>NC_050574.1:324592461-324916350 GCF_011100635.1 Trichosurus vulpecula | reverse complement strand
GGGTTTTCTTGGCAAAGACCCTGGAATGGTTTGCCATTTCCTTCTCCAGTACATTTTACAGATAAGGAAACTGAGGCAAATAGGGTTAAGTTACTTGTCAAGGGTTACACTTACACAGCTAGCAAGTATTTGAGGGCAAGTTTGAACTCAGGAAAATGAGTCTTCCTAACTCCAGGCCTGGCACCTGCCTGCGCCACCTAGCTGCCCTTTAATAACCAGAAGGGGGTAAGATGTATGCCCACACACTTTTAAGTTTAATCTGAATCATTAACACTTTCTTCAATTTAGACAATCAATCAATAAATCAACCCCTGATTTGTTGCAATTGCTGCTTTCTGAGATAAAAATGCTCACACTGAACATTTACCAATGAGAGTCTGTTGGAGCTGACTCCAGCACATCCATGTTTAATGACTACAAAAAAAAATTGCTAAAGAACTTGAACTAAAAACTATTAATTGTGACATTCAATGGCATTCACAGTCTGACTCTATCCTATTTTCCCTGTCTTGTTTTCTACTACTTCAATAGGATCCAGGCAAACAAGACCACTCCTGATTGTAACATTCTTTGTCCTTCCTCATCTCTACAAATCTGCTCATGTTGTTTCTTCTACCTGGAACACCCTTCCCTTTCTTTACCTATGAAAAGCTCACCCATCTTCCAAGGCTCAGCTTTAATGACTCATAACCAGCAAAGCCTCCCCTCAGCCTTTCAGTCAGAAGGATTTCTTATTCCACTGAATTGCTACAATACTTTGTATTTCTCTTATGTCATTTGTCACATACTACCTTGTATTTTTATTATGGTTTATTTCATTTGCTTGGTTAAACACCTGGAGGGATAGAATAAAACCATGTCTTTTTGTCCCACTCAAAGTTGAGTGCCATTTCCCATTTATAATACACATAGAGTCACAGAGATGTGATAAAGCAAGCATGTGAAACAGGAGGAAGACAAGTATCTTGCCCTTTTAGCTTAGCTTTTATGTTTACTCACATTCATTTATTTGATAAAACCCAAAAGATGTGGAGGCCTGAGGAAAATTGTGGTGCCCCAAACCCAAGCAACCCTTTACAATTTATTGGAAGAAAGATTCTGAAATTGTTTGAGGGGGACACAAGCCGGCGATCAGAAACTGATAGAAATAAAAGACAACCTCCTAATTCAAAGTCAGATAAAGGCTTAGAACAGAGATATTCATCTTCCAAAGGAGGAAGAAAGAGGTTCAATTGTAAATTAAAAGCCTAAGCACTCTAATCAGTAGCTGAGGGTTGGATTTTTTTCCTCCCCCAGTTCAGTGATTATGTGTGAAGGCTCTGCCTTTCTTAAAGAGCGGTACCTTTGGTTCTAGAGGCTAAGCTAAAAGAAAAAAGTCACAGCTTATTCCTTTTATGGGGAAGAGGTAGCAATTCACATGAGGGCTCCAGCTAAAGCTTAAGAGAGGGAAGCAGAGAGCAGCAGAGACAAGACTCCCAGACAGAAAGATGGGGGAACAGTTCATATACAGTAGGATGTGGTCTCCAGCAGGGAGCAAACCTCACACAGAGCAGGGATCAGGGCCAATGAGAACACCATGATGCCATTAACAGAAAACACGGCAGTCCTAAGTCTGTGGAGGTATGACTTGCTTCTCCCTTTATGCCCTTTATGTTTCTGGGCCAAATATCCTTGATGTGTGACCCCCCTCCAGAAGCTTCCTAGGGATGCCCCTTCTTCCCACTGATTGCATTTGTTTTTGTGATAGATCATGTCCCCCAAAAAATCTTTTTGGGCAGAGGGTCAGATTAGTGCATGCGATCTTCTATTGCTACTTTTTTTAATATGCTATTCTGTTGAGTGTCTTTGCTTTGAGCTAGTTGTGTTTTCTAGCTGACTAGTAGAGGTAAATACATCAGGAGGAATTTCTGAGCTATTGTTTTCAGTACCCACAGCGTATCCCGAATCTAGAGTAGGTTGTCTGGGGTAGGGCACATTCTGAGTGTGGAGTATCGTCAGGCACCTACCACACACTTAAGAAACATTTGGTCAATGAGACTATTACCTTTCATGTCAGTGCTTCAGTTTAGCAAATTTTTAACAATAGACGATAAAGCAGGAAGTGGTTATTTTTGTGTTTGATAAAAAAAAAAAACTTACAGACATCTATTGTTTAAGTGATCAGATCATCAGTTCTCTAAAATATTAAATTACAAGTGCATCTGGACATCTTCAGGTTATTTTTGCCTAGCATTTCTTAGAAGAATCCAGAGATAGCTTAGCATTTGGTATACCACCAACATTCGTAAGTTTAGTCAGTGTTCATGAGAGCTGGGAAAAGCTACCCTCAACTGTGTCTTCTTATATTTAAAATTATAAACTCCATGATGTGGAAACAAAATATAGTTTACTGAGTTAATGTCTATATAAATTACTTTGAGATTCTTACTTGTGATGCTGAGAATAAACGTTAATAGTAAGGCTGTCTGTAAATCCGTTGACCAGATGCTTAGTCTTTAATTATTTTTCCTATTACAAATAGACAACAATCGATACTCAGAACTGATGAACTAAGAGCATTTTGTCTGTAAGCATGTAATGTAGCCATTATTGTTCCAGAATGAATTGCAGAAATTTCTGTGTTTTAAAAGCTTATTTCCAGGTATACTTGGGGGGGATTGTTGGTAGTAATGCATACTGTATGTATTTAAAATTTGAAAAAGGAAACAATTCAATCTAAATGCTTTTCTGAAGGCCAACATGAAACGGATTGCAGAATAGTCAGGAAATGTAAACCCAAGGCTAAATTCTACTCTTAACCTACCCAAAGGGGCTTTATCTCCTTTTCTCTTTCCCACGGCCAGTGAAGCTGGCTCAGTGGTATATTGAACACAGATTTGTGGATTTAGCCTTTACCAGTCATTAATCAGTGTGCAGCAGCCACAGCAGCAGACTTCATCTACTATTCTCCTGACCTGTATGGGGCCCTGCACTGGGGCCCACACCAATGTATTTCAGCAGCTATGGCTCCTGCCCCCACTTGAAACTTAGAATTCTAGATAGACAAGCATACTCCCCAAATGCCATCTATTCTGATAGGGACAGAGACTGGATGAGTGATTACAATGGGATAGGGAGTTCATGGTGAAGTTCACTTTATTAATGCAAGTCAGCACCTCCTAGATGAGAGCTCCAGGCACTGTGTGCCCAGGGTCACATGGCCAGCGTGTGTCAGAATCAAGACTTGAACCCACATCTTCCTGGCTCCAAAGAATCCCTTGATATCTGTTATTCCCTGCTGCCTTACCACTTTAACAAACATAAAGTTAAATAAATTGAGTTTATATGATGCTTGCTATCTCTGGGACAAGTCATACAAGTGAAGTCACTCAGCCTCAGTTTCCTCATTTGCTAAATGAAGGGGATTAGATGGCCTCAGGGGTCCCTTCCAGCTGTACAATCCTATGATGTACATGGAAAGGAGTGAGTGTCCAAAGAGTGGAAGATGAGGGAAAAGGAAATTGAAGAACCCTTCTCCCCTCCCCCTCACCCCGGCAGCCCCAGGGTTGTTGTTTGGCACCCTCTTCCAATTAATTTCTTTCTCCTACGGCTGTGGTGATTTTTAGCAAGCAGGAAGGGCGTTGGCTTTTGTTTGTTTTGATGCGTTTTGACTTGGAGGCTGATCATGTCCTTGGCCAAGGGCAGCCTCCTGATAACAAAGCTGGACTGCTCATTTTCCTATCTTTGAGGATTCATGATACAGGCTCAGTCAGAATTCCAGGGCTGAAGGAAAGATGTGGTTATTATTCCTCCCGTGGAGTTCCTGAATCCCTGGAGCCTTTTACAGCAGCAATATGCCCTCTCTTTATCCTTCTCTCCCCCAACCCCCAGTCACACACACCCCACCCCCTCTTTTTTTATCTTGCCTGGAGCAGCAACCTTATCTAACACCTAGTCCTCCCTAACCAAAAGGCTCCTTCCCCAACTGGAGAGGTATACAAAGTGACCCCCTCTTCAACACATACACACTATAAAACATGCTAATGGCCTTCACTGCTTCATTAAGAGAAATTTTAAGTATAATTCTAGTCAGTCACTAGCCCCTGATAGTGGAAGGAGCAGAGGTGGGGGAGGGAGGAAGGAGCACAACCCTCCCTTCTCCTCTCCCCCCCACCAGGAACCAGGAGCAACTGTATCCTAGCAACAGTGTCTCTGGATTTGAATGTAATTATACCCCGAACGTGATAAATACTCTGAAGGACTCCTTATGTGCAGATCATACTAAACAAGTCTTTGAAAATACCCTCATCAAATATTGATGGAGGGGTAGGTGAAATCATAATAATAATCCTCACTGCCTCCTCTACCAGGAGCCCATATTTCAAGGGTCATGGGGGAAACAATAGTTTACCAAAGCAGTTCCATCCAATGGGCAGCTTCAAGTCCAAATCCATGTTAAATAAAAGGAAAAATTAAACTTGGGGATGGCCCTTTGAGCATGGGTTCCTTACCTTTTAAGAGAGGCTAATTCTTTTAAAATTCCCCACTGCAACAGCAGAAAATGAATCGAATGTAGTTATCTCCGTTATAGGAAGACCTGACCATCTCACTCCTCTAGTAAAAACCTTTATTCAAAAATGGATCTCTATTACCTACTGAATAAAATCTGAACTTGTGGCCATTCAAGGGTTTGCACCAAGATACGTGCCCAGCCTTACCTCAAAAAATGCCAATGCCACCAGCATTAATTAAGCATTGGTTACGTGCAAGACTTGGGGCAGCATGAAGTTCAGTGGCTAACTCCAAGTCACTTGGGAATTTGAGAGAGAAACAGGACTTGAAACCAGGTCTCCTTGACTCTCAGAATAGCCACGTACCAGGGAATGCTGTCTCCCAGGACTCCGTCAGCATCAGGTCTTTTTTTTTTTTTTAAGAAAAATGCAACTACAAACTAAGAAACAAGCTCTGCCCTCATAGAGTTTCTATTCTATTCCTTTCCACATATTTCTTTGGCTGTCCTCATACATGCTTTGTTACCTATGCTTGCTTTCCCCTCTCTTCCTTCCCCATCTTGCCTTCTGAAACCCTGTCCATCCTTTAGAATCCATTCGATGGATTCTCAACTTCTCCACCAAGTCTTTCTCAATCTTTTGAGTTGGTCATGCTTCTACTTGGACCCACACAGCACTTGATTAACACCTCCTTTGTGTAGCTAAAAAAATCATTTGGTATCACATTGCCAGGATATTAGGAGAGAGGATGGAATAATATGATGTACTTGGATTCAGGAGAGACTGAGTTTGAATCCTACCTCTGACATTTACTATATGGCCTTGCCCATGCAAGGTATTTAACCTCTCTGAACCTCAGCTTTCCCATGTGTAAAATAGGATTAATAGGACTCATAATATCTACTGCACTGGGTTGTGCTGAGCATCAAATGAATAAATGAATTTTAAAGGTAGTAAGTACTCACTATGTGCTAAGCAATAGGAACACAGATAGAAAAGCAAGGAAATCCATGATCTCAAGGTGCATACATTTTCTTTTACTTAAATTTTATTTTATTTTCAAATGATTCTCCTCTTTCCCCCACTTCTCCCCCTTACCTCCACATTGAGGAAGCAAGAAAAACAAAATGCTTCTTTCAAATATGTACGGTCAAGAAAAATTAATTCCTGCATTGGCTGTGTCCAACACGGTAACGACTCATACTCTGAGTCCATCATCATTTCTCTATTAGGAGGTTAGTAGCCCATTTCATCCTGAGTTCTCTGGAATTGTGCTTAGTTATTCTGTTGATCAGAGTTCCCAAGTCTTTCAAAGTCATTTGTCTTTACAATATTACTATTATTAAGTAAATTCGTTCTCCTGGTTCTGCTCACCCCATGCTTAATCAGTTCACAAGAATCTTCCCAGATTCCTCTGAAACTATTCCCTTCATCATTTCTTATGCCACATTGGTATTCCATTATACTCATATACCATAATTTGATGAACTATTTCCTAATTGATGGGTACCCTATCACTTTCCTATTCTTTGCCACCATAAAGAGTACCTACAGATGTCTGTACATGTCAGTCCTTTTCCTCTTTCTTTGATATCTTCAGGGCATAAACCAATTAGTAGTATCAAAAGGTCAAAGGATACATGAGCACACATTCTAGTGGAGAAGACAATACATATAGGAAGTTACAGCTGCAAGTTAGATGGAAAGCCCCATTGGTACTTAGGGTGATTCAACAAAGCAAATGGTAATACATCTTCCTTAATGCCATTTCCATTAATAAAACCGTATTGGATCCTGATGTTGAGCCATTTCATTGTGCCAAAGACTTTGGTGATAAGATGTATGTAAAACACTTTGAAATCTTAAAGCATTATGTAAATGTTAACTATTATTTTTGTGAACTTCCTAAGGGTAAGCACCCTGTCTTAACTGTCTCTTCTGTGGACATGGTTGAATCTTGGAATACCACTGTCTGAAGCATTCAAGGTGTAGGTTGTCCAAAGGTCAGTGAAGGTGTGTGGGGTGGGCACAAGACAGCTACCACACATTACCACCAAAGAATTATGCATTAGGAGTTGTGGGAAAGGTGCCATTAGAGAAATGTGTGACTAGAAAATGGCAGCTTATCATGTGACAAGAGCAAGATAATAGATGGGCAGCCTGCCTACTCCTTTGGCATATGGATTTCCAAGGGAAAGTGACACCAAAGGTGGAACAGGGTATATTGGATGGACTTTTGGTAGAGGATTTATGGGAGAACATAGGCAAGACTAACCCAGGGTGATGTTAAATGCATAAGTTTCAATTTTCCATCAGTAAAACAAGTACTTACATCAACAAGATCCTTTGAAGTGTTGCCCCCCATTACCTGGCCGAATAATGAATGTTTAATAATGCTCGTGGATGTTAAAGTTGAAGTTGCAGTTGACATACATTTATCCAGAATGTTGCATGGAAGAAGATATTATAAAGCTGTAAGATTCCCATTTCCATTTGTACGGTTCTTGCCAAAAGGGAGTGTCCCCTTTTGGGGGCTCAAAAGGCAATGTACAGTTTTATATGTGACATCTTCATTCCGCTCTTTTGTTCTTATTGGCCCATGGATAAAGTAAACATTTGTTGATCTACAGGAACTTCAAACTGCAAGGGACCAAGAGAGATTATATAATCCTTAGTTGTTGTTGCTGTTGTGTTTTGTCATTCCATTCACGTCCAACTCTTGGTAACCCCATTTGGGGTTTCCTTGGAAAAGATACTGGAGTGGTTTGCCATTTCCTTCTTCAGATCATTTTACAGATGAGGAAACTAAGGCAAATAGGGTTAAGTGCCCAGGGTTGCACAGCTAGTAAATGTCTAAGGCGAGATTTGAACTGATCCCTACATTCAAGTAGAGTCATGGCATAATCCTCTCACAGAGATGAGGTTCTATCCTTCTTTTTTAGTTATTGAACCTTTCTCTGCCCATATTGGCAATGAAGGAGAAAATTTGGAACCATGGCTCCCAAATCTCAGTACCTCATGAAGCATTAGTTAATTACTGCCATTTAAAGAATCCAGAGAAAAGATCCAACAACTTCACCAGTGGTTTTCAACCAGTAGGATACTCTTCATATTTACCCTAAATCCCTCTTGTTACAGCTTACATTCAAAAATTACATAAAAGACATGAATGAGGATATATGTTTGACCAGAAAGGGAGAAAGGTCAGTCATGTAATGAGAGTTAGAAATAGCAAATGGACAGCATAATTTATATACATATATATATATATATATATATATATATATATATATATATATATATGTGTGTGTGTGTGTGTGTGTGTGTGTGTGTGTGCGTGTATGCATGTATGTATAGATATACACATATATACATACATATATATGCATATATGGTATCCAGCACACTGGATGGGCATGTATGAAAGATTTATGGGAAAACATGCATGAGATGAGAAGGCATGAGTGGGAATATGATCTGTTATCCATAGAAGGGATACCTACACCAACAAAATCATGAATCCATAAAAGTTACAAAACAAAAGGAGGAATTTAACTGGTTTGCTATACCAAGCTACTTAGCATGGGCAGATAAAATATATTTGTACCTTAAGAAATAGTTGTGCATCCATGGTGGGATGCTGTTGAAGTGAGTGAAAAGGTATAGAATGGCCTCTACTATTTCATAATAAGAAAGTTTTTAGTAAAAACCCAAAGGAGCAGTGAAATGGATACTAATCACTCCTGAGATGAAGCTCATCCTACAGATTTTATTCAAGAACACTTATTAGTATGGATTCACTATCAGGGGTAAAAGCTAGTGGTCATGTGTGCATTGCATTGATAGGGGTCATTATGGCTATTGCATAGCAAATTCACAAAGCCAGGCCAGGCAGTGATGTGCTGGTAAAATGTTTAACAACCAGCTTTGGTTTTGGAAGGGGGAGTCTTCACAACACACTTCTAAACTGAATCTGTATTATTAACATTTTCACTGTCATTTTCTTATGTCTAGACAATTAACAAAGCAATAAAGTCTTGGTTTGCAGTGTTTGCTCCTTTAAGGTATAAATGTTCACAATGAAAATTTTACAATCACTTCCACCTAGCTGGTTGAAACTGGCTCCAGCACACCCCTGGGAGAAGGGGGTGGGGATCATATGGGATAGAGAATGGTATCCCTTATTCACTTGGGCCTTGAGCAACTTCAAAGAGAGCTAGAATATCTTTATACACTTATATGGGTAACTCATCATGGCAAATTTAATCGCACATTTCACTCATTATCAGAGGGAGAGCAGCTATGCAGGTAAACTGTCACTGGACAGGTGGGGAAGAGACATCAGTCAACCTAGATGGTAAACCTTAACCCTGCAACTGCAAGGGAAATTTAAACCTGACAATATGAGATGTATTCACCTCCATCCCACACCATGTTTAAGTGTCACAGGGATGCTGGAATGAATGGTGTGATTGAACTACATGTGGGCAGGTCAGGGAATGAGCCTTAGAGGAGAAGAAACTTGGGATCATGCAGTCTTAGATTTACTGGTGGAAAGAACCTGAGGCCATCAGGCCCAACCCTTTCATTCAAGAGATGAGGGGAAATGAAATGATTGATCCAAGATCACACTGATATTAAGCACCAGAGTGGGGACTTGTACCCAAGTCCATAAAGTAGGGCAAAGACATGGGGGACCAGGGAGAAACATGCTGAAGACAGCTTAAATATTTCCTCTTGTTGTATCACCAGCACAGAAAGAGAACAGCTGCACCCCTTCTTCTCATATTCAACTGGTATCTAATTTGACAGCCCCTCACATTCTAGAAGAAGGGGAAGAATTCCCTCTACACAATCTTATCAAACTTCGCTTCCCCAATCTTGATCCTAATTATTGCCTGATCAGATCACATCAGAAGAATTCATTCCCTCCAGACAGCAGCGGCTTTGGCCTTCAGCTTGGCACACCAGAGAGCTCCTTGTTTCCACTTTGGAGATTTCTTCATGGCTTTACCACTCTGCTCCACCCCGACATATTAAAAAGTCTCTTTCTATTATGCCTCTCTATGGACCGGTAGTGTGTGTGTGTGTGTGTGTGTGTGTGTGTGTGTGTGTGTGTTTATCCTGCTAGTTTAAAGAAGAGTTCTGTCAGATACAAGATCTTTAAAGAGTCTTAGAAGAGTTTCAGATAACAGTCAATGTAACCACTGTTCTACAGATGCTCTTTATGCCTACCACCAATTCCCCAGTTGCAGGGGCGTGTACTAGAAAAAGATAAAAGCCAGCTCTCGTGCTGGGAAGTTCAAATCTTAAAACTGAATCTCTTAACTGAGCTGGATTAGGACCCAATTATACCCTGCTAAATCATCTTGCTTAAGGTATTTCTTCCCAGATGTTAATTAGGAAGGGAAGTACTTCACTTGACAGCTCATTTTGTCATACAATAATGACACAGGCAAACCCTGTTTAAAGAAAACCCAGTATACAAAAATCGAAACATCTAGATCACTTAAATTTAAAGGGTGGTTGTCTTACTTACATAGAAATTCCCCTCTTGTTTTCTCTAAATATGAATTTCCCAAGTGAAGTATCCTTTTAAAAAATTATCTTTTTCTTTAAAAAAGGAATGATCATTAAATACTTAGCAGAAAAGCTAGGAGTCAGTGAAACTCATTACTCACAACTAATGATGATCATATTGCCTTATTTTTAGACAGCATTTTATAATTTGTAGAAGATTTTCACAAAGGTTATCTCATTTGAGTTTCACAATCCTATAAATTGGCAAAGGAGGTATTATCATCCCCCAAAACTGTTGCTCAGAGGATCTGTGTCTTGTTGAGGATCACACAGCTAATAAATGGTGGAGCAGACCCTAGAGCCTAAGAACCTTGAGGCTTAGTAAAATTCTCCTTTCACTATATCAATCTGCCTTTCACTGCTCATCGGAAATCAATTATAAATAACAATAGTTTCCATTGACATGGCTTGTATTTACATAGTATAAAGGATTTCCATGCAATATTCTCTTTCCATCTTCATAGCCATTCTGTGAAGTTGATGATAGAAGATAATAGAAGCATTGTCATCACTTATTTACAGATGAAGAAACTGAAGCTCAGGGAGGCTATGCGAGCTGTCCAAGGTCAACATCATAAGACGCAGAGCTGGAACTGCTTTTCTAAGTCCCCTATACCACTGATAATTATAATAATCTCCAAAATGACAATACAATTCAGTGGGGAATTTCATTTGCAAACTTGAAGAATATATCTTATACATACTCATTCAGCAATTCATCTGTTGCTAAAGCTAGGTACCCTTGTAAAATCTTTGAACATACACCATGACTTGTAGTTTTAGAAACTGAGATGGAGAGAATTCAGTCAACTACTATCATCTACTGGGGACTCACTACATGCACTTGTATTCCCCCTCTATCTCACAGTCAAAGCAGCCAACCCTGATATAAAATCCTAATTCTATAACAGTTTTTTTAAATTGATTGATTCATTAATTCATTCAGGAAGCATTTATTGATCACTTAGAATATGACCAGCACTTCATTTTACTTTGATTAAATTCAACAAATATTTGTCATATGTCTACAATAAGCAAAGCAATATACTAGGTGCTGGGAATACAAAAGTTATAGGGAACCAGTCCTAGCCCTCAAGTAGAGGGATTCAAAATGTGTACAAGTATATATTGAATTTGCCAAATTTACTGAGAGAAATGGAAAGTAATTGTGTGTATGAGAGACAAAGAGAAAAAGAGAGACACACAAAGAGGCAGACACAGAGACAGAGACAGAGGGATCAGGAAAGGTTTCTTGTAGGAGACAGCACTTGAACGATTATGTGAAGGAAATTGAGGCATCTACAAAGGGGCCACTTGTGCAAACACATGGAGTTCAGAACTAGAATGTTGTATGCAGGATACAATTAATGGTCCAATTAGAATAAATAAAGAGTGCATTAAAGGGAGTAATATGAAATAAGACTGGAGAGGTAGATAGGAAGTAGCTTGTGGAGGGCTTTAAAAATCAGACTGAGGATTTTATATCTTATCCTACAGGAATTAGAGAGCCAGTGAAGACTGTTGAATTAGGGGAGAGGTTGATATGGTTCATGGTCAGATTTATGTTTTAGAAATATCAATTTGGTAGCTGTGAAGATATATTAAAAGGAGGAAGAAATTGAGACATGGGAATTAGGAGGCTATTATAATAGGAGGATATCGTGATAGAAAAGAGATGATAAAGGTTTGAACTGAGATAGAAGGTATATGGAGGGAAGGGAACAGATGCAATGAATATTGTGAAGGACGAAACAAGACTTGGCAAACGATTATATGTTGGGGTTAGGGAAGACTGGTCAAGGATGACTCCAAGGATACAAACCTAGGGATCTGGAAGAATTATGGTCCCTTCAACAGAAATAAGGGAATTTGAGGAAGGAACAAGTTTTGGGGAAAAGATAATGCGTTCCATTTAGGGAACATAAGGTTTGAGATGCCTATGGGACAATCGGAGGTACCCTGAAAATAGTTAGTAATTGAAGACTAGAGGTCAGGAAAGTGTTTAGCCAGTCGGTGAATAAGCACTTATTAAGTGCCTATTTTTTTTCAGGCACTGTACTAAGCATTAGGGATACAAAGAAAGGCAAAAATAAAAGACCTATTCCGAAAACCTCACAATCTAGTGGGGAAGACAATATGCTAAAACTACATACAAGCAATATATATATATATATATATGTATATATATACACATATATATACATATATATGTATATATACATATATATGTATATATATATGTATATATACATATATATGTACATATATATATGTATATATATATATATATATGATGAATTCAGATTAATGTTGGGGGGAAGTCACTAAGATTTAGGAGGATTGAGTGAAGAAAAAGAAATACTTGGCTACCATTCTTCTGGTAATCCGGTCAGGGAATATATTATACAAAATGCATTAAAAGCTTTTCCCTCTCTTTTATGGTATGGAAAGAACATTGGATTTAGAGATTCACTCTCTTCTTTGATATTCAGCTTCTTTGTGTATAAAATTAGGAGCCTAGGTGATCTCTAAGGTCTCTTTCAGCTTTAACTTTTATTACATGATCCTATGATATGAATCTTCCTTTGACTTAGTCCAATAGTATGCTCTCTGTATTAGACATTTCCTACAGATGAACAAGGAAGAGAATTGAGTAGAAGGAGATTTGACTGAATTGCATTTGAGAAGTTGCACAGTGCTTTCAATGACTCCAAATTGCTGCTCATCATTACAAAAAATCATTTTTAACACTAATACTCTCAGTGATGCTATATGATCTCAGAAGAATCAAAATTATAGGGAACCCAAAGGTCAATGGAAAAACATATGGTGGACCTAAGTGAGCAATCAGGACCTGCACATGAGATGTGCCATGCAGACATTCCTGATTTGGGAGGGAGCAAAGAGGGGCCTCATCATGTACTAAGAATGAAAGACAGCAAATGGATTTCTTAAGTGCTTCATTGCTACCCCCAAGATTATAAAAGAGGAAAGCTTCCAGAATGGTAGATAGGACACCGATGTACAATTTCTAGAAAGAAAGAAATATGAACTATACAGGATGAAAAAGTGTGGAAGGGATGCAACCTGCATCTGTGGAGGATGGTACAAAAGTGACTCCATCAAAGTATCAGAGTAAGGTATTGTTGCAAGGTCTCTTCAGAAAAAGAATCACAAAATATTAGAGATAGAAAAGATCTCAGAGATAATTTATTTCAACTCCCTCATTTTATATATGAGGAAGCTAAGGTCCAGGAAAATTAAGAAAAAAGCCCACAATAACTCAGTGGCAGATGTAAAACTAGAACCCAGGTCTTCCAACACTCAAATCTCAACCTCTTCCAAATTATTAGTAAAAAAAATACTTACCTAGTATTTTTCTTAAATATCTAATATTTTATTTAAATTCTTAATGTTTGAAAAAATGCTTCCACTAGTAAAAATACTTACCAGTGAATTACCTTCCTGGATTTTTAGTCTTTATTAATAGGCTATTTTGTAGGACACATTGAGGGGTTTGCTGGAGCCAACTCAAACAAGCTCAAGAGCTGATTGTTAAATTTTCATTGTGAAGATTTACACTTAGGGGCTAGTACATCAGGGTGGATTTATTATTTTGTTGATTGTCTAGACTTAAGAAGGTGATGGAGAAAATGTTAATAATGTAGATTAAGCTTAAAAAGTGTGTTTTGCATACATTTACTCAGAGAGCCCATTGTTAAATATTTGCCAGCACATACATGGTATCCCACTACAAAAAAGGTTTCTGTGTTAATTATGCCATGTCTAGCCCTCCAACTTATGGATTTTAGCTGTGGAATTTTAGTTGATGTTAGAATCAAGGAGGCAAGCAAATTAGAGAGCAGGTAATAAATTAGATCTCAAAGAGGGATAGAACAAACCATGCAAAGCTGCAAACTCTTCCCTTTCTGGTGTCTCTTTAAACACTCAGGTTGTCAATGTTGGCTCCACCCCTTTCTTCATTCTTTATTCTTCTTTTTCTTTTCTCCATAAGGACTTAACCCCTTTTAGGTTCAATACCTGGGCTGATGCCATCACTGAGTGGAAGGCTGATGATTCGGGTGAAGTTCTGGAAATGAAACTGGGAAGATGGTGTTTGAAAAGGTAAGAAAATACAGTAATTCAGCAAGTCAGTGAAGGTGATATGAAACTGAAATATGACTGCCTGGTAGTAGACTCATGCAGCAGTAATGCCACAAAGGACTATGGATATTTTGTGCATGAAGAAACAGAGTACGTGGCAACTAAAATTTCATGTCAGATTCAGTGGAAGGATCCCTGGAATAAGGATTTAGGAAACATGGGTTCTCATCCTAGCTCTACCGTTTGCTTGCTACATGACCTCAAGCAAGTCGTTTAATGTCCATGGGCCTCAATTTCCTCATCTGTAAAATGAGATAATTCAACAAGATGATTGTAAGGTCGCTTCTGGTGCTAATACTCTGTGCTCTGGGATATTATCAGATTAGTGACTTATTGTTCATAGCCTGGTTTTCAGCTGCTCTAGTCATCAAAAAGGTTCTTTAAAAAAGCTTCATGAATCCTTTGCTCCCTTCAACCCTCCAATAATATTTCCCCAATATACCCCCCACATCAGGGTATATTAGGGCAGGGGTTCTTAAACTGGAGTCCATGAGCTTTAAAAACTGTAACTGTATTTCAGTATTCGAGTTGGTTTCCTTTGTGTTTTAGTCATTTCAGTTGTGTGCAATTCTTTGTGACAACATTTAGGGTGTTCTTGGCAGAGATATTGGAGTGGCTTGCCATTTCCTTTTCCAATTCATTTTACAGATGAGGAAACTGAGGCAAACAGGATTAAGCGACTTGCCCAAGGTCACATAGTTAGAAAGTTTCTAAGGCCAGGTTTGAACTTGGGAAAATGAGTCTTCCTGACTCCAGGCCCAGCACTCTGTCCACTCTACTACCTAGCTTCCCTTCCAACATCATAGTAATACTGTTATCAGCCCTTTTCACCCTGTGGCTACTTAATCTTAAAAATCAAGTTATGTATAGAAAGTTTCCAGTGATGGGGTCTTGTTGCCAGTGAGTAGAAATCACTTATTCTGTACTCTATCTCTACACAAGGACTATGTCAGGTCAACTCGCTCTAAAATGCTTCCAATTGAATTAGGTTACCATCTAACCTGGCCCTCTGAGGCTGATGTGGAAGAGCAGTTTTTTGTTGTGAAGATATTACTTTATCTATGAAGTCTCCCTACCCTCTGGCTGTCACTTTCTTCTTACATCACTCTCACTCATTAAGTCGCTTACTGCTGGAGTAATCACAGCAGACAGTAATAGACTAACTTGGTTCCATTTCTCTAAATGCGGGACTATTGGGACCAGGAGAGTGCTTTTCCCTAGTGAGACTGTATTCTCCTTCTGGCTAGAAGGTGCTTATCATTGCTGACACATGATGTCTTCTCAGTGTAATAGAGACTGCCAAAGCCAGCTCTAACTTACTGGGTTTAGGACATTCTCCAGGGAACCAGGCTACTTCTCAAAAAAGAACTGGGGGCAAGGGTATAATCTGCTACTATGACAGGTTGCTTTCCTTGTGCAGCCATGATTCTAAAAAGGCCTTTGACAGACTTACTTTCCATCCTGACTTTTCATTCCTCAAAAGCTAACTTTTTTTCCCATTATGTGGCATATTATAAAAGTAAGGATGGTTTATAGGCAAAAAGATATAATACATAGAGGGCTAGTCTTGAGTTCAAGAAAATTTGGGTTCAAGTCCTACCTTTTGCCATATGCTGTGTGAATACAAACAAGTCACTTAACCTCACAGTGCCCAAAGCAAATATCTAAAGCTATTAAGTTACTGCCAGTTGCCAATTTGCATTGGCGGAAGGAATTTCTATGCCAAGAGCTCACTGGGTGTGCTATCGCAACCTTATGCCCCCTCCCCTGCCAAAAAAAAAGATAGATCTAGAAAGGATTTTTCAAGATCAACTGCATCATTGAATCTGGTCCTGCCCATTGATGGCAGAATAGCTAGCCATTTCTGGATGTGATTTGAGATACAGTTCACTCACCTGCAAGGCCCTCTCCCTCCACACAAAATATGTTCTAGTTAGATTTCGTCAACATTTAGGGATCATTTAAATACATTAGCATGTATTCAAATTCACACTATTCAAAGTTGTGGTTTTGTAAAATATAGTCTCTCGTTCCAGCCCCATGAAAATACACATTGTGAATTCAAACAATGTTACCACTTAGGGGAATTCTTTGTTCACATTAATCAGGACTTGACTGTATTTCAACTTCATTATTTTGCAAATGAGTAAATAGCCCCAAATCCATAAAATGACTTGCCTAGCATCATACAGTGACAGAAGTAGAATTTGAACCCAGAACTCAATATAGTGCTCTTTCTGCTAGACCAGAATGTTTAGCAAATGAGCTCCTGTTATCTCTGACCTCTGAAAGCTGGACTTTGAGGGCTATGGAGCAGTGATGTTTCGAAGGAGATGTGGGGCACAGGGAGAAACATAGGGAGATTCAAGGCATGGGGACTTCGTCCAGAGAAGCTAAGTCAAACAGGAAAACTGCATTGTGAATGCAGAAGGCAGCATAGCAGCATGGGCAACCAGGGAGAGGCCACTGGAAGGTAGGAAGGGACATTTGAAGTTATCCTCTAAGAAGGCATCAAAAAAATCCATCTATTTCACAGTTTTTGGAGGCTAGTCCTGCCAATGGATGAAGAAAAAAAAAGAACTCCATAGAAAAAAAAAATAGGGATAATATTTCTTCATAATCTTTGGTATAATGCCAATCATCATTGAACTGGGAGAAGGGGTACCTGCTAAGGAAAATGAGGTGAGTTTCTCAAAATGTTGTCAGCCTTACAGACTTTCTGGATTTCTCTTCTCAACTAAATTAAGCTCTTTGGTAAGAATATTCAGTCCGGAGCCAGAATGTTGGCTAAAAGGATTTTATCTTTGTTGAAACATTTTAATGAACTAGACCCCTTTGACAATTCGATGAAGCTTATGAACTCCTTCTTAAAATCATGATTATAAATGCATATAATAAAACACATTGATTACAAAGGAAACCAATTATGTCAATACACTTATCCAATTTTTTAAGCTCATGGACCTCAGGTTAAGAATCCCTATGTTCTAGTTCAATGCTTTCATTTAATAGATAAGGAAACTGAGGCTCCAAGTGAAGTAATTTGTCCAAGGTCACACAGCTGCTGTAGAGCCAAGATTCAAATCCATACCCTCTGACTCTAAATCCAGCCTTTTTTCCACTAATCATGCAGCAGTTTTGAATGAAATGTGATTTTAGTACCAAATAATGGCCAATTATAATTTCTACTAAAACCTGTAGGTTTGGGGAAGGAAGTAAACAGGGAAGAATTATAATAGAAATGACATTTGTTAGTTGTTCTACCAGTAAATTTACTCAGAGATTTTATGATGTTTAAATTTGTCCTAACTCATTATTGGATTAAAAAAAAAGCTTACAACCAAGAACTATTTTTTATAGCCCAGAGACACAGTGAAAAAGGACTATTTCTCCAGTGCAAGGTAAGAAGCCCATACCTTCTTCCTCCTCTGTAGTGTTATAAATAAAGAGTTCCTGTAGTAATCTTCCCTAAGAGTTGCATTGTTAAAACCATCCTCAGGGAAATCCACAGACTGTAATTGCTCTAGTCTGACTCTGCCTGCTGAGTTTCCTGAATTAAGTGGGTGTTTTGGAATCCTCAGTAGAGCCTGCTGGGAAATCACCTCTGACCCTCACCAGCACATTGCTCAACCCACTGCTGAATAAAGTGGAGAACCCTTCCTCATCCCTTCCTCATCCCCCTCCCAAATCCCCTTCTAGGAATCCTCACCAGCCTTTCCTTTCTGCCAGAAACTGATTGAACACATAATGAACTGGGCGCAGCAGATGGTGCCAGCCAGTGTACCAGAGCTGTAAAACACAACTTTTAACACCACAAAATGCTCAGGGAATGGGGCCAAGCTTTTAACTGACTGTTTTCATGGGAAAGGGTCCACTCTCCAGAAGTGTTAACACTAGAAATGACACCTTGGACATAACTCATTGCTTTGTTTCTTTTTAATCAACAGCCCTTGCTGGAAATGGATTGCTGATTGGTTATTTCACTTTCTCTTTAGACACTAATATTGAAGGATATGAGAGGGCCAAGGGCAGTCTTTGGGAGCACACTAACCTCTTGGCCCTGGAATCAATGGCACTTCTACACCATCTTTCCTCATACTGACTATTGAACAGGCATTAAGACATCTGGACTCAATTGAGCCCAAAGAGCATTTGTTGTAGTAGGTGGTCTCAGGAAGTGGGAAGTTTAAAGAAGGGAAAACCCCTGCATTCAGGGAACTTACTACAAAGTAGGAGGAAATGACCTATACACAGATAACAATAGCACAAAATAATGCATGATAACTGTCATTTATGTAATACTTTAAAGCAGAGATTCTTACCTGGCATGTATGAATTTTTTTTTAAATATATTTGTAACCAGGGTTTGGCACATGTCCAAATCACTTGAAATGGAGGCATCCATGTAAAAGATGTCAAAGACTTGCTTCTGGGAGAAAATCTTCTGTTCCTTTACCATGTAGATGGGAGTAGTGTGATTCCATTGGCTAAATAGATGGAACTGGCTATATTTTTAAACTACTGACCTGGGAGAATCTCTCTCTTTCTCTTTCTAGTGACATCCAGTGGTGAAGGTTTTATTCACCTTCCACATGGGCACCATAGCACCAAGCTGGGGCTAGGGAGGAAGGACCACCATCCTCCTCTTCCCCTTACAAGAAATAAGCTTGAGTTTTTGCTTGTCTTTTTTTCCATTCTAGGTGTAGAGAGTATACTTACAAATCCAGGAGTTTGAGGACCTGAGCTTTAAGGACCTTGGAGCCAAGATTCTGGGCCAGATGTTGCTATCACCCCAGCAGGGAAGACCTGAGAAACCTGAGTGCTGGACACCAACCCTGGGGGACTTTGGACTTGAAATTTAACGGAATTGAGGAAACCGAGACATAGGAATGAAATTAAGCTTTGAACCTAATCCCTTTTCCTCCCCTAGAGACTGAAGAGTATAGGGGTGGCGGCGGGGGGGGAGAGGCGCTATGTTTGTATGTTTGCGCCTGATATATGGATTAAATGATTAAATGGAACTGGGGTGTTTAAACCTCTAAAATCTGGGAAAATATGGGGCTTGAACCAATGGCAGAGACGAGATACCTCCAAACCATTTTATGGATACTGGAGAATCCTAGGGAAGGAATAGAAATGTAACAATCTGGTTTCCAGGAATTGGGGTTCAGAGTCATCACTATTATGTTTTGATAACTGTGTTTCAATATGAGTGATTTCCTTTGTATTTTATTTTATGCATTTAAAAGCATTATTTAGAGAAGAAGGCCATTCACTTCATCAGACTGACAAGGGAGACCCATGATACCCAAAATATTAAGAATCACTACTTTCAAGTTTGCAAAGCATGTCATAGACAAGAACTCTCTGGAGCTATAAACAAGCAGTACAGGTGTTATGATCTCCATTCTATAGATGAGGCAATTCACTCAGAGAGATTTTGACTCACTCATGACTCCACACCTACTTAAATGCCAGGTCTCTCCTGACTTCAAGGCCAAACCATCAGTGCAGTCTACTGCATTCTTTTCTTTAAATAGCATGAGTATGTAAGAGAAGAGGGAACAAAGTGCAACAAATGCAATCCAGTGAAGGAAGGCCAGTACCAGAGAGGGAGGGTTCCTTCAGAAAAAGGTAGCAATTGAGTTGAGATGTAAAGGATGGGTATAAATGTACCAGATATATGAAACCGGGAGGGTGGAGCCAAGATGGCCACACGAAAACAGCATCTTACCAGAGCTCTCTCACAAGTTCTGTTAGATTCCTATAAAAAAGTGAATTTGAGCAGATTTGAGAGAGTTAGAAACTGCAAGCAGAGTGGGGCAAATTTCCAAGCCAGGAGAGTCTGAATGGCCAAAGGAACAAATCTGTAGGCTTGGAGAGCACTCGGCATGCAGAGCTGCTCCAGACAGCACCAAAGTGGAAGTGGCCAGGGAAACCCAGGAGGAAGACAGGCTGGGAGAAAGGTGGGAGAAAGCTGGGCACCCGAAACCAGTGGAGATCCCCAGGCCTCCCAACACAGGAAAGCAGTCTGTGGAAGCAATGAGAGGCAGCGCAACACCATCGGCCATGAGACATCAACTCCTGAGGCTTGCAGCCCAAAGGTATGAAATGTGTCTTCTTGAAATTCTGGGGGACATAATGGCCAGGTAAACGGCTCTAATCCCTCCCCACTCCCACCCCCCCCCACCCAGAGAATTCTTTGGAAAAAATGCTGGAATAGAGGAGAAGGAAGTGGGACTCCAGTGGCCAACTAGTGGGAGTTCCTGAGTCCCAGAGAGGCAGAGCCAGCAGGGGTCAACACCAAGAACCCAGACATACTCTTGCTCCCCCAGGGGAAGTGCCAGACAGCAGCTCAAACAACAAAGAGCTGAGACCATTGCTGAAGAGCAACAGTGCTGGAGAGCAACCCTAGGGGAAGAGACTTCAGGCAACCAGAACCCTCCCCCACACCTCAGGAAACTGAAGGCTGTAATTACCAAAGCCAATAATTAGACTCACAATCCCCAGAATAAGAAAGCTGGGACAGACGGCCCTGAGCCCCCAAAGCAGAAATTTATTGTAAAGCCAGGAAAAGGATAACCAACATGAAGAAGAACACAAAAAAACTGAGGACCATTGATTCTTTTTGTGGAGACAGGCATGATCAAAATACCAATTTGGAAGAGGATAGCAAAGACACTATAGCCACATCTGATACCTCAAAAGGTAATGTGAACTGGTCTCAAGCCCAAAAAGCATTACTGGAAGAGCTAAAGGAAGATTTTAAAAAACAAAATTAGGGAGGTAAAAGAAAAAAATGGAAAAAATGGAAAAAAATCCACTGATGAAATCAAGTTCCTAAAGAATAAGATTGGCGAAATGGCTACAGAGATTCAGAATCTAAATAGAGAAAATGACACCCTGAGAGGTAAAATCAACCAATTGGAAAAGGAGACTCAAAAGCAAAATGAAGACAGTAACTCATAAAAAATTAGAGTTGAGCAAGTGGAAGCTAATTTCTCTATGAGGAATCAAGAAGTAGTAAAACAAAATGTAAAGAATAAAAAAATAGAAAAAAAAATGTGAAACATCTGATTAGGAAAACAACTGACCTGGAAAATAGATCCAGGAGAGACAATTTAAGAGTTATTGGTCCACCAGAAATCCATGATGAAAAAAAGAGCCTTGACAGTATCTTCGAAGAAATTATCAAAGATAACTGCCCAGAGGTCCTAGAACCAGAGGGCAAAATAGCCATTGAAAGAATTCACCGATCATCCCCTGAAAGAGATCCCAAACTGAAAACACCAAGAAATATTATAGCCAAATTTCAGAATTACAAAGTCAAGGAGAAAATACTGCAAGCAGACAAAAAGAAACATTTCATATATCATGGAACTACAGTCAGGATCACGCAGGATCTCTCAGCTTCTACATTAAAGACAGGAGAAATTGGAATTTGATATTCTGAAGGGCAAAGGAGCTGGGACTACAACCAAGGATCAACTACCCAGCAAAACTAAGCATAATTTTTCAGGTGAGGAGATGGACATTCAATGAAATAAGGGAATACCAGATCTTCCTGATGAAAAGGCCAGAACTCAATGGAAAATTTGATCTCCAAATACAAAACTCAAGAGAGACATAAAAAGGTAAATGGGGGAAAACACCCAAAAAACCTTATAAAATCAATAAGGGCAAATTATTTGCATCTTTATTTAGGATTATATTATCTTATGTATGTTATATATATACATACATATATATATATATATATATATATATATATATATATGTATGTATGTATATATACACATACACATATATATGTCAATCCTGAGAATAGTACAGCTATTATGACAATTGAAAGGGATACACATAGACTGTGAATGTCTGTATAAAATAACTGATATAAGGATGAAAAATATAATTAAGACATGTAAAGGGAGGGCTATGAGAGAAGAAGTAAGGAGGTAGTAGAAAAGGGTAAATTACACCAAATGAAGAGGCACAAAAACAAATTTTAGTAGAGGGAAAGAAGGGAGGGAGAAGAGCAGTATTTGAGCTTTACTGTCATCTGATCTGGTTCAAGAAGGGAATAACATACCTTGTAAGTACAGAAATCTAACTTGTCCTACAAGAAGCAGGAGGGGAAAGGGGAAAAAAGGGAGGGGGTGGTTAGAAGGGAGGGGAGATGTAACAAGTGGGAAACGGTAAGAAAAGGGAGAGGAATAAAGAGAGAGGGTAAAGTGAGGAAGGTGGCAGTCAAAAGCAAACCTTTGTTGAGGAATGGAAGGGGAAAGGGAGAAATAAAAGCATAAACAGGGGGAAATAGGATGGAGAAAAAGACACAGACAGAAATCACAACTGTGAAGGTGAATGGGATGAACTCTCCCATAAAATGGAAGCAGATAGCAGAATGGATTAAAAATCATAATCCTACAATATGCTGTTTACAAGAAACACATTTGAAACAGGGGGATACGCACAGAGTAAAGGTAAAAGGCTGGAGTAAAATATATTGCGCCTCAGCAAAAGTAAAAAAAGCAGGTGTAGCAATCCTAATCTCAGACAAAGCAAAAGTAAAGATAGATTTAATTAAAAGACATAAGGAAGGACACTACATCCTGCTAAAAGGCACCATAAACAATGAAACAATATCATTGTTTAACATATATGCACCAAGTGGTAGGGCATACAAATTCTTAGAGGAGAGGTTAAGGGAGTTACAGGAAGAAATAGATAGCAAAACTGTAATATTGGGAGACATCAACCTCCCCCTTTCTGAACTTGATAAATCTAACCTGAAAATAAACAAGAAAAAGTTAAGGAGGTGAACAGAATTTTAGAAAAGGCAGATGTGATAGACCTCTGGAGAAAACTGAATGGGGAGAAAACTCAGCATTATATGGCATGTACTCAAAAACTGACCATGTACTAGGCCATAAAAACCTCAAAATCCAGTGCAGTAAGGCAGAAACAGTCAAAATACACTTTTCAGATCATGATACAATAAAAATTATTTGCAACAAAGAACCATGGAAAAATAAGCTAAAAATTAATTGGAAACTAAATAATCTAATTCTAAAGAATAAGTGGGCCAAAGAATCAATCAGAGAAACAATTCATAACTTCATTCAAGAGAATGACAATGATGAGACAACATACCAAAACTTATGGGATGCAGCAAAAGCAGTTCTTAGGGGAAGTTTTATATTTCTAATTGCTCACATGAATAAAATAGGGGAAAAGGAGATCAATGATTTGGGCATACAACTGAAAAAGCTAGAAAAAGAACAAATTGAAAATCCCCAATGAAATACCAAATTAGAAATACTGAAAATCAAAGGAGAGATTAATAAAATTGAAACCAAGAAAGCTATTGAATTAATAAATAAAACAAAGAGCTGGTTTTATGAAAAAACCAATAAAATTGATAAACCTTTGGTCAATTCGATTAAAAAAAAGAAAGAAGGATGGTGGCTGGAAAGCAGGGACTAGCGTGAGCTCCCTGCTGAGTCCCTCCAAAAACCTATAAAAAATGGCTATGAACCAATTCTAGAACTGCAGAACCTACAAAACAGCATAGGGAAGCAGGACTCCAGCCCAGAACAGCCTGGATGGTCTCTGGATGAGGTCTATCCTGCACGGAGCTGGGAGCAGAACAGAGTGGAGCAGAGCAGAGCTCAGCATGAGCAGCATGGACCAACCAGACCAGGAGCCCGGCTGAGTGTGCCCCAGCACCCTCAATCAGTGAGCTGCAGCAGTTACCAGACTTCTCAACCCACAAACACGAAAGACCACAGAGAAGGTTAGTGGGAAAAGCTGCAGGAGTGGAAGGAGTTCGGGGTTCAGCTACCGCCTCAGAGGCAGTGGAGGTGGGGAAGCTACAGAAGTACAGCTGCAGTTGCTTCCAGCCCCAGGCCCACCTGGTGGGAGGAATTAAGTGGCAGATCAGAGCAGGAGAGAAGAGCATGTTGAAGATCTAAGTCCAGCCTGGGTTGGGGGCTCTTGGGCAAGGAGGAGTGCTGATGTGGCAGAACTGACAAATCCCCCCAAGCGTGGAACATAGTTCTCTTAACTCCACAAGCAGTCATACTCCACTGAAAAACTCAAGGGTCAGGTTAGTTGGCTGGGAATATGGACAGGCAGCAAAAATGCACCCAGATTCAGTCTCAGACTTTGGATTCTTTCTTTGATGACAAAGAAGACCAAAACATACAGACAAAAGAAGTTAACAAAGTCAAAGAGCCTACAACAAAAGCCTCCAAGAAAAAACATGAACTGGTCCCAGGCCATGGAAGAGCTCAAAAAGGATTTGGAAAAGCAAGTTAGAGAAGTAGAGGAAAAATTGGGAAGAGAAATGAGAATGATGCGAGAAAACCATGAAAAACAAGTCAATGACTTGCTAAAGGAGACCCAAAAAAATACCGAAAAATGTACTGAAGAAAACAACACCTTAAAAAATAGACTAATTCAAATGGTAAAAGAGCTCCAAAAAGCCAATGAGGAGAAGAATGCCTTGAAAGGCAGAATTAGCCAAATAGAAAAGGAGGTCCAAAAGACCACTGAAGAAAATACTACCTTAAAAATTAGATTGGAGCAAGTGGAAGCTAGTGACTTTATGAGAAATCAAGATATTATAAAACAGAACCAAAGGAATGAAAAAATGGAAGACAATGCGAAATATCTCATTGGAAAAACCACTGACCTAGAAAATAGATTCAGGAGAGATAATTTAAAAATTATTGGACTACCTGAAAGCCATGATCAGAAAAAGAGCCTAGATATCATCTTTCAGGAAATTATCAAGGAGAACTGCCCTGATATTCTAGAGCTAGAGGGTAAAATAGAAATAAAATATTAGGAGAAAGATTGCAGCAACTTATCAGGAGAATAATACAATATGACCAGGTAGGATTTGTTCCAGGAATGCAAGGCTGGTTCAATATTAGCATAATTAGCATGATTGATCATATCAACAGCAAAACTAGCAGAAATCATATGATCATCTCAATAGATACAGAAAAAACCTTTGACAAAATACAATACCCATTCCTATTAAAAACACTAGAAAGCATAGGAATAAATGGAGCCTTCCTTAAAATTATAAATAGTATCTACCTAAAACCATCAAGAAGGATTATTTGTAATGGGGATAAGCTAGATGCATTCCCAATAAGATCAGGGGTGAAACAAGGATATCCATTATCACCCCTACTATTCAATTTGGTACTACAAATGTTAGCTGTAGCAATAAGAGAAGAAAAAGAAATTGAAGGAGTTAGAATAGGCAAAGAAAAACTAAATTATCACTTTTTGCAGATGATATGATTATTTCCTTAGAGAATCCTAGAGACTCAAGTAAAAAACTACTTGAAATAATAAACAACTTAAGCAAAGTTGCAGTATATAAAATAAACCCACATAAATCCTCAGCATTCCTACACATTACTAAGAGAGAGAAAGAGAAATTCCAGTCCAAGTTACTGGAGTCTATCTGCCAAGACAAACCTAGGGCCTATATGAACATGATTATGGAACATTTTTCATGTGAATAAAGTCAGATCTAAATAAATGGAAAAATATCAGTTGCTCGTGGTTAGGCTGAGCTAATATAATAAAAATGACAATTTTACCTAAATTGATCTATCTATTCAGTGCCATACCAATTGAACTACCAAAAATTATTTTACAGAGCTGGATAAAATAATAACAAAATTCATCTGGAAGAACAAGAGGTCTAGAATATCTAGGGAATTAATGAAAAGAGATGCTAGGGAAGGTGGCCTAGCCATATCAGATATTAAACTGTACTATAAAGCAGCAGTCATCAAAACTACCTGGTACTGGCTAAGAAACAGAGTTTTGGATCAGTGGAATAGGATATGTACACAAGATAGAGAAGTCAACGACTATAGCAATCTACTCTTTAATAAACCCAAAGAATCCTGTTTCTGGGCTAAGAATTCACTATTTCACAAAAACTTTTGGGAAAATTGGAAATAGTACAGCAGAAACTGGGCATAGACCAATATCTTACACCATATACCAAAATAAAGTCAAAATGGGTTCATGATTTAGGAATAAAAGCTGATACTATAAGCAATTTGGGAGAGCAAGGAATACTTTACCTATCAGATTTATGGAAAAGAAAAGAATTCATGACCCAACAAGAGATAGAGAGCATTACAAAATGCAAAGTGGATAATTTTGATTATGTTAAATTCAAATGTTTTTGTACAAAAAAAAGCCAATGCAACAAAGATTAGGAAGGAAGCAGAAAATTGGGAGAAAATCTTTATAACCAGTGTCTCTGATGAAAGCCTCATTTCTAAAATATACAGGGAACTGAGCCAAATATATAGGAATATAAGTCATTCCCCAATTGATAAATGGTCAAAGGATATGAATAGTCAGTTTTCAGAGGAAGAAATTAAAGATATCTATAGGCATATGAAAAAATGCTCAAAATCACTACTGATTAGAGAAATGCAGATCAAAACAACTCTTAGATACCACATCTCTCCTGTCAGATTGGCTAAAATAACAAAACAGGAAAAAGATAAATGCTGGAGAGGTTGTGGGAAAATTAGAACATTGTTACATTGCTGGTGGAGTTGTGAACTGATCCAGCCATTTTGGAGAGCAATTTGGAACTATGCCCAAAGGGCTATAAAAATGTTCATACCCTTTGAGCCAGTAATACCACTTCTTGGGTTGTATCCCAAAGAGATCACACAAGTGGGAAAAGGACCCATATGTACAAAAATATTTATAGCGGCTCTTTTTGTGGTAGCTAAGAATTGGAAATGAAGGGGATGCCCATCAATTGGGGAATGGCTGAACAAGCTGTGGTATATGAAGGTAATGGAATACTATTTTGCTATAAGAAATGGGGATGATACAGACTTCATAACAACCTGGAAAAACCTACATGACATGATGCTGAGTGAGCAAAGCAGAGCCAAGAGAACATTATACACAACCACAGATATATGGATTCTGTGAGGACTAACCCTGACAGACTTTGGTCTTCTCAGCAACACAAGGTGCAAAGACAACTCCAAAGGACTCATGATGGAGAATGCTATCTATATCCACAGAAAGAACTATGAAGTATGAATGTAGATTGAAGCACACTTTATCCTCACCCTTTTTCCCCCTTTTTTTCTCTTTTTTATTTTTGTTTTTGGGTTGTCTTTTTTTGGTTCTGTTTCTTCTTTCTTATGATTCATTCCATTGGTCATAATTCTTCTCCACAACTTGACTAGTGTGTAAATTAATTCAATGTGAAGTTACACGTGGAAGTTATATGGGATTCCATGCCATCTTGGGGAGGGAGGGAAGAAAATCTGGAACTCAAAATTATGTAGAACCGAGTGTTGTAAACTTAAAATGATAATAATAATAATAACAATAACAATAATAATAATAATAATAAAAGAAATGCAGCAGATAAAAATTGGGTCAGGGCAGGGAAAGTGGGGAAAGAGTTTATACATGGATTGCTAGTTTTATTGAATTTTGAGTAAGTGAAAAAGCTATGACATCTTCTAACACTGTTAGCAATATCCCTCTTTTTTTGCTGTCTTTAGAGCAAAAAGCATGCTCCAAACTCAGCACTGGAATACGTTATCACATTTAATTCTTAATCAATGTAATACTTCTAAAATGAGAATATGAAAATACACAGGGAGGGGGGAGAAGGGAGGAGAAGGGAGGAGAAGAAAGGAGAAGAGAGGAGAAGGGAGGAGAAGAGAGGAGAAGGGAGGAGAAGGGAGGAGAAGGGAGGAGAAGGGAGGGTGGAAAGTAGGGGGAGAGAGTCTTTTGGAGTTTACTTCATAATAACTTCCCATTTCAGAATAATGAAGGAACCAGATAATTAGATCCAGGTACTCCCTGTGAACCATCTTTCCTCCCTGGGAAATACCCTGGGGAGACTTTTATATTAGGACAGCTTCTTCATCCTAGAGATGTATTCTCTTTCCAAGATCATATGTCCCCAGGCTGCCCTGTCAAGTTCCCCCTTTCTCTTTCCTGGCATTCCATCAATTTCCAGTTTCAGCATGCAAGAATATTAAGATAATCCAAAATAAAAACATAAAAGTAGGGCCTGAGAGTAGACCTCCACGTAGGACAAGTAGATATTTGGGTGAGGCAAAAGGGAAATGGTTGCTGCTGTCTCGATTGCTGTCACTCCTCATGATTACATGCCTGAGCCTGGTGGAGCTTTGGCTAATTGAGTTGAGAAGTTACTTCCTACTAGATGACTGTTTCTATGTTTTTTTGT
The DNA here is from genome assembly GCF_011100635.1 of Trichosurus vulpecula. NCBI lineage: Eukaryota > Metazoa > Chordata > Mammalia > Diprotodontia > Phalangeridae > Trichosurus > Trichosurus vulpecula. The sequence goes on along the minus strand of NC_050574.1, from coordinate 324,887,841 downwards.
GTCAGCTACATTCCATAATATGTACACATCACTAAGAGCATGTCCCCCTCACACATGGGGCCCCAGAAAATCTGCCCCATCCTTCAGGAATTCTGTGGGTTCAATATTCATGAACCAGAGTCCATGAGATGCCCCAAGGATATGATTACTTTTATCACTCAGCTGGTGAAATGGGGCCCATTAGTTCAAATTAAGTATATTTCAAATAGCATATGAAATAAAGTGAACGTACAAATATACAAATAAAGTTTGCCCACACACACCTAGTGTACACTCTCCCCCAGGCTACTGTGACAGTAGTAAAGAAGAGTACATATGTGGCAAACACAATCGGGTCAAATGCAGCAAGAGCAAGCCATGCCTCTAACAGTCAGGGTTGCTGATGTCCTCCAGTGTTATCATCACACTTCCTTGTAATAGGTACTGTATGTCTTCTGGGTGCATTGTCTTGGCTAGGTCTCCACATGTCTTGTGGTCACTAAGCTTGTTTCTTCTAATATATTTTGTGCTTTAGGCTATCAAGTCTTCAGGTGAGTTTCTTAGCTCCCATCTGCTAATGGTTTAGTGATGGGAAGCCTCTCTCTGATAAGGACAGGCTAACATGTGCTTAGTCCATAGCCAAGGCTGTGGGTACTATACCTAGATAAGGGCAGTAGACAAAAGCCAGCCAAAGTGTCCTAGGCTAACTTAGATTAAGTCTATTCTTTTGACTACATGGGTATGGTGTTGATTCAAAGTCCCTTATCCCAGACAAGTTTCAGAGTTTTATTAGAAATTCCCTGTTACTACCATTTAACCCTTTTTGTCAATCCTATACCCAAACTGGAATGCTGCCACCCTCCTACTCCAATGAAAAACAGGAACTATGTAGAAGTTGGGCATATGAAGTATAGAGCCCTCTTTGATCTTTGCTAGACCCCAGCTTCTTCTCTAAGATACAAGTAAAGGCAGCTAGATGGCAAATTGGATAAAGCCCTAGGCCTGGAGTCAGGAAGACCTGAGTTCAAATCCTGTCTCAGACATTTACTAGCTTTTTGACCTCAGGTAAGTCACTTAATTTCTCTGTGCCTCAGTTTCTTCTTCTGCAAAATGGGAGTAATAATAGCACATTACCTCTCAAGATTGCTGTGAGGATCAAATGAGATAATATTTGGAAAGTACTTTGCAAACCTTTCAAGTGCTGTATAAAAATCTAGCTGTTATTATTAAAGCTGAGTAAAAGCAAAAGGTCAGCATAGAAGATGAAATCATTGACCTCTTCTCTTCCCTCCTGGCCCAACTTTTTCTGCCTTCATTATGTATACCTGCCTGTAACAAAGCCCTTGGTTTTTGTGTTGTATTCTTGCAAACACAAAACCTCTGCCTCCCAACACACAAAATGGCGATAATTAAATACTAAAATTCATCCCGAAAGAATTAAACTGTCAGATAATTTGCCCTGGTGACACACTCTTAGATAGATTTTAAGTTGAAGTACAAAAGCAGTAAGGTCTGCCCTGGAGGGAATGAGGGCAGAGAAAATGTCTGCCTAGCAAAGGGAAGGTTTTTCTCATCTTTTAGAAATGATCAGAGTGTTTCCTAACTCCATCCTGATATGTATCCTAAGAGAAAAACAGGAAGAGAGAAGTTTAATGCTTCGGGGTTCAGAATCCTGCAGAGGGGTTAGAATTTAGTTATAAATTCTAAAAAGGGCTCTCTGTTAAATTGTTCTTCCCTCATCCCACTCACACAAAAATAAAATCTTTGAAGAGGATGAGAGTGCTTTCTAGAGGTCCCATAAAAACTTCAAAAACTCTTAAAAGTGACCTCACTTCCCAAGCAATGAAAGAAACAAATAGCAAAGTGAGTAGAACAGAGAGAGGGAGAGAGAGAGAGAGAGAGAGAGAGAGAGAGAGAGAGAGAGAGAGAGAGAGCGGGAGGGAGGGAGAGGAAGGAAGGAAGGAAGGAAGGAAGGAAGGAAGGAAGGAAGGAAGGAAGGAAGGAAGGAAGGAAGGAAGGAAGAATGGGTGGGAGTGTAGGATAATACCTGACATTTATTTAGGACTTTAAAGTTTGCTAATTATGTATGTTATTTTACTTGATCCTTGCAACAACCTTGTGTGGTAGGTGCTATTATTATCTGCATTTTACAGATGCAGTAACTGAGGCTTTGAGAGGTTAAGTGATTTGCCCAGGGTCACAGAGCTAGAGTCTGAGGTAGAATTTAAACTTAGGTCTTCCTGACTGCAAAAGAGGTATCTTAGGTGATATGACATAGGGGACTTTGTAGTCAAAAGACTTGCATTCACATCATGGGAAAGGGAGGGAGGGAATAAGTATTTATTTGGTGCTGACTATGTGTCAGGCACTGTGCAAAGCAAGCTCTTTACAAATACCTCATTGATCCTTACAACAGCCCTGCAGGTAGATGCTGTTATTGAAGAAATATACAGTTGAGGAAATTGAGGCAAACAGGTTAAGTGACTTGCCCAAGATCACACAGCCAGTAAATATCTGAGGCTAGATTTGAACTCAGGAAGAAGAATCTTCCTAACTCCAGGGCCAATGCTCTGTGCACTATGGCACCCCCTGGTCAAATTAACATCTCTAAGTCTCAGTTTCCTCATTTCTAAAATAAAGTAGTTGAACCTTATAGTCTCTGGAATCCCTTCCAGCTTTAAATCTATGAATTCTTTAAAATGGAGCTCTATATACTTTTATACATATATGTGTTTATATGTATGTGTTTCTATATAGATATGCATACATATATGCTGTAATGTATATACGTATATATATGTATGTGTGTATATGTGTATACATATATATACATATATATATATGCACACACACATATACATATATATATATATATATACATGACCCCATAATGCTGGTACTATCTACCTCCAAAGGTTTTTGTAAGTAAAATGCTTTGCAAACCTATATATTAAGTAAGGCGAGTTATTGAGTTCTCCAAATGTAGCAATAACATAGAGTAGGTGCTTAATAATGATTTCTTAAATTGAATTTAACTAACAGTTCCTCTCCATTGTCTCTCAAAAGAGAATTTGCTGTCAACAGGGAGGTGTCCCCTACTCTTGTTTGTCACAAGAAGAATGTCATCAGTAAGGTGCCACTGAGCTTTTTCCTTACCAGGAAAGGATCTACACCCTTAATAAAAGGCAGATTAAGTGCCCAGAGGTACCCTACTGAATAACCTTTTTTTCTGAATAGGGAAGGTTACATTTGATCTTATTTTGTCAATATATGTGCATTCAAGGATGATTTCTCCAGCAGAGAGCGTATTGGGGAGGGGAACACTTACCCACCTAGGGTTCCTTACCTTCCGGTAATGAGGCATTCCTTACCTCTTTTCTCAATGAACCCATCAACACCCTGTTGTCAGAGAACAGCTAGAAGTAACATGGGGTGCATGCCCCAGGTGATTAGACTTTGCCCATTAAGCTGAATCTCTAGAAGATGGAGCATTAGAAAAATAGCCAGCAAAGGCTGGAGATAGATCCTTCTCCTGCGCTGTGTCTGCAGGAACCACAGCAGGTGGAAACCTGCCCAAGATGAGATAAATTTTTAATCAGAATACTAATGGTGCATGCTAAGGGACAAAAGGAAAGGCCCATTCACATGTATATATACATATATATGTATATGTCCATATATGTGTGTCTGTTTATACACACATCTCAGAGAATAAAAAAGTACAAGTAGAAAAGGATGTTAGAGTCAATCATCAAAATAATCCAGTGTCAGGGAAAATAGTTTAAAGACATAATAAGTAACCTTGAACATTGTGTGTCTGTAGAACAATGGTGGCTATACCATGGTTTTGTCCCTTGTTCTCAAAGAGGACCGTGACATCAGGGAGGTGATGCCATGACATGCAAGTGAATTGGACTTAAGTGAGGGAGGGCTGTGCAAAGTCACCAGCCTCACTTTCTCCTCCACAACCATCTGGGTCCAGTGGCCAGATATAGATCAGGACAACTGGAAATGTCCCAGATGGCAGCTATCAGATGGGACAGGACTAGAGAGGCCAAAAATAAACAAATAAAGTCTGCCTGGACCCACCCTTCCCCAACCTCAGCAGCATCCAAGTCAGGGGAGTCAGAGTTAGCTCCCTGCCAAAAAGAGGTTACCATATATGGGCACTGATGATTACTTACTTCTGGGGAATCATTGCACTCTTTCTGCCTGAGCAGAAAGAAGAGGGATTCAGTTGCCTGGGGCCCCACCCTGTGACCATGAGTCCCAAAAAGCTTCATTGCTTTCATGTGCTCAAGACTGCCAGTGTTCAAAGCATGCTTTGATCCCTAGAAGTCTTTCCCTGAAGCCTTGACATCAATCACTGGGAGTGCTGACATAGCCAGTTTGGATCGGGTGTTGAAGGCAAGGGAATAGAAGAGGAGTTGCTCAAAGAAACATCCAGGAGCAGAATTGAGGGAGGTGACTTTTCCACTTTGGGGAAACCTCAGGGAGGGGGATACAGTGAAGAGTGAGGCACATCCATTAGAGAATTAGCAGAGAAAGCTTCAAGATCTGTCAGAAGTTCCCCATCCATGAGTTCAGGGACTCCTGCTATCAGAGAGGGGACTATCTGGGACCCTACTATTTGCAAAGACCAACTAGTACAAGAGAAGTCAGTTATTCCCAAGTTTCTGCTAAAGATGGAAATGGCTATAGAATATTCAGTATAAAATGAGCCAATGTAACTGAATACAAGAAATCAGGAGAAAGGCAAACAAACAAAAAAATGCTTGCACAGTATTAAGCTTATTGGTTTATTACTAAACCAAGAAATAAAAGAAAGTAGGTATTTTACTCCAATTTTTCTAATAAGTCTCTGGCCTAGACAAATCTCCCTCCTACTCTTTGATACATCTTTAGGAGTAAATTAGGGGTAAATTTGAGGTAAACCACTTCATTTCTCCAGGTTCAAGTTCCTAAGTAAAGTACATGAACTAAATGACCCCTGTGGTCCTTCTAGCAATTTTTCCCCCACCTGTGTCTCCAAGGTGAATATGCAGAAGCTTCTTATGATCCAGATCCTACAATAGCTCCAACCTCCTCCATTTCTAACCTGGGCTAGTTTTGCTCATCCTTAGGTAGCCTAGTATCTCTGCCACCACCCACCACCCCCATCACTCTGGTGGCCTGATCATATTGATGCCAGACTTAGTGTAGACACCCAATTGGCTTTAGCTGCAGGGCAGCTCACAGCTCCAGATATCAAGCTGACCTGTCAGCTCCAGCTCACTCCAGGATCAGGGATTACAAGCATGTGACACCATGCCTGGTTCTATGATTCTTTGGAGTACAACTCAATCACAAAACAATAATGGCAAACATGCACATCTATAGAGTGCTTTAGTTAGCGAAGTACTTTTCTCAGGAGAACCTTGTGAGGTAGGTAGTCACTACCCCTGGGTAGAATGTGTAGAAACGGAAACATAGCCATATATCCCTGCAGGGTTGTTTGGCTGCTTAATTAAGCAGAGATAGCTTAATGGGCAACCTCTAATCACCTGCTCAGAGAGTGTTGCCCAATCAAGCAAGGCTGGGGTCTTTTAGAGGAGAGATAGCAAACATGGAGCACACCCACCCCCAACTCCCAAGTGCAGCCAGATTAAAATGTAATTGGGAAATATTTAACAAAATAAGTAAAAATAGAATAAAATATACAGGATGTTAATATATGATTTTCTAAGTCAATATGCTGTCAGCAAGAATCTTTATGAATGGTTTAGCAGCCCACTTTTCTATCTGAGTTTGACACCTTTGTTTCAGAGAACCTAAGTCAGACCTGAAAATCAGTAAGGAGAGAGGGAGCCCAGGGCAAAATCTTGTCCAATAACGGATAATCAGAGAGCAGTATTCAGGAATCTAAGCATCTAGCTGTCAGATGCAATGGGAACCCAGGCCCAAACTCTAGTAGCTCAATCTGCATGCTCAAATTCTTTCCTCTCTCTGCATCTATCTCATGTACAAGTACTGCCCTCCCACTACTTAAACCTCAGCCAATCTTCCCTCCTTTGCCCAGACACCTCCCACTCTCCAGCCCATCAACCCTTACATCTCCGCTCCATATAGCTCCTGTACACCTCGTCACATTTCCATTGATTATTTTTCAATCCATCTTACCTTCTTTATTAAACATTAACAATAGTAATATCTTACACTGTGTAGTGAGTTAGATTAAAAATAATGATAATAATAACTTACACTCATATGATGCTTTAAAGGCACAAAGTATTTTCACATATGTTGTCAAAAGTGATTCTCATGACAACCTAATGATGTGGGTAGTTTGAGCCTTATTATTACCATTTATATATAAGGTACCTGAGACTCAGAAAGATTAAGAAACTTACTCAAAATCACAGTTATCAAGTAGCAAATCCCTGAACTTGAATCTTCTGACTGCAACTAAGTACTATACCAGACTAGAAGGAGTATGCCAGATTGTTGATTATCCATTAACTTTGCTTGATAACGAAAGTTCAGGGCAGAGATTCTTAATTGTCCATTCTAATTTGTCCCAGGTACTGGGTGCTCAATAAATACTAGTTGACTAAAGTACCTAAACTAGAGTAACCTTCAAACGTGTCTTACAGAGGTACACTCTACTTAAAAAGGCTTAGCTAGAGATCTAAGCCAAAGTCAGCATTCCAGCTATGTGCCTGGCATGAATCATTCCTTGCTTTGAGCAAGTGGCCTTGTAGAAAGTTGTACAGAATTATGCCAGCAGAGATACCTAAGAAAAAGACCAAAGTTTAAATGATTGCCCAACAAAGAGCCGATGGGTTTTACAAGACTTTTTACTCAAACATTTACTGAAAGGTACTTGGCAAACCTTGGAACTACATTTATCAAGCATTTATAAAGAAGACAAATGATGAACTCAGTGCACCAAATGGTCAAAAACTCAAACCATTTCTTCTTCAAGAGATCAAACACCTTTCTGTCAATTTCAAAATAGAAAAAAAGCTTCAATAAGACAATGGGAGTCTGTTCAATTGATTTCAAAAATGGGGGCTGAAGAAATTACTCAAATAAGCCAATGGCAATCAGAGACGGTTCAGAAACGAAAGACTAATGCATATTTCACTGAGAAATCCAAAGTGCTGAAGAGGTTTTCCTGACAGGCAAGCAAAACTGCAATTTCAGATCTAAAGGTTATGTCACCAAATCATCAAATTCGATTTATTAAGCGCTCTCTGGAGCATGGCACTCTATTGTGCTGTGTCAAACATGACGGGAGTGCTAATACTCTTAAATGTATATACACACACACACACACACACACACACACACACACCATGTTTAACATAGACAACAGGGTAAAGGTACGCCTCCACACAAAAACCATTCTGAGGAATATTAGTTGAATTCAAATTTTCAAAAACTTTAAAAAAATTTTCTAGAAAAAAATAAACCATTGCTTCAAGAGGAAAAAATACAGCCCCCTTTGCTTTTCAATCCTACCAATTGTTTTTTTCCCCAAGATAATTTGTGTGTAGACCAGTGATTATTAAATTATGTATTCACATTCCAAAAGTGTTTGCTTAGTAAACAAAAGAATTCCTTTAAAAACTAAACTCCCCTACTGATTGTGACTGACACTTTGTCATCCCTTGCTTAATCCCAACAGTAACGACTTTGAAGAACTCCTAGAGAAAAGGTGAAGTGTATGCCTATTTAACATTCACTTATTTAATTAAATCAAATTAAAATTTATACTTTTGAAAATCTCATGACACCCTTTAAGGTAATTGGCAATCTCTTGGGCTATCACAAAACTAAGATTCATGATCATTGGTGTAGGGACAACATTAGAGGCACAAATCAGTTTGAGATGAATTCTATAAAGCCTTGGAGAAGTACTCATGAAATGAACCATCCAATTAATTTTAAAAAAAGGTGGTAAATACATCTGAAAAATTCAGAGAAACTTGGGAAAACTTATATGAGTGAATGGAGAACAAAGGAAGTAGGACCAGAACAAATTACATGATGACCATCATAATGTAATAAAAAACTGTTCTGATCAATGTAGTAACTACTCATAACTTCAGAAAACTGGCATAGTTACTGCTGATTAGCACAGAGACGGTAGACCAGAGGTACAAAATAAAGGCTAAGTTTTTTTTTCTAATTTATGAAATAACAAAAACATTTCCATAAAATAGTAGAAAAAAATAGATGATTGCATGAGACTGAAAATATGTATAATAAAGTTATCATGTATTTATTTTCCATTTTTCTTCCCTCCTCTCCCCTACCCTAGAGAAGGCTAGAATTAGACACAAATGTGTGTGTTTATTGTGTGTGTGTGTGTGTGTGTGTGTGTGTGAAATCATTCTATAGATACTTCTATTTATCAGTTCTTTTTCTGGATGCATATGACTTCTTCCTTCCTTCCTTTGTAATTAATTTGCGTATTTATAATAGTCAAAATAACTTAGTTACTCCAAGTTGTTTTTAAACAAATCTAGTTTTCTTTTTGTTTTGTTTTTTACTAAGGCATACATTTTCAAACATGGCCAACGTGTTGATTTGTTTTGATTAGCACTCCTTATTTATCACACGATGAAGTTCTATTTTGGGCAGGAGGAATCAATGGATAATAGGATAGTGGTACAAATAAATAAAAAGAAAAGAGCATCAACAAAGCATTTTTTAAAAGAAAAGGAAAAGGCAGTCAATATAGACATCCCCTCCCCAAATACTTTGCATTTACTTCACCTATTTTGCAATTACTTATCAATGCACATAGTTTGTTTTTTCCCTCAGCAGAATGTAAACTCCTTGAGTGGAAATAATGTTTCAGTTTTGTCTTTGTATCCCCAACACCTAGTAGTGCTCAATATATAATAGATATTAAATAACTGCTTGTTGAATTGACTAAGAATCAAGATCTTGGGATGTAATCTTGGCTCTTGGGCAAGTCTCAAGGTTAGTTTTCAATTAAGACTTGAAGTAACTTTAGAGATCCTCAAGCTCAGCCTCTTCATTTCATCAATCTGAAAGTTGAGGTCCAGAGACGGGTTTTGTCCAAGATGACATAACGCGGTTAAGGCAGTACCAGATCTAAAAACCAGATTTCTTGAGTTCCAGGTTAGTGTTCTCTTCTGCGCTTTATTTCTGAGCCCCAGTTTTTCTCTGTAAAATGAGAGGCTAGACTACACCATTTCTCAGGACCTTTGTCATTTCTGTGACCATAGAAACACATCCATATAGTATGAATGGAAACCAAGTGATTATCTGGAGGAAGCCAAGTGATAGAGACAGACACTTTGGGAGGAAATTGTCTAATTGTCTTGAAAATAAATGATCTATAAACATAGAGATGTGCTCCATTATGAAAACTCAATGTGAGTATCCAAATTTCCAACAGAGATCAATTAGGGGGGTGATTATTCACATTACAAAAAGATTTTTCACTCACTATACAAAATAATTCCTTTAAATACTAAATTCCCTTAGTGCATTTAGGTGTTTGTTTATAGATCATTAACTACTTGACAGAGAGGCTGGGGGGTAGAGAAAGCTAATCTATCAGGAACTACTGCCAACATAGGAGGAATCAGAAATTGAGACAAAGCATTTCTGAAATGTTAATGTAAGGCAGTGGGAAAATATGGCATGATTTAGACAGCTTGATGTAGTACACACAATGTGAGACTTGGAGTAAAACAAAGAAAAAAATAAAAACAAAAAAATAAGTTTAAAGTTCTTCAGCCACTTAATACTTGTGTGACCTTGGGAAAGTCACTGAGCTTAGTTTTCTCATATGTGAAGTGAGAATAATCATACCTCCCGTGGGGCTGTTGTAAGGAGAAAATGAAATGGTGAAGTGTAGAATGCTTTATAGCCATTATCTAAAATGTAAGCCAGGTGGATTAGATGACCTCTAAGCCCCTTCCAGCTTGAAATCTATTATCCTATGGTCCTATCTGGGACCTATGAATTATGATTATTTATTTACAACCTGTAGAAACATCTCTTTTAATTAAAGAGACAGTATCTCTCAAGTGCTCAGTTGTGCCATGTCAGACCAAGAATCAATGCTCCCCACTCAAGTATTTCAGGGCGTTCAGTTCACAGGCTCTAATGCAAAGCTAAGTTTGGTATCTGCCAATGGTAAGTATGTCATACAATATCTGTATGACAAGCAATTGGTTCTCCCTCCTGAAAAAGAAGAATTGAGGGAAATGATCCATCTACTTTCCAGGTTATTAGGGCAAATGGAATATTTCTAGAAAGAATGGACATGATCCAAAGGAAAAAAGGGATCTGAACAATCAATTAGAATTAGAACTTTAGACAGTTGAGTCTTCTCATTTCTCTATAGTTGGTAGTTCCCTAGTTGCATGGCTAGCAAAGACCTACCTAATCAGCTAATACCATTATGATGCATTGTTGTCATTTTCCAATAGAAAACTTTCCTCTGCCACCTCTTCCATGTTCTCATTGAAGGAATAACTGAGATTAGTAGATAGAGAGTTGGATTTGGAGTCATAAAATCTAGATTTAAACTTTGCCATAGACACTTACTAGCTTTGTGATCATGCACAAGTTATGCGTTCTGATTCTCAGTGTTCTCATCTGTAAAAGATTTATTGTATAAACTCCATATGATTATTGAAAAAAAAGATTTTGGAAACCACAATGTGCTATAAATTTTAGGTGTTTTTAGTATCCCTATCACATTCAGAATGGCCTTTTCTCAATCCCTATCCTCCAATGTTCTTTCCTTCCACTGTATCACCCAGAAACCTTATTCTATTATTAACAAATTCCTCTCCATCCAATATTTCTTCTCTCACAGTCTTTCCATCTTCTAGGTTTTTTCCCCATCCTTAATGAATGATACCTCCTCTTTTACTATCCTATCCAGAGATGACCATTTCTTCTCTCATCCCACTTGATATTTTGGCCTAGGAAAAGGAGTCAGCATATTCCTTGTTTCCCGCTGCCACCATCACTTGGCAGCCTCTCTGCCTTGGAAGTGCATATCTATCACCTAGATCAGATCCCAGTTGTTATTCTAGCAGGGACTATAAATCTACTTCTTCCTGTTATAGGTATCCACGCTAATAGCAGGCAACTACATCCTCTCTCTTCTTCTTGGAGATCTTCTATGAAGTAGTCATGGGACATTTGGATGATCTAGTTCAGATGTCCCAGGAAAATATGTGGGGGTGGGGCAGACACAATTAGGAAGAAAGTGAAGGTGCCCAACCAACTATGAAGTCCTGGAATGGAAAGACACAAAGGAATGTTGATACACTGCTCAGCTGCTAGGGAAGAGAGGGGGCAAAAAATACTAACGTGTCAGAATAACCTCCTGTCCTTTCCTGATAGTATGATTAGACTGATAGATCATGAAAATATTATAAACATATTATACATAGATTCTGTCAAGCATTTCATAAAATCTCTCATGCTATTCTTTTTTTGTAATTTTAAAATTATTTTTTCAGTATATTTTATTTTGTTAAATATTATCCAATTACATGCAAAAAAATTACTTTTTCTTTTCAAATTTTGAGTTCCAAATTCTCTTCCTCCTTCCCACCCCTCTTTCAGATCCATTTCTTACTCTATGGAATTCATCACCATGCCTCAGCTGTCTTCTCACCCTGAAAGTCCCTTCTTCCCCAAGACCTTTTCACAGGAACAATTCCTCCACTCCACCCCCTTTTCACCTTTGTAGGAATCTCAGTTTTGAATGGACCACTCCCTTTTAATCTCTTTTATGTATCATCTTCCCTCATTAGAATATAAGCTCCCAGAGTTCAGGGGCTATCTTTATTTTTGCTTGTGTTTGTATCCCCTGGACTTAGCGCAGTGCCTAGAATATAATAAGAGCTTCATAAATATTTGATGACTTGACTTGATTTCTATTATTTGCTGCCCTGATAATGCCATTTCTGAAATGTTGTGTTTAGTTCTTGGCACCACCCTAAGTAGCAAATTTACAGGGATATATTTTGGTGAAAGGGCATCCACATTTTAATAACTTTCTGTTTATAATTCCAAATTATTTTAAAGAATAATTGTACCCTTTCACTGCCAATAGTACATCAAAGTGCCTGTTTTCTCACAGCTCCCTTCCAACATTTATCATTTTACTTTTTTGCCATCTTTTCCAAACTGATGGTTGTAAGATAGAATCTCAGAAATTGTTTTAATAATAAATTCTCTAATTAGTATTGACTTGTAGCATTTTTTTAATATGGCTATAATTAGGATGGGTTTCTTCACTTGAGAAATGCTTGTTCATAACATCATACCATTTATCAATTGGGGAATGGCATTTATTCTTAAAAAAACTTGAAATAGTTTCTACTTCAATTTTGATAATCTCTTCTTTGATTATCTAGGTTTTTTATTCTGGCATTTGTTTTTTGAAATAGTTTTTGAGTAATTTATAACTGTATTCTCAATCAATTGAACTATTGTTTCTCCTTTTTGTTAACAACTGTTTAGAGGGGCAGCTAGGTGGTGCAGTGAGTAGAGCAAGGCCCTGGAGTCAGGAGGACCTGAGTTCAAATCCAGCCTCAGACACTTGACACACTTACTAGCTGTATGACCTTGGGCAAGTCACTTAACCCCAATTGCCCTGCCTTCCACCCTCTAAAAAAAGCTGTTTAGAGACAGAAATTTTCCCCTAAGAACTGCTTTGGTTATATCCCAAAATTTTTGGCATGTTGTCTCATTGTTATCAGTATATTTAATGAAATTCTCTATTATTTCTATCATTTGTTCTTTAACCCACCACTTCTTTGGGATTAAACTGTTTAATTTCCAGGTTTATTTTGAATATTTGAAAGTCCTCTATTTCATTGGAGATATATTTTTCACCTTGTAGGATTATACTCAATTTTGCTAGATTAATTGTTCTTGGTTGTAGACCTCTTTATCAATTGCTTTTCATATCTCATTCAATGTTCACTGCTCCTTTATAATGTTGCTTACTAAATTTTGGTTAATCCTGATTGTGGTTCCTTGATACTTGAATTCTTTTTTTTCTGGCTGCTTGTAGGATTTTTTTTCTCTTACTCGGTAGCTCTGGATTTTGACAATAACATTCCTGGGTATTTTCATTTGTGGGTTTCCTCAGGAGGTAATTGTTGGATTTTTTTTCTTTTCTTATAATTCCTTCTTGTTCTAATGTATTCTAGTTCTAAAGCTAGACCTGTATCCTGAAAGAAGTACGAATAGGTCCTTTTGATAAATACAAAATATTTGCAGCAACATTTTTTGTGCTGGCAAAAAAACAACAACTAGAAATTTAAGGGATGCCTCTCAGTTGAGGAATGGCTGAATAAATTGTAGAATTTTATTATGTTGTAATAAATGAGGAAACAGATGATTTCAAATACCCATGGAAAAACACATATGACCTGATATAAAGTGAAGTAAGCAGAACCAGGAGAATAAATTATAAAATAAAATCAATATTATAAAAACAGTTACAATTGAAGAATTTTATAAGATGATGAATAAAAAAGCAGAACCAAGAGAACAACTCATATAATAACAATACTGTAGACAATTTTGAAAGTTATAACAACTACGATCAATATAATGACTGTGCATGATCTCAGAGAAATGATGCTAAAATATACAACCCATCTCCTGATAGGTGAATTTAGAGTATAGAATAAGACATATTCATTAAGATTTCTTTGATCAAGAAAGTAGCATGTAAAATAAAAGAGAAAAACTCCCTCCTTCATTTAAGATCATCAAAGCTCAGAAAATGTATATATCCGGGCCGTCCTTTTTCTATATATTTCATAAAACATTTAGAGATATCTGAATGACTAATGGTGTATTCTTAGCTGAGTAATAAAATACAATAACACTCCCAAAATATATTGATATAGTAAATGTCAAGTTCTATCATTTTAACTATGATTAGTACATTGTTCCTGAAAGTTATAAAGTATAACTTGTAATATTCTAACAGAGAAAGAGGCATACCACAATAATAGAGCATCACCACAAATCATATTTATATAGAACTATACAGTTTACAAGGCAGCTAGGTGGCACAGTAGATAGAGCCCTGGGCCCAAAGTCAGGAAGACTCATTTTCCTGAGTTTATATATGGCTTCAGACTCTTACTAGCTGTGTGACTCTGGGAAGTCACTTGACCCTGTTTGTCTCAGTTTTGCATATCTGTAACATAAGCTGGAAAAGGAAATGGCAAATAGCTAAAGTATTTTTTGTCAAGAAAACCCTAAATAGGGTCAAAGAGTCAGATACAACTGAATGATAAAAATAGTTTACAAAGTGCTTTCTTCACAACCACCCTGTGAGATAGGTAGTACACTAGGAATCTCCATTTTGTAGAGAAGAACACAGAGACTCAGGACAGTTACATGATATACCCAAGGCCACAGAGTGGCAGAGCCGAGACTTCACATACATTTCTTCTGATTCTAAGTCCCAGGTTCTTTTTATTGTAGTTTGCTATTGATTCACACTCAGAGAATTGAGGGTATATCTGAAAGTAAACAATGGACTGCAGAAAAACAGTCCCCCAGACTTCCAACCTGGGTACCAATCATTCTAGACTCCTGACTATTTCTCATCCCCATATCCAATCTGTTGCCAAGGCCTGTTGATTTTACCTTTGCAGCATCTCTCCAATATGCCCCTTCTCTCCTCTGATACAGTCACCACCGTCATGCAGGCCCTCATCCCCTCACACCTGGTCTATGGCAATAGTTTCCAGGGATGAATCTGCTTGCCTCAAGTCTCTTCGCACTCTATCCATCCTCAACTTAGCTGTCCAAATGATCTGTCTAAAGCCCAGAGCTAACCATTTCATCCCCCTACTCAATAAACTCCAATGGATCCTCAGTACCTCAAATGTAAGATCCCCTGGTATTCAAAGGCCTTTCTTACCCTCCCCCACCTCCACCTCCAGTAGTCTTCTCCTCATTCCTTACCAGACTGAACTACTTTGGGCTTTCTCTGATTTTTCCACCATGCCCCTGAAATGGCTTACTTGCCTGGCGGCTCTTCCACCTCACTTTTCAGCTTACGTTTTGTGTGTTGTCTTCCCTATCTGTCCCTCCATTAGATTGTAACTTCTCAAGGTCAGGGACTGTCTTTCCTCCCCTCCTCTCACCTCACCTTACATCAACTCAACTCACCTCCCCTTACCTCCCCTCACCTCCTATTCTCTCCTCTGTATTTGTATTCCCAGTGTTTAGCACAGTACCTGGTACATAGTAGGTGCTTAATAAAGGATTATTGACTGACTGACTTCTTATCCCTTTAACAAGCATTAATTCAGTATCTACTGTGTTCCAGGTACTATGTTATGCGCAGGAGTTGAAAAATTCAAAAATGAAAATTATCTCTGCATTCAAGGAGCTCACTTTCTACTGGAAAGAAAACACATGACCACAGGTAAGTAAATATTAAAATACAGAAAGTAATCTATGGGTTGGGGAGATGAAGAGGGCATTGTCAATTGGGGGATCAAGATAATCTTTATGTGGAAGATAGCATTTGAGAGTGGGTAGAGATTCTACAAGATGAAGATGAACAGAGTATGCATTTCAGGGATGAGGGTCAGAGGGCAGTTTACCTCTGCCAAGGATTGGAGATAGGATATGGAATATCGATGGTCTAGTTTGACTCAAACACAAAGTGAATAAAAGTGAATAATGTGTGGTTGTGATGGAATACTATTATGCTGTAAGAAATGATGAAAGAGAATGGTTTCAGAAAAACCTAGGAAGAGTTATAAGAGCTGATACAAGGTGAAATAAGCAGAACAACTAGAACATTGTATTCACTAACAGCAATATTGTAGCCACAATCAACTGTGAAAGATTTCACAACTCTGGTCAATACAATGATGCACAATAATTCCAAAGGACTCATGATGAAAAATGCTATCCACCTTCAGATGGAGTTCCAGTGGACTAAAAGTGCAGATTGAAGCATATTTTTCTTTATTTGTTTTTCTTGCCTTTTTTTTAAAATCACATCTAATGTGAAAATATGGTTCATATAACTCTGTATCATATTTCATGCCTTCTCAATGGGTGGGGCAAGGGTGAAGAAGGGAGAGAATTTGGAACTGAAAATAAAAATTTTTAAATTAATATTTTTAACAAGAATTTACAATCTAATAGAATATGACAAGCATATAGATAAATAAAATAAATAATCCAATTAATTTTTTTAATAAGGTAAATATTGTACCATAATCTCAGTGGTCACGGCACAAAATTCAAAGCTCAAAACCTTTTTGGCCAGCTACAGAGACAGGGTTCAGCTCTTTCTGCCTGACTCCAGAATCCACTCACCAAAACCCAACCCAGAATAAGTCCAAGGAACTGCACGTAGACATCTTTCTTGTCCCACTGCCTCTGAACATGGAATCAGTTGCAAGGGTCTAAACCTGGAATGCCTTCTTTCCTCATCTAATCCCACTCTGCGTGCATTCAATTGATCCACACTATTTTCTATCACACACTTTGTGTTCCATGCTCAGACATGAATATACCCATGGGCCTGATCCTACTACCATATCAAATCACACTAAATCACCAGCTTCAAGACAGGTTTTGTTTTGGTTTCTTTTCACAATCCCAGTAAGTAGAAGTAATTATTGATTGCAGATAACTATATGAACACTGCATCTTCCTTACACAGCTCTCTCAGTGGTTAGATAACTACTTGTTGGATATTGTTGCTCAGATATTGACTGGACTAGATGGCCACTAAAATCCCTTTCAATTCTGAAATTTTGTGATACTATGAGTCATAGACATCAAAGTTGAGGGCCTCATATAATAAAAGGGACTTTAGAGATCACCTAGTCTAAATCATTGTTCACTTGGCTGAACTATTTGGGAATTCTTTGACTGATTTCCAATGCCCCCAGTCAAGTACCTTCTCCCGGTCCCTCCTCTCCCCCATTTTTAGCTTCCTTTTGTGTGTTGTCTTCCCACTTTAGATTGTAAGCTCCATGAAGGTAGGGACTATCTCATTTTTCTTGTATTTCTTTATCCAGTGCTTAGCACAGTGCCTGCTACATATTATAGGCATTTAATAAATGTTTATTTATTGATTGTTTTACTTTATGGGAAGAGATATACACAGACAATATCATACTTTTAAAAGCCCTTAGAACTCATATAGTCTAACCCCCTTGTTTTACAGATAAGGAAATAGAAATTGAAAAAGTTATTTGATTTGCCCAGAGTCACAAAGCTGAGTATGACAAACCTAGAATTAAAGCCCAGGCATACTAGTCCTTAATTTTTCCCATCATAAGTAACCACTCAGCATCTTGCCATTTAATGATAGAGACATAAGAAGTTTAAATGCTCCTTGATTTAAAACAACAAAATTCTAGGAATTGGAAGGAGCCTTGTGAAGCCATGTTATTGGCAGGGAGGAGCCAAGATGGCAGCTGGAAAGCAGGGACTTGCATGAGCTCCCCACTCCAGGTCCCTCCAAACACCTATAAAAATGGCTCTGAAGAAATTCTAGAACTGCAGAACCCACTAAATAGCAGAGGGAAGCAGGGCTCCAGCCCAGGACAGCCTGGATGGTCGCTGGGTAAGGTCTATCACACGGAGCTGGGAGCAGAGCAGAGCCCAGCGGAGCCCAGCATGGGCCATGCCTGGACCAACCAGACCAGAAACTGGGTGGAACAGGCCCTAGTGCCCTGAATCAATGAGTTGTGGCAGTTACCAGACTTCTCAACCCACAAACATCAAAGACAACAGAGAAGGTTACTGGGAAAAACTGCAGAGGACAGAGTGAAAGGAGTTCACGGTTTGGCTGCCACCCCAGCGGCACCAGAGGAGGGGTAGCTACAGAACTACAGCTGCAGTTGCTTTCAGCCCCAGGCCCACATGGTGGAAGGAATAAGTGGTGAATCTGAGCAGGAGTGCAGAGCCAGCCTAGATCTGAGTCCAGTCTGGATTGGTGGTTCTTGGGGGAGGAGTAGCCCTGGTGTGGCAGAGCTTGCTGTGTAGAAATAGCTCTGAAAACAACAGCATAGACCCTCAAGCTTAGGACAAAAGTACTCTATACTCTACAAGCAGTCATACTCTGACAAAAAAACTCAAGGGTCAAGTAAGTTGGCTGGGAACATGGCCAGGCAGCGAAAACACACCCAGATTCAGTCTCAGACTTTGGAATCTTTCTTTGGCGACAAAGAAGACCAAAACATACAGCCAGAAGAAGTCAACAAAGTCAAAGA
This sequence comes from Trichosurus vulpecula, assembly GCF_011100635.1. NCBI lineage: Eukaryota > Metazoa > Chordata > Mammalia > Diprotodontia > Phalangeridae > Trichosurus > Trichosurus vulpecula. The sequence continues at coordinate 324,869,590 of NC_050574.1, read as the reverse complement.
GCCTACATCAAAAGCCTCCAAGAAAAACATGAACAGGTCTCAGGCCATGGAAGAGCTCAAAAAGGATTTGGAAAAGCAAGTAAGAGAAGTAGAGGAAAACTTGGGAAGGCAAATGAGAGTGATGTGAGAAAACCATGAAAAACAAGTCAATGACTTGCTAAAGGTGCCCAAAAAAATACTGAAGAGAATAACACCTTAAAAAATAAACTAACTCAGATGGCAAAAGAGCTCTAAAAAGCCAATGAGGAGAAGAATGCCTTGAGAGGTAAAAATAGCCAAATGGAAAAGGAGGTCCAAAAGACCACTGAAGGAAATACCACTTTAAATATTAGATGGGAGCAAGTGGAAGCTAGTGAGTTTATGAGAAATCAAGATATTATAAAACAGAACCAAAGGAATGAAAAAATCAAAGACAATATGAAATATCTCCTTGGAAAAACCACTGACCTGGAAAATAGATCCAAGAGAGATAATTTAAAAATCATTGGATTACCTGAAAGCCATGATCAAACAAAGAGCCTAGATATCATCTTTCAGGAAATTATCAGGAGAACTGCCCTGATATTCTAGAGCTAGAGGGTAAAATAGAAATCGAAAGAATCCACCAATCACCTTCTGAAAAAGATCCCAAAAAGAAGACTCCTAGGAATATTGTTGCCAAATTCCAGAGCTCCCAGATCAAGGAGAAAATACTGCAAGCAGCCAGAAAGAAACAATTTGAGTATTGTGGAAACACAATCAGGATAATACAAGATCTAGCAGCTTCTACATTAAGGGATTGCCGGGCTTGGAGTATGATATTCCCAGAAGTCAATGGAACTAGGATTAAAACCAAGAATCACCTATCCAGCAAAACTGAGCATAATGCTCCAAGACAAAATATGGATTTTCAATAAAATAGAAGACTTTCAAGCTTTCTCAGTGAAAAAACAAGAGCTGAATAGAAAATTTGACTTCCAAACACAAGAATCAAGAGAAGCATGAAAAGGTAAACAAGAAAGAGAAATCATAAGGTACTCACTGAAGTTGAACTGTTTTGTTTACATTCCTACATGGAAAGATGATGTGTATAATTCATGAGACCTCAGTATTAGGGTAGCTGAAGGGAATATATATATATATATATATATATATATATATATATATACATATACATATATATATATATATATATATATATAGACAGAGGGCACAGGATGAGTTGAATATGAAGGGATGATATCTAAAAAAATAAAATCAAATTAAGGGATGAGAGAGGAATATATTGAGAGAGGGAGAAAAGGAGAGATAGAATGTGGTAAATTATCTCACATAAAAGTGGCAAGAAAAAAACAGTTCTGTAGGAAGGGAAGAGGGGGCAGGTGAGGGGGAATGAGTGAATCTTGCTCTCATCAGGTTTGACCTGATTTGACCACTCAATTGGGTAACTTACCCCACAGCAAAGAAGGAGGAAGGAGAAAAAAAGGGGGATGATAGAATGGAGGGCAAACAAGGGGAGGAGATAATCAAAAACAAACACTTTCAGAAAGGGACAGGGTCAAGGGAGAAAACTGGATAAAGGGGGATAGGATAGGAAGGAGCAAAATATAGCTAGTCTTTCACAACATGAGTATTGTGGAAGGGTTTTACATGATGACATGCATGTGGCCTATGTTGAATTGCTTGGCTTATTAGGGAGGGTGGGTGGGGAGGGAAGAGGGGAGTGAATTTGGAACTCAAAGTTTTAAAAACAGATGTTGAAAAAAAGTTTTTGTATGCAACTAGGAAATGAGATATACAGGCAATGGGGCATAGAAATCTATCTTGCCCTACAAGAAAGTAAGGGAAAAGGGGATGGGGCGGGTGTGCGGTGACAGAAGAGAGGGCTGACTGGGGAAAAGGGCAATCAGAATATATGCCATCTTGGAGTAGGGGGGAAGGTAGAAATGGGGAGAAAATTTGTAATCCAAACTCCTGTGGAAATAAATGCTGAAAACAGAAAAATATTAAATAAATAAATAATTTTTAAAAAACAAATAAAAAATAGGAGCCATGTTATTCATGCCTTCCAGCTCAGAGAACAAGTAACAGTCTAATCCTTTAAAACAGTCCTGGGAGTTTGTGTGTGTGTGTGTGTGTGTGTGTGTGTGTGTGTGTGTGTGAGGCCACTGGATAAGGAGCTTTGAAGAGTGTAAGTCTTGGAACCAATCAATCCAGAGATTAATCAACAAGCATTTCTTGAGCATCTGCTATATCCCAGGTACTTGTTAGGTCCTGGGAATGCAAAAGCAAAAATGAAATAGTCCCTGCCCTCAAAGAGCTTACTTCTATTGGTAAAAGAAAACAAAAAACAAAAACAAAAACAAACCCACAGATGTATAAAGGGCAAATAGGGAAATCGAGATGTAGAGCAAATAATGATCAACAGGTGTTGTGAAATAGATATCCTCAGCCCTAGAAACGAATATCATGTGTTGAGTTAATTTAAAAGCCAGTATCCCTTCATTTACAAGCCTGGAAATTCTTTAACCCAATGTAATAAAGAAAAAAGTTAGCACATACCCCCTGTTTTCTCATGATCAAATGGCAGCTCCATGGAATGTCAGAGAAGAGACCTTAGTGATGAAAAAACCCATTTTCTTTATTTTACAAATGAGAAAAAGAGGCTCAGAGAGTAGAAGGGATTTGTCCTAGGTCACATAGGTAAGAATTAAAAGAGATAGGATCTGAGTCCCCATTCTCTGATTCCAGTCCCAGTGGTCTTTCCACTAGGCCATATTGTCTCTAACTCAAGTTTTCTGTCTCCAAGTCCAGTTCTATTGATGCCTCAAGGTGTGGGATGTTAGGTAAATATGAACAATTACTCTAAGCCTACTCAGGAAAAAAAAAACAACTTCTGAACTCTAATGGTTTACCAAATGGAAGTAAAAGTTGAGACAAGTGACTGAGATCCATGCCTGGATGGATAAGTTAACCATTGATTACAAGACTCCACCTTGCTCAAGGGTCAGCCACCCCCTCCCTGATCTAGGGGGATGGGAAAGGGAAGGATAAGGAGGTGGCCAGACCTAAAGTAGAACAACTGCTAACACCAACACTGGAACTTAACCAAAATTCAGTCTAGACTTTTCTCAGCCACTACCTCCTTCCCAAGAACTGCATGCCTTTCTTTGGCTAGGACTTTCTGGGCCATAGGAACCCTGCCCTCTTAGTACAGAGTGATTTGATAGGGCCCAGTCCCTGGGATTTTCCCCCATACTATTCTTGGAAGCAACTTTAGAGGCTAGCTGGACCAACAATCCACCACCCCCTCCACACCTTCCCAGCATTGTACAGATGGACAAATTAAGGGCCAAGGATTCTAAATGACCTATGTGATAGATGGCCAATAGATAGATAGATAGATAGATAGATAGATAGATAGATAGATACTAAATGACAGAGATGGGCTCTGAACCCTGGAATCTTATAACTTCAAGGCCTCCCTCCATTGTCCGACACTACCTTATGTTTCTAAACTAGGATAAATCTAGACTCTTTCAGTCTCTATGAATTTCTTTTATTATTCCATCATTGGGAAGAACTATAAAATAAGTACAATTGGGTGGGGTGCAGAAAGAAAAAGAAGAGAAGAGACTAGGTGATACATAGAACAAAATAACAAGAGTCTAAATAAGTTGAAAACTTGTCCTTAAATGAACCCCAATATTAGGTCACCCTTCTCTCTATTAATCATGTTTTGCTAATTTTTATTTGCTAAAATATGCTAATTCTTGTGATTTGTGATCTATGACACTCCTAACTTCAAAACTGCATGACTATGTCTACACTGGAAGCTGAGCCACCAATAAGAAAGCTCTTACAGTAATCCCAGCAAGAGGTGATGAGAGTATGAATTGGGGGTGGGGGGGTGCTAATCTTCACTGTGTAATATCAAAATAACTAGTCATTTCAGTCAAATCGATTAAAAACTCATTCTACTCAACTGTTCAGCACTCAACATTTGATGAAACAACCTGAGATGGTCTCTAGGATCCTTGACTGAACTATCTCAAATAAATTGTGACTCTAAAGCTAAATGACTGTTTTTTAACAAACTAATCTGAATATTCAAGTGAATGCTGTCCTTCAAAGTAACCACTTTAAGAAGCAATAAATTGATTTTAATGACACAATCACTGATCAAAAATGTTTCTTTGACTCATCTATTGAAACTATCTTCAGAGTCAGTTTATGACGCCCATTAAAAATAGCCTCATTACTTTGTTATGTATGGCCATCCCCCTAATTCATGCCCTCACCACCTCTCCCCTGGACTATCACAATGGTCTCCTCCTAGGTGCTCCAGCTTTTAGGTTTTCTGCTCTCCAATCCATTTTCCACACAGTTGCCAAAGTGATCTTCCTAACACTTGGGGCAAACTACATCACACCCTGCTCAAGAAATATTAATCATTGCCTCTCAGCATAATACTAAAATAAAAACTCCTCAGCTTAGCATCTAAAGCCCTTGGCAATCCTGTTCCAGCTTTCCTTTCCAGATTTATTAAATAAAATAATAGTAATAATAATGATAGCATTTATATAATACCTACTATGTGCCAGACATAGTGCTAAGTAAGTGCTTTACAAATATATTATTTGATCTTCACAAAAAACTCTGGGAGTTAGGTGCTATTATCATCCCCAGTTTACAGTTGAGGAAGATGAGCAAACAGAGGTTAAGTGACTTGCCTAAGGCCACACATCTAGTATCAGGCCACATTTGAACTCAGGCTTGAATCAAGGTGCAGCCACTAACCACTGTGCAACCTACCTGAATCGCCCCCCTTTATGCACTCTACATTTCAATCCAGTTTAGCCTATATGCTGTTCCCTTTACTTGGCATTCTATCACCTGTCTCTACTCGTGAAATATATTCTTTCCTCCACATCTTAGATCCGTAGTAGTTTCCTTCCTGGTCCAGCCCAGGTACCACTTGCTAAAGGAGGCCTCTCCTGAGCAGGCCACTATAATTATTAGCATTCTCTGCCTCCCCCACCACTCAGCAAAATGCCTTGCACAAACTAAGTCAGGGTTCGGGAACCTGTGGTTTCGTGGCCACATGTGGCCTTCTAGGTCCTCGGGTGTGGCCTTTTGACTAAGTCCAAGTTTTATAGAACAAATTCTTTTATTAAGGGGATTTGTTCTGTGAAATTTGGATTTAGTCAAAGAGCTGAACTTGAGGACCTAGAGGGCCACATGTGGCCTCAAGGCTACCAGTTCCCCACCCCTGAACTAGGTGATTAATATGGGCTTATTAAATTGAATATTTGTATGTACTTTTCTCAGTAAATATTGTATCCTTCACCCTATAGAATGTAACATCCTCGAGGGGCAGGTGCCTAACAAATACTTTTGAGTTGGATTTCATTTGCAATTATCTCTGTTCACCAACTGGTAAAAAATGAAGTTGACATAGTCTTCAGGGAATCTCGCAATCTTAGAATAGACCCATAGAATATTAGAGTTAGAAGAGACTCATAAATTGCCACAATGTGCCTTGAATACTCAAAACTCAGAATCATGTAACATAAGTGTCTCATATATCACAAAGAAGACTCCCATGGCCATCTATTATTTCTACTTCTATTGATTCAAATTTCATTTCCAACTACTTTAACTTGAGTTTTAGTAAGCAGAAAGTATAAAACTTGTCTCTTTTATATCTTACTTTCATTTATACAACTACTTCTTTTGCCAGTCTCATTCATAGGAGTTAGAATTAGTGACTCAATGTATGTGGTCCTGACATTCACGGGACCCAAAGAATGGGTCTCCCAGAGTCACACACTATGCCATCATCATTACTGTATTCCTCAGTGGCCAGTTATTAGTATTCATCATATTTGGTCTATAGGTCCTTTCTGGCTTCCTAAATCCTCAGTTTGGCTCTGCTGTTAATCCAGCCAAAGTGAGTGATCTACTCGACATTTGAATGGCATCCCAATAGTGCTATTCTCTTGTGTCTCTCTATGTACCCAAGGGGAACAATGGCTTTCGCAGGGTTAGTAATCCTTTAGATAAACATGGAAATTCCAGCTGGTATATCACTGAGGAGACATCACCCAGACCATATTTTAATGCCAATGCTTCCTGAATGGATCATTCCCATTCCTTCTCTCCCACTCCCAAGTCAGAAGAAAAATAATTATCAAAGCCTAAGGATAAGAGTTCAATAAGTTCAACTAGAACCATGAAGTGTGAGACTCAGAAGGGGCTTCAGACATCTTTGAGAATAGGAGTTCTTTATCTTTTTTTGTGTCATGCCCCTTTTTGGTAGTCTGGCTCAGCCTAAGGATGCCTTCTCAGAACAACATTTTTAAATGCTTAAAATAAAATCCATAGTATTAGCAAGAAAACAATTATAATAAAATGCAGTTAGCCAAATATTTTTTTAAAAAAGTTAACAAACCCTAAATAAATAATCCCTAAAATCTAATTCAAGCCTCATTTCAGAGGAAAAAAAAGCAACTGAGGCCCAGAAAGAAGTAATTCACACATTTTCACATAAGTAAGTTAGTGACAGAGCTGAGATAGAAAGCCAGGTTTCTACCCTACTATGCCTTGTTAATTATGTAATCACTGTTAAATCCGAGGTACAGTATTGAGGTGGGGTCAAGGGTGGGAGTAGATGAATGTCAGCCTCTTTTCCTAATAGATGCTCAGCCTCAGGGAGTAGGTGAATGTCAGCCTCTTTTCCTAATGGAGGCTCAGCCTCTGTGACACTTCGTTGCATCTTCCTATCCTCAGGGGCACAGAACTCCCTTTACCTACCCTCTCTACCTTTCACACACTCACCCCCCTTATCACTACCCCCTTCCCAGCATATGGAAGTTATAAACAGGCTGTCTTCTATAGTTCCCCTAATAAGAATAAATAGTCACTCAGCTGAAGAATCAATGTGTTCGTTTGGGAGGAAGAATTGGGTAGTCCCTTGAGCTGTAACAAAAATTCCAGGCCATATGACAGTCTGGGAAACATCCATCAGGCATACTTTAATGTTTATACTTTCTGAGTTGACCATTCTACCTACCCACTCCGCAAAACTTTACCCCTTTAAATTAAATAATGTTATTTTTAAAACACCAGGGTCTAATTTGTGTTCACCACGACACCAAGAGGAAGCACCCAAACAGTCCACTGGGGGGAGGAGCTCTCCTGTACAAACAGTTGGCTGTGCACAGAATTACACAGCCCCGTGGGGTTTACAGAATGGATGGTGAAAACTGACAGGCCGAGAGACCCCAGAGCAATTTCACTGGGTTTTGATTCATGGCTTGTCAGAGCACTAACCAAATATTCCATTTTCATTTTCACCCTACACTCTCTCCCATTGACTAGCATCATAATCGAAAACTCTGGCATGAGGTGCTACCTGGCTACAGGGACCTCAATTCTTTGGCTGCTCATTCGGTCCCACTCCAGACAGTATTCAATGGAGACTCTGCAGGGAGTAAAATAATGACAATAAGTTCCATTTACATATCCCTTTTAAATTTGCAAAGTACTTTACATACATTATCTCTTTTGAGCCTCATAACATCCCTAAGGGAACTGTACCACATGTTTAGTTACCCAGAATTCTGCAGGCCTCATGTAGCTAACTCTCAATGTTCCAAGGAGTATTGATCCAGTCTATGAATTATCCAGGCCTGAATAACCCAGACCCTTTCCCTTTCCTCCTGCTGACCTGCTTTTGGGATATCTCCTCCTGATATTCTCCTTCTCAGCCAGACCCCTGGACAAAACTAAGAAGAACAGTTGAATCAGAAATTACTCTGGTTTTCTCTTCACTAGAAATACTTGCAAAACATTGGTTTGAAGATGAATTTTGAAGGATTTCCTATGAAATTCTATCACTCACAGTCTTTAGGATACCTATGATAGTGCGTCATACATAGCTTAGAGGAACAGAAGGGGATCCAAAGTGAAAGAAGAGGGGTAGGGGGACAAAGGGAATGTGCTAATGTCAGATGCTCTGAAGAGACAGTAGTTTATCTAAGCTGGTGAAGTTACCTATAAATCAGATTTGTTTACTCTTGTCAGAGAGAGGAGACATTTTTTGGAACTCTTTCCTAGGTTCAATATACGATTTTTAAAAAATATCATTGTCATTTTCTGGTATTTGGGAAAATAACACATTGAATTTCTCGAATAAGGACATGGTCAGTAGTAATATTGGTTGATTCATCCTGTTGGGTTCAGCCTAGAATTCTCCAGAGCATCTGATCCGGGGCCCCTATCACAACATTTACGAATTTCTAAACTACTGAAGACCATGAAATGGCTTGTTTGTGCTTTCTTCAGAGGAGAAGCTAGATATAGTGGAGAGAGGCTTAGCCTTGGGGTAATGGAGGACCTGGGTTCAAACCTCAGCTCTAACATTTGTGACACTGGGCAAGTCACCAAAACTCTATGAGCTTCAATTTGCTCATCTGTAAAATGGGGATAATAGGACCTCATGGGATTATTATGAAGATCAAATGGGATGATATACTTAAAGAGCTATGTAAATATCACCATCATAACCCACATTAAAAACACAGTTATTGAATTCAGTAAGTATTTATTGGGCATTTAGGATCACAAAATGTTAGAGCTAGGAAGATCTTTAGAGATTATCTCATCCCAACCACCCCATTTTACAGATGAGGTAACTGAGACACCAATACATTAAGTGATTTACTTAATGTTACAGCAGTGACTTATTGGCAAAGATGGGACTAGAAATAAAGACTCCCTTACCTGCAACCTTTGGACTCCAGAGAAATGGCCATCCACAGTGTGTCCAGAATGGTGCTGGGTATGATACAAGATGTGGGCAAACCCAAAAGAGGGAGCAATGCTTAAGGAGATAATCAACCACACTGCAAGGTATATGTACGTAGAGAATTAACTGATAATACCTTAGGCTCTCATTGATCTTTACTTCCTTGTTTCATTAATTCTATTTGTCTCTAGGGCAGTAAGAATGCTCTTCTAGCTCAGAGCAAAGACTTACCCCAGGCCCTTAGCTCCTCAGATTTTTTTGGCAATGTTAGCATTTGTACCTCTTTCACTAGGACAGAATCATATGATGATGTAATTTTGGAGTAAAAAAGAAATATTAGAGATAAATCATCCAGCTCTAGGTTCCATGAGCCTATGACCCTCTGACCTAATCCAACCCAGGAGTTGGTCCACTTCTCTTTTTATTGTATCTCCAGAACACATCCATTCATTCATTCATTCATTCAACAAGTGGAAGAAAGGAAAGGAGGGAGAGAAGGAGAGAAGGAAGTAAGGAAGGAAGGCAGGAAGGAAGGCAGGAAGGAAGGCAGGAAGGAGGGAGGGAGGACAGAGAGAGGGAGGAGAGGAGGGAGGGGAGAGGAAGGGTGGGAGAAAGCAAGCATTTATTAAGCACTTTCTATATTCTAGAAACAGTGTTAAGCACCAAGAATACAAATATAAGAAAAAATAAAGACAGTTGCTGTCTTGAAGAAGCTTCCATTCTAATGGAGAAAGATAACGTGCTAAAGGGAGCAGAAAAGCAGGGAGGAAGGGGGAAGAGGATGAAGATTCCTGACACCTGGTTTTGAAGCCTGGAACCTAAGAACAGGGCGAGGAAGGGAATGAGAGCCAGCCTGAGCCCCTCTACAAAATGGAGGCTCCAAGAGGGACTCTCCAGTGGGAGAAAGGCACTTTCTAGCTTGAGAAGGCTGCAGGAGCAAATGGGTAAAGAAGCTTCAGGTTCAGAGCAAAGTTCTAAGATGAGACAGAATGGTTTGAAATCTGGAAATCAGGAATGGAGACAGGAGACCCATTTCTATGTGCTAGCCCTTGCTAAGTGCTGAGGATACAAAGGGAAAACAAGAACAGTCCCTGTCCTCAGAGAGTTTACACTCTTTTGGGAGATACAATGTGAACACAGATAAATAAATGCAAAGTCTCTACAAAGTAGTTGTCAGGGTAAGTGGAGAACCATGAGGAATGAAGGCAGCAGAGTGGGGTGGCAAGATCAGGAAAAGCCTCATATAGGAGGCAAGACTTAAGATGAGCCTTGTAGGAAGCTGGGGGTTCTTTCCAAGCAGTGGCAAGGAGGGAGTATAATCTGGAGACTGAGGATGGCCTGTGAAAAGGCATACCAACATGGGATGGAAAGTCGTGTTCTCAGAACAGCAAATAGGTCAGTTCGGCAGGAACACAGAGTAAACGACGGAAAGTAATATGAAACAAATGTAGAAAGATAGGCTGGAAGAGAGATTGTGAAAGGCTTTAAAAGGCAAAGCCAAGGAATTGGCATTTTGTCCAGAGGAAATTGGAAGTCCCTGGAGCTTCTTGATCAGGGGCATAACCTGGTAAATCAATCCACCAGTAAACATTTAATAAGTGCCTACTATGTGTCAGGCACTATACTAAGTGCTAGGGATACAAAAGAGGCAAAAGACAATCCCTGTTCTCAAGGAATTTCCAATCTAATGGGAAAGACAATTATAATGGTAATGTAAATTTGAAGATCTTTCCCACCCATTAGTAGGCCCATGTGACCTGCTTATGTCACAGGAAGCCTAAGTCACATGTGGTGGGAGGATCTTGATGAACAAGTGCAACTGGAAAGGGTGGAGGAGGAAATGCTCAGAGCAGTTAGAGCTGAGGGAGAGAGAGGAGACTTGCTAGCTGTGCTGTGAGTATTTGTGGGAAGGCCCCAGCAGAGGGGAAGGCTAATGGGATGGCAAGGCTCCATGCTGTGATATTATATCTTAATTCCTTGCTGTTCCTTGCTGTTATGATGGGCTTACTGGTTTGGGGATTTGGCTGCTAATTGGATGGATTGGATTTATTGGTTTTGGGATTCGGTCCTCTGGTGTCTGAATAAATGTTCTACTTCTCTTATATTTTGTGATACAGAACTACACAGGCATATTTACAATTATCGTTGATGTTGTGATTATTGCCTTGCTGATACAACAATATGCAAACATATGTAAATATATATATATATATATATACGTGTGTATATATGCATATGTGTATGTATGTACGTACAAAGCAAGCTATATGCAGAATGAATAGGAAATAATTAGCACAGAGAAAGCACTAGAGTCCAAAGGGGTTGGAAAAGAGTTCCTGGTCAGACCTCTGCTTTAAAGAATTGCACTTTGTCCACATGGAGGATGTCTTAGATATGAGGCATGAAGACCTGTAAGGAATAGTCCAGGGGAGCAGTGCATTCAGACACTTGCACCTGCATCCAGACAATGGCTGAGAAATGGATAAAGAAAACAGTAGCCACAGGAGATATGGTAGAGGTAGAATTGATCAAAATTGTCACCTGAGCTATGGCAGATGAAAAAAAGAGTAGAGTTGAGGACAACTTGCAAGGCTATAAACGTAGATGACCAGAAGTCAGTATCCTTAAGAAAAATAGGGAAGTTAGGAATAGGGGATGTTCTGGGGATGGGGGGAAGGGGGGAGTAACACATTATGTTCCGAATATTTTGATTTTAAGATACCTACAGGGCATTCAGTTGGAAACATCCATTGGGAAGTTGCTAATAATAATAGCTAACATTTGTATAGAATTATAAGGTTTGCAAAGTACTTTTGTGAGATAGGTGCTATTATCCCCATTTTACAGATTGGAAACCTAAGACACTGATAGATTCAGTGATTTGTCCAGGATCAAAGGACTAGGAAGTGTCTGAGGCAGGATCTGAACACGGGTCTCCCTCAGTCCAAGTTCCATACTCTATCTACCGCACCACCTAGCTGACTATTTCTTCCAGTCATTGAGCTTCATAGCCTAGGAACTATTCTTGACTCCTCACTTTTATTCATAGTTCATATCAGATGCCATCTCATTGATGCTCCCTCTTTAATATCTTTCTATTTTGTCCCCTACTCAGTGCTCACACCACAAATATTCTACAACAGAGTCTCATTCCTAGAACGTTCTCCCTTCTTACCTCTGCCTGTTATAAGCCTCATCTCCTTGTAAGGTTTAATTAACTCAAGTACCACCTCCCTCAAGAGACCTGTCCTTATAACACCAATTGTTAATGCTTTACCCCCAAATCATCGTTTATTTACATTGTGTATATCCTGCTTTTATTTATCTGTGAACATGTTGTATTCTCCCAGTAGAAAGTAAGTTTCTTGAGGGCAGGGGTTGACTCATTTTTTAATTTGTATCTACAACATCTAGCACAATGTCTGATTGTAAATGCTTCATGAATGCTTGTTGGTAGAATGACGTGGGACTGGAGTTCAGAAGACAGAGTGAGACTAGGCCCATAAATCCAGGGGTCATTTGCTTAAAAATGACCAACCATTGAACCTAAGGCAGCAGAAAAGGGAGAGTCATGGCACAATTCCTGAAGGATATTCAGACCCAGAGTATCACAAAACATACTCAGGTACTCACCCCCTAGGTTACCCTAGCACCATACTTGGCCTGATGATCTCTGACCACACTCACTGAAAAACTACCCCTTCAATACACTCCACTAAACCTCTCTTCTCCATTCCCCCAAGGGCACAAAGTCTCAAGCACGTAATGTTGGTGCCAGAGTATTTCTACTGTCACCATACTTGTCATGGACTTATAGCTCAGTCTCCTGGTCCTATGGCCTAGGTCTATTGGTTTTACCTGCTCTCTCTCTTCCCTACCTAGAGTAAGTCTTATCACATCTACCCCAACAACATTTCTCGTGACTATTTTCTAATCCATTTCACACCTATTATTTGAGTTCAGAACTCAAGAGTTTAGATACGTGGAATCTAGATATTATATAATCTGACCTGGCTTCTGGATCATTGGAGAGGCAGGGATAAAGAGAGTAAGGGGAAGGAAACCTAAGATGTAGAAAACTGCACACAATCAGTTCCCACAATCAGAGGTCAATATGATGCCACAGCGTTCTCATTCTACACTTACCCTAGCATTGCTTATTCTTTTCCTCTGTTTACTCCTCAGTAGCAGAAGGACTTTGACACACTACTTCTTATCCTGATTCCTCATTCTCTCCCTTATGATGACCTTGGAACTGAGCTTTAATTATTATAGGGAGGTCACAGTGGAAATTTATCTCAACCTCACTGCTCTGAGGCCAGAGTATAAGAAGGACATTGTCTATATCTCTCGTCACGGCTGGGGAAGTCTTCCCTGTACAAATGGGCAACTGGCCCAGGACCCTTTCAGTAGTGTGAACCAAAACTGAACTCATTATCTTTCCCCCCAAACCCTCTCTTCTTTCTAGCTTTCCTATTACTCTAGAGGACACCAGCATTCCACCAGTCATCCAGGCTTTCAACGCAGGGGTTATCCTCAACTTCCCACTCTCTCTCACCACCCACCATATCCAATCTGTTGCCAGGTCCTGTCAATTTTACCTTTGCCACATCTCTCATATACACTCCCTTCTTTCTTCTTTCATTGCCAAAACCCTGGTTCAGTACTTATCACCTCACACTTGAACTATTGCAATGGCCTACTGGTTAGTTTCTCCTCACTCCAATCCATTCTCCAAACAGCTGCCAAGTTGATTTTCCTAAAGTGTCACCCCATGACCTATTCAATAATTCTTCATGGTTCTCTGTCATCTCCAGGATAAAATATAAAATCCTCTGTTTGGCATGTAAAGCCCTTTATAATTTGGCCCCCTCCTACCTTTCCAGTCTTCTTATACTCTCCCTGCATATATGCTATAACACAATGACACTGGCATCTTTGCTATTTCTCCCACAAAATACTCTATCTCCCAACTCTCAATTTTCATTGTCCATCCTCCATGCAAGGAATGTTCTCCCTCCTTGTCTCTACCCTCAGATCTCTTTAACTTTTGGCTAAAATCCCACCTTCTACAAGAAAGACTTTCCCAATTCCCCTTAATGCTAGTGCCTTCCCTTGGTTAATTATTTCCAGCTCATCTTGTATATAGTTTGTTTGTGTGCAGTTGTTTGCATATTATCTCCCTCATTACACTGTGAGCTCCTTGAGGGCAGAGACTATTTTTGCCTTTCATTTTATGCCCAACATTAACACAGTGCCTGGCATAGAGAAGGCCCTTAAATGATTATTGACTGACTACATGACTGTACCCACACTTGCTGATCACCCCCTAAGAACTTAAGGACTCTATCTGACACCTAGAGGCTGTTTTCCCACCTGCCTTCCAATAGGCTCCCCTTTTCCTATGCTGACCCCAGGACCTACAGCATTGACATATCAGATGACTCAGGATTCCAGACTAAAAACCCAAACCTGTACTATTAAGATGAAGATAATAACAAAATCTAAAATGCATAGAGCACTTTAATGTTTGAAAACTGATACACACATACATACACACTATATATATATATATATATATATATATATATATATGATACATATATATATATATATATCATTTGGTCTTCACATCAATTCTATATGGTAGATGCAATTATTAGACACATTTTATAGATGTTAAAACTAAGATTATCAGTGACTAACCCAGAGTCACACAGCAAGTAAGTATCTGAGGCATGATTTGAACTCAGGCTCAGCTCTACTTCATGAACTGGGACTCAGTGACAGGCAGACAATCCCCAACTTCATGGCCTCCATACTTGGTTGCCTGTCCTTAGATATCTCTATCCATATTGTGGGTCATATGAGACATATATATATACACACACACACACACACACACACACACACATATATGTATATGTACACATATATATACATACATATGTATATATACACACATATATACATATATATGTATACACACACACACGCACATATATATATATATATATGTTGCTTAGCACTGATGCTACAGCATCCGATGTCCTATGACATTACCTGAACAGACAGCCCCCAAATTTTCCCCCAAATGTCATTATTTTCCTAGTAAAAGACTTTATTTTTTCTATCAAATGCACCATCCAATCCAATGCAGGCCTAACAAAGTGACTGATGACTAGGCTTCTCGGACATTTAATTTGAAAATGGGATGTATTCTAAATACTGTTTGACATTGCACTGAAAATATCAGTGTCTTCTGCTTCCCTTGGATAACATCAAGGAAATGTTTACTGGTTGCTATAGAGCATAGGGAACTAGGTAATCAGGAAATGTTTTTATTTTTATCATTGAGGACTTCCGGGGGCAGCAGGGTAGAGGAAGCATTCAACCAAGTTGTCCTAATATTCCCTTCCAAACAACTTTAAAATAGCACCTCAAATCAAATTCTGGAGTAGCAGACAGCGAAAGGTCAGGTTGAGGCATTCTTCCATACCAAGACAGTTAGAAAGTCAGGAAGGGAGATTTTGGGTATGGGAACAAAGACTGGCCCAGCGTCTACATGGATGCAACACCAATGAAGGGATTTGGGGTGGCCACAGACGCAGCAGTAGCTTTGGGAGCTCTCAAACAAGAGACAGTAGGGGAAAATTCGACAGCCAGTCAGAAAGATTACAGGGGACCTCTAGGTTATCACTGAGCACAATGTGGGGCACCGTTTGTCAATTTCATTGTCTATATCCAGTTCCAGGTTACAGTTCAAAGGGAGAGGGAAGCATTTTCAGCCTTGAGGGAGCAGGAGCCCTGAGGAACAGTAACACTTTCAGTCAGAAAGGATCAGGGGCCCTTCCTGGGTAAGCACTAAGAAAGCAGTGCTCACAGCTCTCCCCACATCCCACCATCTTGGAAGTACTGAAAATTTCCAGACCTTCAGAACTAGCTCTGAAAAAAGCAGTGCAAAAAACTGTTTGAAGCTTAGAACAGTACCCACCCCCGCCACATACACACACACACACACACACACACACACACACACACACGAACAGTATTCAGCTTTAAAGCAAAGTTTAAAGTCAAGAAATAGACTGGGAAAATGAGCAAATAACAAAAAAAAAAGAATCTGACTATAAAAATCTACTATGGTCACATAAAAGATCAAGATACAAACTCAGAAAAAGTCAATGCAATAAAAATAGCTACAAGCAAAGCCTCAAAGAGAAAAAAGTGAATTAGGCATAAGCCCAACAAAAATTCCTGGAAGAGATTAAAAAGTGATTTTCAAAGTCAAATAAAAAAATTAGAGGGAAAATTCGGTAAAGATATTATAGCAATGCAAGAAAATTATGAGAAGTCAATTAACAGCTTGATAAAATAGTCACACAAATACTAAGAAAAACTCCTTAAAAGCAGAAATGGTCAAATAGGGGGAAGGGGAAGATACAAAGGTTCACTGAAGACAGTGGTTCCTTAAAAATAAGAATCAGGAAAGTGGAAGTTAATGACTCCATGAGGCATCAAGAAACAGTAAAACAAAACCAAAAAAATGAAAAACATATTCAATTGGGTATAGAAATCTCTCTTAAGCAACAGGGCAGTGGGTGGGAAAGGGGATAAGAGAAAGCGGGAAGGTGATAAAAGTGATGGTAGAAAAAGGAAAATAGTGGTCAGAAACCAAAGAGATTTTAGAGGAGGGATAAGATCAAAAGAGAGAGAAAAAGATAAACAGAAGAAAATAGAACGGAAGGAAATGCATAGTTGATAATCATAACTGTGAATGGGATAAAGTCATCCCTAAAGCAGAAGCAGGTAGGAGAATGTATTAGAAACCAAATTCCAACAATATGTTGTTTACAAGAAATGTACTTGAAACCAAGGAACGTACACACAGCTAAAATGAAGGGCTGAAGCAGAATCTATTAAACATCAGCTGAAGTAAAAAAAAAAAAGCAGAAATGGCAATCATGATCTCAGACAAAGAAAAAGTAAAAATAGACCTAATTAAAAGAGATAAGCAGGGGAAGTACATCTGGATAAAAGGCACTATAGACAATGAAGTAATATCAATACTAAACATATATGCACAAAACAGCAGAACAGGCAAATTCTTAAAAGAAAAGTTAAATGAATTACAGGAAGAAATAGACAGTAAAAGCATACTTGGAAGGAGGGGAGTATCTCAACTTTCCCATATCAGAGCTGGCCCACTCTAACTGTTAAAAAAGAAAGAAATTAAGGAGATAAATAGAATACTAGAAAAGTTAGTATGATAGACATGTGGAGAAAACTGAATGGGAATAGAAAAAACTGTACCTTTTTCTCAGTTATACGAGGCACATTTACAAAAATTGATCATGTATTAGGGCATAAAAACATCATAAACAAATGCAGAAAGCTTTGAATGCAATGAATGTACCCTTTTCAGATACCAATGCAATAAAAATTACATTCAGTAAAGAACTATTGAAGCATAAATTAAAAATTAATTCAAAATTAATCTAATTCAAAAGAATGAGTGGGTCAAAAAATCATAGAAATAATCAGTAATTTAATTAAAGAAAATTACAATATTAGGAAAACATAAAAAAATTCATGGGATGTAGCCAAAGAAGTATTTCAGGGAAAATTTATCTCTATCTACATTAATAAAACAATAAAAGTAAAAATCAATGAATTGGACATGTAACTTTAAAAATTAGAAAAACAATAAATTTTTAAAATATAATTAAACAATAAAATAGAGATCCTGAATATCAATGGAGAGATTAATAAAATTAAAAGTAAAAAAAAATCATTGAACTAATGAAACTGGGACCTTTTTATAAGGAAAAAAACAACAAAATAGAAAAACCATTTGTTAATTTGACTTAAAACAAAGAAAGAAAAACAAATTACAAGTATCAAAAATGAAAAGGCAGAATGCACCACCACTGAAGATTAAATTAAAGCAATTATCAGGTGCTATTTTGCCTAATTCTACGCCAGCAAAACTGACAATTTAAGTGAGATAGATGACTATTTTTTAGAAAATATAAATTGCCCAAATAAACAAAAGGAAATAGAAAACTTTAATAGCCATATCTTAGAAAAGTAATTTTAAAAGCCATAAATAAGCTCCCTAGAAAAATATCCCCAGGACCAGATCGATTTGCAAGAGAATTCTACCAACAATTAATGCCAATATTATATAAACTGTTTTTAAATATTGTTAAAGAAGGAGTCCTACCAAATTCCTTTTATGATACAAATATGGTTTTGATACCTAACTTAGGGGTAGCTATGTGGTACAGTGGATAGACCACTGGCCTTGAGTTGAAATCAGTCCTTAGATATTTACTAGCTGTGTAACCCTAGGCAAGTCGTTTAACCCTGTTTGCCTCAGTTCCTCATCTGTAAAATGAGATGGAGAAAATACTATGGCAGAAAATAGGCATAGAACAACATCTCACACTGCATACCAAGGCAAAAATGGGTACATTATTTAGACATAAAGGGTAACACCATAAGTAAATTGGGAGAGCAAAGAATAGTTTACTTCTCAGATCTATGGAGGAGGGAAGAATTTATGACTAAACAAGAGATAGAGAGCATTATGAAATGCAAAATGGATAGTTTTGATCACATTAAGCTAAAAAGCTTTTGTACAAGCAAAACCAAATGCAATCACAATTAGAAGGAAAGGAGAAAGCTGGGGGAAAATTTAATGGCAAGTGTTTCTGATAAAGGCTTCATTTCTCAAATATATAGAGAACTGAGTCAAATTTATAACAATACAAGTCACTCCCCAATTGATGAATGGTCAAAGGATATGAATGGGGGGGCAGAGCCAAGATGGTGGCTGGAAAGCAGGGACTTGCCTAAAGCTCCTGCCCAGGTCCCTCCAAACACCTATAAAAATAGCTCTGAACAAATTCTAGAGCTGCAGAACCAACAAAATAGCAGAGGAAAGCAGGGCTTCCCTGAATCATTGAGCTGTGGCAGTTACCAGACTTCTCAACTCACAAACACCAAAGACAGCAGAGCAGGTTAGTGGTAAAAACTGTGGGGACTGAGTGAAAGGAGTTGGAGGTAGGCCACCGCCTGGGGGGCAGCAGAGGTGGTGCAGCTCTGAGGCTGCTTCCAGACATACAGCTGCAGTTGCTTCCAGCCCCAGGCCCACCTGGTAGGAGGAATTAAGTGGCAGATTAGAGCAGGAGTGCAAAGCCTGCTTTGCCCTGCCTGGATCTAGGCCTCAATCCTGGTTGGTGGTTCTTGGGGGAGAAGAAGCACTGGTGTGGCAGAGCTTGCTGTGTAGAAGTAGCTCTGAAAACAGCAGCACAGCCCCTCCAGCTTGGGACAAAATACTCTCTACTCTACAAGCAGTCATACCCATACAAAAAAGCTCAAGGGTCAAGTAGTTGGCTGGGAACATGAACAGGCAGCGAAAACGGACTCAGATTCAGACTCAGACTTTGGAATCTTTCTTTGGTGACAAAAAGACCAAAACATACAGCCAGAAGATGTCAACAAAGTCAAAGAGCCTACATCAAAAGCCTCCAAGAACAATATGAATCAATATGAATTGGTCTCAGGCCATGGAAGAGCTCAAAAAGGATTTGGAAAAGCAAGTAAGAGAAGTAGAGGAAAAATTGGGAAGAGAAATGAGAGTGATGTGAGAAAACCACGAAAAACAAGTCAATGACTTGCTAAAGGAGACCCAAAAAAATACTGAAGAAAATAACACCTTAAAAAATAAACTAACTCAAATGGCAAAAGAGCTCCCAAAAGCCAATGAGGAGAAGAATGCCTTGAAAGGCAGAATTAGCCAAATGGAAAAGGAGGTCCAAAAGACCACTGAAGAAAATACTACTTTAAAAATTATATTGGAGCAAGTGGAAGCTAGTGACTTTAGGAGAAATCAAGATATCATAAAACAGAAACAAAGGAATGAAAAAATGGAAGACAATGTGAAATATCTCCTTGGAAAAACCACTGACCTAGAAAATAGATCCAGGAGAGATAATTTAAAAATTATTAGACTACCTGAAAGCCATGATCAAAAAAAGAACCTAGGTATCATCTTCCAAGAAATTATCAAGGAAAATTGTCATGATATTCTAGAGCCAGAGAGTAAAATAGTAATTGAAAGAATCCACCAATTGCCTCCTCAAAAAGATCCCAAAAAGAAAACTCCTAGGAATATTGTAGCTAAATTCCAGAGCTCACAGATGAAGGATGAAATACTGCAAGCAGCCAGAAACAAATAGTTTGAGTACTGTGGAAACACAATCAGGATAATACAAGATCTAGCAGCTTTTACATTAAGGGATCGAAAGGCTTGGAATATGATATTCCGGACGTCAATGGAGCTAGGATTAAAACCAAGAATCACCTACCCAGCAAAACTGAGGATCATGCTCCAAGGAAAAAATATGGATTTTCAATAAAATAGAGGACTTTCAAGCTTTCTCAGTAAAAAGACCAGAGCTGAAGTCCGTATCATCCCCATTTCTTATGGCACAATAGTATTCCATTACCTTCATGTACCACAGCTTGTTCAGCCATTCCCCAATTGATGGGCATCCCTTTGATTTCCATTTCTTGGCTACCACAAAAAGAGCCGCTATAAATATCCTTATACATATGGGACATGATAGGATGGAGGGAAACATAGTTAGTCTTTCACAACATGAGTATTGTGGTAGGGTTTTGCATAATGATACACGTGTGACCTATGTTGAATTGCTTGCCTTCTTAGGGGTGGTGGGTGGGGAGGGAAGAGGGGAGAGAATTTGGAACTCAAAGTTTTAAAAGCAGATGTTCAAAAAAAATTTGTTTTTGCATGCAATCAGGAAATAACATATACAGGCAATGGGGAATAGAAATCTATCTTGCCCTACAAGAAAGTTGGGGAAAAGGGGTTGGGGGAAGTCACGTGACAGAGGAGGACTGACTGGAGAGCATAGCAATCAGAATATATGCCCTTAATGGGCTCCACATGAGGCCTATTAATGGGCAAGGAAGATCTTCCATTCCATTAATATTACAGTAGACTGAGTCAATATAGTAAAAATGACAATTCTGCCTAAGTTAATTTACTTATTCAGTGCCATATCAATCAAATTACAAAAATACTGTTTCACAGATGCATGAAAAATATTAAAATTTATCTGGAAGAAGAAAAGGTCAAGAATATCAAAGGAGCCAATGGAAAACAAAGTGTAAAGGAAGATAGCCTACCAATACCAGATTTCAAGCCACATAACAAAACAGTAAACATCAAAGCAATCTGGTACTGGCTAAGAAATAGAATGGTGGATTAACAGTGTAGTTTAGGTACATAATACACTAAAGTAAATGACCAAAATAATTTAATGTTTGATGAACCCAAAAATCCAAGATTTGGGGCTGTAATTCATCATTTGACAAAAATGCTGGAAAAACTAGAAAGTATTTTGGCAGAAATTAGGCAAAGAAAAGCATGTCACAGCATATAACAAGATAACATCAAAATGGATAATTGATTTATACATAACATTGTAATATCATAAGTAAATCAGGGAATATGGAAAAACTTACCTGTCAGATCT
Organism: Trichosurus vulpecula; assembly: GCF_011100635.1. Lineage (NCBI taxonomy): Eukaryota > Metazoa > Chordata > Mammalia > Diprotodontia > Phalangeridae > Trichosurus > Trichosurus vulpecula. The sequence continues at coordinate 324,848,230 of NC_050574.1, read as the reverse complement.
ATGGATAAGGGAAAAGTTTTTTTTTTATTTTTACTAAATGAGATAGAGAGGATCATGGGAAGTAAACTAGATAATTTCAATTACAAGAAATTAAAATGTTTTGCACACACAAAACTAATGCAGCCAAAATTAGAAGAAAGCAGGACATGAAAGGAAACTATTATAGCAAGTTTTTTCTAACAAAGGCCTCATTTCTCAAATTTATAGGGAATTGAGCAAAATTTATAAAAATAAGAGTCATTGCCCAATTGGTAAATGGTCAAAGGGTAGGAACAGGAAGTTTTCAGATAAAGAAATCAAAACTATCAATAGTCACATTAAATGTGCTCTAAATCACTATTGATTAAAGAAATGAAAATTTAAACAACTCAGGCACCATTTCAGACCTATCAAATTGCTTAACATGACAGCAAAGGAAAATGACAAATGCAAGAGGGAATGTGGAAAAGTTGAGACACTAACATACTAATGGTATAGTTGGAAACACATTCAGCTATTCTGGAAAAGATTTGGAACTACGCCCAAAGGGCTACAGAATGGTGCATACCATTTTACACAATACCGAGAGTAGATCTATATCCTAAAGATATCAAAGAAGAGGGGGAAAACTTCTTTGTATAAAAATAATTATAGCAACTCATTTTGTGATGGCCAAGAATTGGAAATTGAGAGGATGCCCAAAGATTGGGGAATGGCTGAATAAGCTGTGGTATATGATTGTGACGGAATACTATTGTTGTATAAGAAATGATGAAGGGGATGGTTTTAGAAAAACCTAGGAAGACCTATATGACTTGATGCAGAGTGACAGGAACAGAACCAGGAGATCATTGTACACAGTGACAGTAATATTGTAACAATGATCAACTGTGAAAGACTTAGATACTGTGATCAAGGGAATAATCCAAGACAATTCCAAAGGACCCATGATGAAAAATGCTATCCAACTGCAGAAGGAGAAAAGATGAACTATGAATGCAATTGAAGCATACTTTTTAAACCTTCTCCACTTTTCTTGTGTGTGTTGCAACACTGGTAATATGGAAATAAGTATTTCAGGACTGCACATGTATAATTTGATATATTGCTTGCCTTCTCAAGGGGTATGAGAGGAGTAGGAGGGAGGGGCATCATTTGGAACTTAAAAATTTTTAAATGAATATTTTTAAAAATTACATGTAATTGGGGAATATTTAACAAAATGCATGAAAATATATTTGATCTTTAAAAGTCATTTATTTATTCTTGCTTCAAGAGTTTGGCTCTAAATATTTAGAGCTGTTGTACTCTGTTATTCCATCCACAGCATTCCATCCAAAGTGACAGGGGATAGAGAGCCACCTCCATTGTGAGGCTCATGACTCCATCATGAATCTGTCACTTGCTCAGGCATATTCAGTCACACTAACAGCATTCCCTGGGGCATGGGTTAGACTCTCATTACACTCTTCCTAGCATTAGTGTTGCCTCATGTACTCCAGAGTACTTCCATATACACTTACCGAAATCTTTTCCTTTCTTTTCAGGCTGACTCCTATATAAAACTTATTCCATGACAACTTACAAGCACCCAAGCATTCAGCACAAATACTGGCTCACATCCTCATTCCTTCCTTCACACCAAAGATTCTAGTCTCCAAAGTGGACAATGTCAAAAACAAAGTTATTTCCTGGTGCCCTTAAACAGGTTGAGAGAACACCTGGCAGCTGGGTGACCCCATAAGTGTGATCCCACAACTTTGGGTACACAGCTTCTCCTCTTTTCTTGGCATTGTCAAAATCTGGCACAGAGAAGGAAACAGTTCCCTGAACTTTCCTCCCAAAGCAGAGACGACAGCCCCTTTTTCTAATTCTCTAGTTTCCCATCTCATCAATTTCTTTAACTTCTAAGACTTTTGTCTCCAATTTAACTGAACCATCCACAGGGATAGTCAAACTTTAGACTTCACCGTCATCCCAAATTGTTTCACCTTCAAGATCTTGGACTTCCCTCTCTAAACACAATACTCTGTCCTACTTTTTCCCAGTTTCTCATTTCACCAGAAATTGTTTTTTCCCTCACAGATTCTTTTAGCTCCTTCCTATCCTCCCTGTTCTGGTCTCACTACCCTCTTTTCACTATCTTGACTTTCTAATTAGTGAGTTCAATAAAATATTGTCTTTTGCTCTTGAATCTTTTGACCTTCTATTCTTGATACCCTCATAGTGCCCAACCTTGGATCATACCTACTTCTTTCTTCTCTGGTACAACTGATCTGCTGAACACTGCCAGAATTCAAGGAAATGGATCCCACCTCAAATTTATGTAGGCTTACCTCTGCTATGACCTCACTGCTACATAGCAATTTTTTTAACTCATCTCTGAAGGAATCTATCACACTCATCATACGTTATTACAAGTCTCTTCTCTGCTATAGCCCCCAAATTTTTAATGGAGAAAAGTGAAGCCTTTGCTATGAGCTTCCCATCTTTAGTTCTCTACATTTCAAGCCCTCTTTTTGTATTATTTACTGATCCTCTCCTTTGCTTCAGTTTCAAAGCATAAGGTGGTCCTTCTCTAGGTTAAGGCTAATTCCTGTATTGGTTAATTTGATCCCATACCCTTTGGCTCTTCTAGAACTTCACCCTACCTAACATTTTCTCTCTCTTTCTGTCTCTCTCTGTTTCTTCCTCCATGTCTGCCTATCTTTTTTTCTCTCTCTCCCTCTTTCCTCCCCATCCTCTAATAGTCAAACTCTCTCTCTCTCTCTCTCTCTCTCTCTCTCTCTCTCTCTCTCTCTCTCTCTCTCTCCTCTGCATTTCTTCTCCACTGTCTACATTTATTTATGCTGAGGTTTTTAATGTAAAAAGACTCCACCCTTTCCCCTAATCCTACCACCCTATCACACTATCAACCTATATTATCCCTCTCCTTCACTATGTTAAACCCCTAGAAATAGTTTTCTACATTATTCTTTCCCAATACCCTCTTTCTTCAATACTTCCAAAGTTGGCTTCTTACCCAACTGAAAGTGCTGTCTCAAATCCTCTTCCTTTAGGGCTCTGCTTATGTACTACCTCCTCTAGGAAGACTTTCTTGATTCCCCCCACCTTAATATGTTCTTGTCCTCCTTACATCAAGTTCACAGAGCATTTCTTTCTGGATTTTTTGCCCTCATTTCTCCCTACCTCATATTTTATTTATATAAGGTATTAATATCTTAATTGCTAATTCCACTGGCTTTTTCTTAACTTTCATCCTACGTGATCAGTCTTCAGTTTTTAACTTTGTGAACCAGCTCCTGTTCCCATCAATCCTCCTTTGGCATCTTTGGCATTGTTCTCTTCTAGTTTTCCCACCCATCTCCTCACTTTCCTCTATTAGTTCACCATTTGTTTCTTATAACCTAGGTGTGGGTGTCCCCCAAAACTATATCCCAAGACTTCTTCTCTTTTCCTCTACATTCTCTTCCTTGGTGCTCTCATCCACATCAAAACCTCCAATTATTGCTTCTATGCATATAACTTAATTCTATAATGCAGCCCCAGTCCCTGAGCAAAGTAGATTTCCAGTTGTCTGATGGTAATTTCCAGTTAGATGTCCCATGACCACCTCAAACTAAAAATGTTCACACATTTCCACATTCTAGTTCAGGTACTCTGAAATGATCTCTTGGTATTCAGCTTCTCCCTTCCCCATGCCATTCTTTTTCTTTACTTTTGTTTCAAATTAGAGGAGGAGAAGGAGAAGGAGGAGGAAGAGGAGGAAGAGGAAGAAGAGAAGAAGAGAAAGAAAAAGAAGAAGGAGGAGGAGAAGGTCATTGTCTTTCTAGTGTTGTTATTGTATGAATTGTTTTCCTGGATCTGCTTATTTCACTTTGCATCAGTCCATTCCTTATACAGCTGTCAAAATAATTTTCCTAACGTACTAACCTGATCAGGTCACTCTTTTGCAAAACATCTTCAGTGGCTTTCTATTGCCTCTAGTATAAAATACAAAATCCTTAGCATGGCATTTAAGGCTTCCCAAACTGCCTGCCAAACTTCACAATAGTCCATTTCACAGTTCTACATTCCAATGTATTTGGAGCCCTTGACCCAATTCTTACCTTTCTGAATTGCCATCCACTGGGGATCCATGCCTGGAATTTACACTCTCCTAGCCTACCACTGTTGAAATCTTCTTCTCGTAGGGTGCCGCTTATGTACTACTTCCTCCAGGAAGACTTTCCTGATTCCCTCCACCTTAACACATTCTTGTCTTCCTCACATCCAGTTCAAAGAGCATTTTTTTCTGGATTTTTGCCCTTCTTTCTCCCTATCTCATATTTTACTTATATGCATGCATGCTCAAACTTACTACTATTGAGAAAATAAGGTACTTGGATTTATAAATAAGAAAGTATCAATATTTGTCTAATCCCATCTTCAATTTATTCAAATCTAGTGTACAATATACCTTGGTATCTTTACGGCTAGCACCCGGCATAGAGTATGTTCTTAATAACTGTTGAATTGAATACACTGGATTGGACTGAGGTTTGTATTGTTGGTTTTTAAGTTGACAAGTTCAAATCAGAGAAGCGAAATGGGTTAGCGGATAGAGGGCTGGTCTCTGAGTTAGGAGAACTTGGGCTCAAGTTCCATTTCTAATGGGCACTGGCTGTGCGACCTTGAACAAGCCACTTAGCTTTTCTGTGGTCCAGGCATCTCTCAAAAAATAAGTTGCAGAACGATCGCCAATTGGCATTGGTGGAGGGAGATTCCTCATTGGAAGTTCTCTACACTAAGTAAATTAGAGGTCTGATGAAAGAAAAACAAACCTCAATACAGTAACAGACTTTTTCATCCTTCTCTATCACTATATATTTTAATCACCCTCTCTCACACACAAACATACATGTCTTTTTGTATTTAGAAATTCTTGAGAACAGTATCCTGGTTCTAATAACTGCAGCAGGGGCTTCGAGTCTTCTGATGAGCAACCATCACAATGTACCAGAAAGAGCATCAGAGGTGAAGCAAGGAACCGAGCACCTACCTCAATGTGTGACTTTGGACAAATCAATAATTCAATAAACCTACTATGTGTCAGGCACTGTCTAAGGGCCAGGGACACAAAAAGAGGCATAAGACAGTCCCTGCTCTCAAGGAGCTTACAATCTAATGGGAGAGAGAACATGTAAACAAATATATATTAAACAAGATATATACAGGATACATAGGAAATAATAGAGGGAAGGCACTGGAATTATCAGGGTTTGGGAAGGCTTCCTGTAGAAGGGGAGAGTAGAGACTTAAAAGAAGCAAGGAGGTCAGTAGGTGGGGCAGAGGAAGGAGAGCATTACAGATGTGGAGGACAGTCAGAGAAAATGCTAGAAGCCAAGAGATGCAGAGTTTTTGTTGTGGAACAGTCACGAGGTCAGTGTCACTGGATTGCAGGGTACGTTTCAGGGAGTAAGGTGCAAGGCTGGAAAGGTAGGAGAGGGTTATGAGGGACTTTGAATACCTTTCATAAAATTATTTAACCTCTTTATATCTCTAGGGTTTTTTTGTTTGTTTCATTTATAAAATGATGATCAGATGATTTCTAACAGGTCCCTTCTAGCTTTAAAATTCGTACTCTCTGGTAATGGTGATGGGATCATGGATTTTTCCTGCTGTTTTGCATACTGTGAGTCCCTTCATTTAGCTGTATAAGTAAATAGCCATTTACCTGCTGATCCTAGACAGGAATGAGTGTGATAAGACTGTGGGAGTGGGATACCAACTAACCTGCTTGACAGTGAAAGCAAACTCAGGCAACAATGGAAAAATAAACTTTGCTCCAACTTTAGTATTCAAGAGAGCTTTGGAAATCAGGTTGAAAGGCACAACCCCTCTGTTTATGTGTGTGCATGTGTCTATGTGTGAGTCGAGGCTCACACTGCTGAGGGTAGTAAGAGCAGAAAGTATGGGACCAGAGGGGTAGCTAGAACAAAGGAGCCAACTGTCCTGGTGGCCCTCTCTCTTCAAATGGCTTAATAAAATGCACAGCCTAAAATCCCAAGCCATTTCTATGCTGCAGAAGCTGAAGCATTTTATGCCTTCCTCATTTCAGAAACAATGATCTGAGGAAACCCAATTGCATTCTGTCTCCTCCTGTTTGATGGCTGATTTTAACCGCATCCAAATGATGAGGCTGCCTTCAATCCCGGAACTTCATTTCACACTACCTCTGAATATGTATTTGTTTTATTATACCCGAGCCTGCCCAGAAAATTTTTGAATATGCTCTTCCCCTCCCTTTGTTGAAATCACCCTTCTTAATATCATTTTGGAAAACAAATTTGATAGGAAGAGGGTTAGGCTGAGAGTTCTGGTCTTGACTCTGTCATGAACTTACTCTGTGGCTTTCTGTAAGTTGCTTAAACTGCTAGTATCCGAATAGGCTGAAGAAGAATCAAACCACATCACTACAATAAAGATGCCCAAAGGAAGCTATTAGTTTCTTTGGCAAGGATGTTTTAAGAGGAGTGGAGGTGAAAACTGAATTAAATGGGAATTGGTCTATAGAAGGGTATCAAAGAGAATTCAAGGCAGTGTGCAAGTATACTGGAAAAGAGAGAGGGTAAAGGAGAGTCACGTGAAAAATTAGCATAACGCCAGCCCCCTTGGATTTGCATAATACCTTCTAGAAGCTCAGAAGACTTCACATATTTATTTTCTCTCTTTTTTCCATTATAAACAGATCACACACCACCTACTCCTGCAGGTGAGACTAAATAATAAAGATAACAATAGCTGACATTGAGATGGCATTTTAAGGTTTACAAAGAACTTCTCATTCCTGAGTCAGTATGGGATAATGGGTAGAGAACTGGGTTTGGAACCAGGATCACTTAGGTTCAAATCTTGCCTCTGAGTCCACTAGTTAGGAGACCGACCGCGGGTGAGTCCATTGACCTGTACCTACTCCCTCAGACAGTTCTAATCTGCATTGGTTGAGGAGCCACCACAATGGGAGTTCCCTGTGTTAAATCAATACTCGTTCTCCTATTCCCTTCTTATGTACCTTAGCTCATTTGATTTTCATAACAATCGTAAGGTAATGTCTCTGTGGTGAAGTCTTCTAGCACATTGCATAGCTCTTCCACTGGGATTGGGGGGGGGGTGAGATACACACTAGGGGTGTACTGGTAAATGTTTAACAACCTGGCTTTCCAGAAAAAAAGTATACACACGCACACACACACACACACACACACACACTCGCGCACGCACACACACACACACACATGCACACTTCAGCTCTGGGAAGTTGGTCAGAGCTGGTTCTAAGACACCCTGGGACGGTACAGGTTATGGCAAGGGATACGGACAGGGACAAGAATGTTACAGGATGACAAGAGTGGATGGGTTGCCATCTCCGCCATTATAGGGAGTACTCATATTGATGAGAATATAGAGCCATTGAAATCAAGCTATAAATTGCACATTTACAAGGCATTCTATATAATGCTTCAATTCTGTGAAATGGTTCGAGTGTTGGTTTTTTTTTAATGGAACCTATGATGTAATCCACATAGGGAGAACATGGTGAGAAACTCCCCGTACTAATGCAGTTTGGTACCTTTTCCGCCATGTTTGGTCTGGAAAGAGAGTTGCCTCGATTACTGGAAGGTTAAGAAAATTTTCCAGGGTCACATAACCACTATATCATGAATGAGCTTGAACCTGTCTGCCTGACTCCTAGATGAACACTCTATCTACTACCCCGTATTGCCTCTCAGTGCAAGTATTTTTATCCCCATTTGACAGATAAGTAAATGTAGGATTAGAACAATGGTTTGCCCATATGCACATAGCTAGGAGGCTCAGAACCAATCTTCAAACTCAAGACTTCTAACCCAGAGTTCTGTGCTTTGTTATTCAGTCAATCAATTAAGCCATTGCCATGTACCAGAGCAGACCCTAAGATAGTGACAAAAGAGAAGATTGTCCCTGCCCTCAAGCAGCTTACATTCTGATTGGGAGGTACAATTTATGCTGGGGAGAAGTAGCCAAGGAGAGAAGTTTTGATTTACGCTAGTCATTGGAATTATGAATGGAGCTGAGGAGTAGCAGATTGTTGTCTAGCGGTGATGTTGATCTGCACATGCCCTGGATACAGTACAGTTGACTAGGGAGTCGCTCAAGCCCTGGAAAATGATTGGAGGTGAAGTGAAGCATGGGAGAGTTTAATGCCAAGGTGGAGCTCAAAACTGAGTGAATTCATTTCCCTGGGATGGTGGTAGAGGATCAAAACAATTCTGAGGTATCACATCACACCTATCAGATTGCCTAACATGACAAAACAAGAAAATGATAAATGTTGGAGAAGTTGTGAGAAAATTGGAACACTAATGCATTGTTGGTGGAGTTGTGAACTGATCTAACCATTCTGGAGAGCAATTTGGAACTATGCCCAAAGGGCTATAAAACTGTGCATACTATCTTTGACTCAGTAATACCACTTCTAGGTCTGTATCCCAAAGAGATCATAAAAACAGGAAAAGGACCCACATGTACAAAAATATTTATAGCAGCTCTTTTTTGTGGTGGCAAAGAATTAGAGATTGAGGGGATGTCCATCAATTGGGGAATGGCTGAACAAGTCATGGTATATAAATGTAATGGAATACTGTTGTGCTATAAGAAATGAGGAGCAGGCAGACTTCAGAAAAAGCTGGAAAGACATATAAAAGGATTCTGAGTGAAATGAACGGAACCAAGAGAACATTGTACACAGTAATAGCCACATTGTGGGATGACTGACTTTGATAGACTTAGCTCTTCTCAGCAACACAAGATCTAAGACAACTCCAAAAGACTCTATGATAGAAAATGCTATCCACATCCAGAGAAAGAACTTTGGTGTCTGAATGCAGATGGAAGCAGACTATTTGCTCTTCTTTTCTTTTATTATTTTGTTTTGTTTCTTTCTATGGTTCTTTTCATTAGTTCTAATTCTTCTTTACATCATAACTAATGTGTAAATACATTTAATAGGTATGTATAAGTTGAGCCTATATCAGATCGCACACAGTCTTGGGGAGGGGGAGGTGAGGAAGGGGGAGAAAATTTAAATCTCAAAATCTTATGGAAGTGAATATTGAAAACTAAAAATAAATTAATTAATTATAAAAATGTTAGCTATTTTTATTATTATTAAGGTCAGGTGTGAGAACTGCCTAAGATAGGTGACATTTGTTTTAGAGAGAAACAATCTTTTCTGACGAGGCTCCTTCCCCTCAGAGAGAAGAGAGGGACAAACATAAACAGAAATGTCTAGGATGGGTCAATTTGTAAATAACCCATCTTTGTCTAGCTTACTCACAATTAGCCACAGGATCATAGATTAAGAGTTGGAAGGGATTTATCAGAGAATTTTAGAGCTAGAGCTGAAGGAACCACAAAGATCACATAATTCAATCCCGTCTTTTTTTACAGGTGGAGAAGATGAAGTTCAGGGATGTTTGTGAGTTACCTAAGACAAAATAGATAGCAAACAGGAGGAATAGTGTATTAAAAGATTCTTCTAACATCAAGTCATAAGCACATTGTGTGATCTTACCTGCCCCCTTCTCCCTGTTCTTCTACTGGCTTCACTGGCCTTCTCTTGCACCAATATGGGAAGGAGAGTGGCCACCTACATTTGACCCCACTGGAACCATGGCCTTTTCCAGTTCCAGGCAGTCTCTCAGAGAAGACCTGTTGCCAATCATTTTTTCATCTTGGAAGCTCTCTTCTTTCTGAACTTTCATGACACTTCTCTCTCCTGATTCTCTTCCTTATTTATCTGAGCACATTTCATTCTTCATGTCCATACCCACTAATTGTGGGTATGCCCAATACTCTGTCCTAAGCCATATCCTCCTTTCTTTTATACTTTCTCATTTGGTCACCTCATCAACTCAATTGTTATCTCTATGCAGATGACTCTCAGTTCTACATATTCAACCCTCATCTCTCTGCTGAGCTACATTCATGCATCTACAACTGCCCTTTAAACATCTCAAATAGTATGTGCTTATGTCTAAAGCTGAACTCATTATCTTTCTTCCCAAACCCTACCCTACTTCCAAATCTTCCTATTACTGTCAAAGGCTCCATCATCTTCCCAGTCACCCAGGCAGATAATCTGTATCATCCTCTCACTCACCCTGTACATTCAATCCACTGCAAATCTTCTCATTTCTTATTTCATTATATCTCTCATTCATATCCCCATCCCCACTCAGACAGCCACGACCCTATTTCAGGCCCTCCTCATCTCTCATTTGGCCAACTGCAATAGCTTTTTGGTCTCCCTACCTCAAAAATCTCTCTACTCCAATCTATCCTTTACTCTGCTGCCAAGGAGATTTTCCTAAAATATAGGTCTAACCATGTCTCCCCCCCCCTACTCAATTAACTCCAGTGGTTTCTTCTTCTCTTCAGGATTCAATAGGAAGTCTTTTGTTTGTCACTTACAACTCTTCTGACCCTTTTCTGCCTTTACAACTCCCCTCCAAGCACTCTGTGACTCAGCTTCACTGGATCACTCAAAGTTGCTTGAGCACAACACACCACCAACTTTAGACTTTTTGCATTGGCTAATCCTCGTACACGAAATGCTTTCCCTTCCCATCTATGTTTCTTTCAAGACTAAGCTCGAATCTTACCCTCTACCAAAAACCTTGTTCAGCCCTCTCCACCCCCATCTGTTGTTAATGTCCTCCCCTTGTATATTACCTTTATTATTCTGAGTAGATCTTATTCTGTTGTCATGTCATTTTAAGTCATGTCTGACTCTTTGTGACACCATTTGTGGTTTTCTTGGCAGATATAATGGAGTGGCTTGCCATTTCCTTCTCTAGCTCATTTTACAGGTGAGGAAACTGAGGCAAACAGGGTAAAATGACTCACCAGGGTCACACAACTAAGAAGTGTCTAAGACCAGATTTGAACTTATGTCTTCCTCACTCAAGGCGCTGTGCTTTATCCGTTGCACCATCTAGCTGCCCTTATAGATCTTCTATGTACTTAATTATTTACATTTTGTCCCCCTTCCATTAGAAAACACACTCTTTGAAAGCAGAAGCTTTCTTTACATTCCCATGGCTTACCCCAGAGCCTAGCTCATAGTATATACTTTAGAATTGCTTCTTGACTAATTGAATGTTCACCCTAGACTCCTGCTAGAATACATTCACTTCGGCCTCAGAGTTCCTTTTTTCCTTTAAGGACCAACTTCTGCAAGAAGCCTTCCCTTTTTGATTGTCCCTTCCTCAGCTGCTAGTGTCCTCCCTCCTAAACTACCTCGTATTTAACTAGTTTGTAGTTATTCACTTCATATGATATGCTATACATATTAAGTACGCATACATATGTGCATTTCTCCCATTAGAATGTAAACTCCTTATAAGTAAGGATTATTTCCTTCTTTTTACATGTATAACCAGTGTCTAACACAGTGCCTTGTTTCTTGATTAATTTGGAAAGGGTCCCAGCCCCCTTTGTTCTCCTGAGTACAGAACAGTGTAAACCCCTATTCAGGTGCCACCTAGGTCAATCCAAAGTCTTGGCAGAGCTGACCACACCCTTAATGAAGTTTGTGTAAGCTACAGCCTGTCTCGGGTCAGAACAAAGGGGAACCAGGTGGCATGGACTGGCACATGTCTTTGCTATATCCACACTTTTATTACCAAATGAATTTGGAATCAGAAGACTTGAATTTGAATCCTTGTCTCTGTCATTACTCTTGACCTAGATAACCTCTAACATCTTTCCAACTCTTTTTGTTAAATCCTGCGAGCCTGTGAATTAAATAAGTATGCTGTAAGAGTGAGTGATGTCTCCCTTCTTTAATTCCATAAGGACCATTACAGAGTAAGAGTTCAAATGACCTCACCTTGAGGTACTAAACCAATCTGAATTGTCAAGGGAGAGGAAGAGAACTTAACCCATTTCCTATTAATTTCCATATCTCACATTCACTTAAAAGGGTTTGTTTTTTTTTCACCCTCACCTCCCCCAACTTCTTCACATTTATTTCATCTCATTCCATTTCTGCTTCTGACACATCTTCCTTTTCTTTCCTTTTAATCATATTTGCTAAATATTCTTCCTCCCCCTCTATTTGCTTTCCTTCTCTTGTTCACTTCCTTTGATCTCCTCTCTACTTCAGAAACCTCCTTCTCCTCCTCCTCCTCCTGTCAACCCCAAGAGATTTCCCTTTCCCATCCCCCAAACCCAATTTTAATAAGCCTCCTCACACTGATTTTCTCACAAATCATGCCTGTACAACTTTGCAATTTAGCCAATGTCTCAGTTAAAATGAAAATTCCTCAGGGCATACAATAAATAATAAAAAATAATAATGTAATCGAGAGGGTTATGATTTTGAGCAGAGAGTAACATCGAAATAGTAGGACTGACTATTGTAATTCCCATGTTCAATATCCAAAATATCAGAGAAGGTAGTAATTGGGAGACTTGCTCTACAAGCCCGATGGCCATTTTGAAAGGTTCTGACAGCCTCTCACTGTGGGGAAAAAAGCAGTTCTTTGGAAAGTATACTTCTTTTATTGGAAAGATAGGCCCTTTTCCAGATATCATTTCTACATCCCTGGAGGAAGACGAAACCTAACAAGAAGGAGAATTGGTGAACAATGGCAGCAAGTGGGAACAGCTCAAAATTTGACAGCTGTGGACACTAAGGATGAGACACAGAGGCTGAGGCCAAGGAATAAGTGACAGGGCAAAAGGAGAGAGACAGTGATGAGCTAAATCCCCATCTGCTGTGGAGGGAAGAGGGCAGGGGATGTGCTGCATCTGGAAACTACACTGAATCAGGACTTCTTGGCCCATGGCTTAGGGGCAATGCAAAGTTGAGCAATTTCAAAAAGGGATTCTCCCAGTGGAGAGCAAAATGTTGCTAAGGACCACCAAGATCCCAGAAAAGTCAACAAACGAGTAGAGAGATAAAAAATAGACACTGACTTTAGAGAGAGCAAAAAAAAATGGAAGGAGGGTGAGAGCTTTAAAGTGTAGAATTATTTGGTCTAAATTACAAATTAGAAAACAAAGTTCAAAGCTGTTTCATTTTTTGCCTTTGTATCCCCAGTGACTAGAAGAGTGGTACATAGTAGGCACTTAATAAATGCTTATTGACTGATTCGCAGTTCATAAGTGCTAGTGCAAGTGAGATTTACAAGGACAAGTATTTACAAGGGGTGTGATAGCATTAAAATATAGTTTTGACAAGTCAATTTTTGTGTTTGAGATAATTCAATTCACAAATAGACTGGGGGAAATAGGAGTCAGAAACCCTGGTGCAAACCATGTTGGAAAAACCTCAGAAGCTGAAACACAATGATGCTTAGGAATTTTTGCACATGTATTAAGCACCATGCCAAGAGTAGGGGCATGAAGCACAGCCTCATTTGGGGGTGGGAGCTGACTTCTAGGGAACCATCCCAAGCTTGTGAGTAAGGGAGGAAGGGAGGGAGGGAGGAGAATAATTCACAGTAGGGGAGGAGCTCAGTCCAGTCTACCATCTGGTAGTTTCTTATTTTAACTAATTATTTTTTCTAACTAGGTGCTAAGCTCTGACTTGTGTTTTTTTTTTCTTTTCTATAATTCAGTAGGATTGTAAAAGCTGTCAGCACTCTATAAATTTAGCACCTTGGAGGAAAGACCTGGTTACACTGCTTCCTCCCATAGCTTCAGACTATGTGAGAGAGGTAAATGAACTCCAGGAAATAATATTGCCTTCTATCTTTAAGGTGACTTTTTATTTCCAAAGCATTTTCATGGTTTTAAGACATCTTATCATCATATTACAGAGATGAAAAAAACTGAGGCATAGAAAGAATATGACTTGTTACGATGAAATAGTGACAAGGCCAAAACTAAACTCGGGATCAAACATGAAGTCCCCATGCTTGGCATTTAAAGCTTTTTACAATCTGGTGCCTTCCTACTATTCTAGGGTTCTTACATTTTCCTTCCCTCCACCTACTCTACAATGAAACTACACCAGCCTACCTTCTGTTACTTGCAGCCAGCACACCATCTCCCACCCGCCTGCATTTGCCTCTCATCCCAGACCAGTATGGGATGTTCTTCCTCTTTACCTCCCAGCTTCCCTGGCTTCTTTCATGACTTAGCTCAAAATCCTATCTTCTGCAAGAGTCCTTTCCAATCCCCCTCATTACTAATGCCTTCTCTTTGAGATTACCTTCCATTTGTTATACACACATGCACACACACGTGCGTATGTATATATGTATGTATATGTGTGCATATATACACACATACACGTATATGCATATATGTTTACGTGTGCGTGCACATGTTTATATACACATACACATATAATACACAGACATAGACATAGATGCATGTGTGTGCGTATACGTGTGTATGTGTGTATGTGTGCGTGTGTGTGTGTGTGTATCTCCCAGTGGATAGAGCACCAGCTCTGGAGTCAGGAAGACTTATCTTCATGAGTTCAAGTTCAGCCTCAGACATTTACTGGCTGTGTGACCCTGGGTAAATCACTTAACCCTGTTTGCCTCAGTTTCCTCAACTGTAAAATGAGCTGGAGAAGGAAATGGCAAGCCATTCCAAAATATTTGCCAAAAAAACCCGGATGAGGCCACAAAGAGTCAGACATGACTGAAATAACTAAATAGCTATCTATCTATCTATCTATCTATCTATCTATCTATCCATCTAGTCATTTACATGTTCTCCCTTACATTAGCATGGGAACTCCTTGAGAGCAGGGGCAGTGTTTTTGCCTTTCTTTGTATGCCAGGACTTAGTATGAAGTTCCTAACACACAGTAAGTGTCTAACATATGTTTGTTGATTGATTAATTGACTGGATTATAAATTTCTCAATTCCCAGCTCATGCCCTATCCATTACACCACACTGCCTATGATAATCCCAGATACCACATATCCAAAAGATTTAACTTGACAGTCAGACCAGTTTTTGCCATTTTCTCTTATGCCTAGTTTTCTCTCTTTAAATGAGTTCCATAGTGCAATCTCTTCAGAGGTGTCAAGTAGGACTACAAGGAGGACCCAAGGGGCATCTTCTGGTCACTCTCTATACTTGTCACCAACTTGCCTACATGGAAAGAAAGTGAAACAGGAAAGAAATGCCAAGTTGGCAACTTTTAATTCTGCTGAAACATAATCAGCTTTTGCTTCTGTAGCAATTAGCATATTATTACCGATAATGTTTTACATGGCAATTTTGCTGTAAACATTTGTGCTAATTTTCCATGACCTAATTATTTTATGACATATAATTATGAAGTATTTTTCAAGTCGAAATATTTTTGTTGTACATTTGTACAACCCCCTTCTCAGAAAAGGCAGCACTCCAACATCTTGGAACACCCCATCTCTCTTAGCTGTTATTTCAGATGCTTTCCTATGCTAAACATGAGGAATTCCCCAGTGTAGGAGCATTTATGACCTCCAATTTGGATGTGTCTAATTTGAAACTGCTGTCATTAGATTGGCTTCTTCCATTATTAAACTACTATAGCATCTGAATTCTACTGCACTACTCTCCTGCCAAAACCCAATCACTCATAGATGCAAGAACATTCTGAGTCATGGAGGTCCAGTATAAGGATTTTTTAATGACTTAACAATTTTTTTTTGTTTTCTTGGTTTTTTTTCTTGGTTTTAATTAAATTCATTAAATAGATACTATATGCAGAACACTGTGTTAGGCTCTGGGGATGATACCAAAATGTGTACCCTTTCTCCAAGGAGTTTCCAATGTAGTAGGAAGGACAGAAAAATAAGCAATAATATAACTGCTAAATTCTTGAAAAGCAACATGGTGGAGTGAAAGAGGAAAAGCTGGCCTCAAAGTCAAGAAGGCCTATGTTCTAGCCCCTCCTCTGAAACATCTGGCTGTGAGATATTGAGAAAGCAACTTAGCTTCTCAAGGCCTCAGGCATTTCCCTAAGACTGGAAATTTCAGAGCAGTTGCTGATCTGCATTAATAGAGGGGGTTTCATGACTGGGAATTGCCTGCTCCAATAAAACCATGAATACAATTCCACCTACCTCCCCCAAAAAAGTGTCTAAGAGAAACAAAACCCAATGAGATGTGAAGAAGGAAGGATTCAACTGGAGAGAAGGGGGGAATGAGGGAAGACTTCATGAAGAAGGTGGCCCTTGACTTAGATCTAGAAGGAAGAATTAAAGCAGAGATTAGGGGACTGGGGGAGAGGCAGGGAGAGAATTATAATTTCTGACTAAGGCAAGAGGGAGGGCAAGAACTAGAGAGAACACTAAGTATGGAACCTCATGCATCAAAGGGAATGGCCCCCATCCATCAAAGATGTTTCACAGATCCATTGGAGATCTAGAACCTTGGATAGCAAAAATATTTGGATATATCTCAACTCCCTTTATCTTAGGATGAGACTACAGAGTTTACACTAGTGTGAGGTCAGCTCCGCCCCCACAGATCTAACACTGGGTTTTTGCTGTTGCAGATTCTTAGACAGAACTGCTGCTTCTGTCTTTTGGGGCAGCTAAGTGGTGCAGTAGATAGAGACTTCAGGAAGACATGAGTTCAGATCCAGCCTCAAACACTTACTAACTGTGTTACCCTGGGCAAATAACTCTACTTCTGCTTATTTCCTAATCTATAAACTGGGGATAATAATAACACCTACCTGCTAGGGTTGTTGTAAGGTTAAAATGAAATATTTTTAAGTGGTTTGTGAATCTTAAAATATTATGCAAGTGCTAGCTATTTTATTCCCAGATCCCCAGGGATTGGAGTAATATGGTTGAGTTCAGTGATCTCAACAATCTGGAGGTATACTTGTAATACATTCTGGCTGTGTGATCCTGGGCAAGTAACTTTACCTCTAAGTGAGCTAGATAAAGCCCTAAGATATCTTATAGAGAGGGTGCTGACCTTCATCAGTAGAGGGTGTTTCCTAATCCAGAAGTTCCTTACACTGAAGAAATCACAGATCTAATCACTACCCATTATTCTATGAGGTGTACCAAAAGTCTTGGGCAGTTTTAAACACATTGGAACTGAACAAAGACTTTTGGGACACTCAATATATAATAAAATATATGACATGTTTAGCACGGACATTTATTGTAATGTTTAATGATGGAAAAATGCATGAATAATCCTATTTCCTCCATTAGATTGTAAGATTCTTGAGGACAAGGCCTGTCTTTTGCCTCTCTTTGTATCCCCAGGGCTTGGTACAGTGCTTGGCGTAGATGTGTAATAAACTTTTATTAATTTATTGATAAAAAATTAAATGCTCTCCAATATTGCTTCAAAAAAAGAATCTGGAGGTGTTTTACCATCACCTATAATTACTCTGCCTCCATGATCTCAAACTGATATTTCTGGTAATAACTTCCTATCCTTCTAGCTCTATCTGCCTCATTTCCCTTAGTTAATTCTAGTCTTCATCATCATCATGGGTTCCCAGTCTTTTCTGTTCTCTTAATCTACTACATTCCTGCTTTCTCTTTATTCCCTTCTCAGTAAACCTAATAGTCACCTGTTCAACTATGCCTGTCCTCTACCCTTGAATCTCTTTGTCCCTATGTTCAAACATTCTTCATACACTAACAATTCTCAGCCTCTATCACCACCGTCATCTGCCTTCGTTTTCTTCCTACCCTCATGCAGCTAAACATTTTTAGATGTTGTTCAACCATGATGACTAGGTTCACTATAAATACATGTCATCTAATTTCAAATAGGCCCTTACTACCGAAGAGCAATCCTTTCCTGTTTAGCAATTACATTTCCCAAACAATCTGTTCCAAATCTTCTCCTTCCTCAAACTCTGAATGCCTCCTCCATTCCCTGTCTCCCAGATAATGTCACTTCTTATTTACTCAAACAACTGGCCATATCCATCATGAGCTCTTTTATCTCTTCAGCTTCACATCTCAATATTCCTATATATTGAACTTGCTATATATATATATATATGTATATATATACATACATATATATATATATACATATATATATATATATATATATATATAGCTAAGCAAAAGCCATTTCCCAATCACTAAGTGATCGAAAGATATGAACAAAAATTCTCAAAAGAGGAATTGGAAACTATTAACAACCATATGAAAGAATAGTTCTGAATCACTAATGATAAGAGAAATGCGAATCAAAACAACTCTAAGGTTTCATCCCAGACCAAGCAAATGGGCAAAGATTACCAGAGACGAAAAGAGTGGGTATTTGAGAAATTGGAGAAAGACAATAAACTATTGATACAAATGCAATTGTCTCAACCATTTGTAAAGCAATTTGAAATTATTGAAGGAAAGTGACAAAAATGTTTATACACTTTGATTCAATGATTCCAGTGCTAGGCATATACACCAGAAAAGTCAGATTAAAAAGAGATACCCATATTCACCAAAATATATGTAGTCACAAATTTTTGTAGTAACAGAGAACAGGAAGCAAAGTAGATCCTCTCATCAATTGGAGGATGGCTATAATGTTGTGGTACATGAAGACAGCGGACAATTACTATTTATAAAAAAATGACTGTGATGAATATGAAGAAACATGGGATAGAATACAAACTGATATAAAATGAAGTAGGCAGACCCAGAAAAAAGAGACACAATAACTATGACCACATAAATGAAAAGAGTAACAGCAATAAAAAATCAAAACTGAATGTCTTATCTGACATTAATTCCCTTCAGATGTTCTATCTTGCAGTCAAACTGGACTTCTAACTGTTACCTGAACTCTACCATCCATTTCTCACCTTTATCCATTTGCTTAAGCCATCAGCCCATTTCCTGGAATATTCTGCCTTCTCATTTCTGCCTCTCAGGATCCTTATTTTCCTTTGGGGATCAATTTAAACATCACTTCTTCCATGAAGTCTTCTCTGACCCCACTCCACTCCCGTCCCTGCAATGAATCATTTTCTTTTTATCAATCAATTTGCATTTATTTGTCTTTATGTTGGTAATATTCTACCACTCTCCCAGTAAAATGGAAGGAAGTTCTTCAAGGACATGGGCTGCTTTGTTTTTGTCTTTGTATTCCAAGTATCTGCCTAACTTAGCATGAATGAATAAATGAATGAATAAGAACGTAAGTACTTATCCCATACTAAGTCCTGGGGATACAAATAGGAAAAGATAACAGTCACTGTTCAAGGAGTACATGTTCTTATTAGAGAGACAACACATGTAGGAGGACTCAGCACCAAGCACAATTTTTCACACACAGTAGGTATTTAAAAGATGTGGAATATAATTGAAACATTACCCTCATTCAAATCTACTTGCTTAAAAATGCTATCAGTTATTTTTTGTAAGCCCACAAGATGCTGAAGTGTTCTGTCACCATCCTCAAGTATGTACCCCCAGCATTTTGGCCCCTTTATTAAAGCACAGTGTGCTTGACATGTGCAAATTCATTGAAAGGTAGCACCTCAGCACAGGAAATAGCCTGTGAGAAGCTCTGCTCAGAATGTGACTTTATTGCCCAGCCTTTCCTAAGCTCTTTAGAATGTTCTGAGCCTATAGCCCAGCATACTTGAGCCAGCCTTCTAAGCTAGACACTAATCCCCACCCTCATCACTATCACTATCTCTACTGGTAGAAGGATTCATCTCTAAGTGACTCTCTGGTGGTTGATCTTGGCTTCAGACATAATTCTGACTAAAGTATTCAGTAACGTACTCCCCTTCCCAGTAAAGATACATTTTTTTCTTATTTTCTCTTCAGTGATATTGGCTATGTAATCATTAAACCCATAGAAATTATTCAAGTTACCAAAAGAGAGAGAGAGAGAGCAGACAAGAGGACCTAAGACAAAGCCTTAGGGAACACTCATAGTTGTATCGCTGTAGTATGGATGATGAGCAAGCAAAGGATTCTGAGAAGGAGCAGTCAGACAGGTAAGAGGAGAACCAAGAGAGAGCAGTGTCAGGATCCTCACCTGGCTGATTCTAATTGACTGACCATGACACCACCCTAGGCCACCTCTTCTGCTTTCCTAAATGCCTCCTTCCTTTGGTTCTTTGTGTCACCCCCCAACTCCACACACTCCCTCACTCTGCTTACTTCAATACTCTTTTCTTATCTGAGTAAATGAAATTGAAGGGTTAGACAAATATTGGGTCATTTAAGTCAAGGATGGTTTCTTCAGGACTGAGAGATGATGTTGCCCTGGCTATCACTACTGCAGCCTAGAAAAGTCTGTGTGTGTGTGTGTGTGTGTAACAATGGATGTGTGGTCTTCTATGAGTAGCCAGGACCATATGTACTAGATAGCTGTCAATCAAACCAACCCCTTGCCTCCTACCATTGTGTTATGGGACCACTCCTCCCTCAGACTTTCTTATGTAGGAGTATGATTCATTCTATCTCAGTTGGCCCTATTTTCCCTTTTGTGTAGCTGCTGCACTAATCAAGCCTGAGTCAGCCCATTAGTAAATGGTTTGCCGAGATTAAATAAAAACATAATAACGTTCAAGCCTAGCACAGTAGCTAGTTAGGTACCTTTTGACTAAGGATACAGGGATTTGGCAATCTTCCCCAATCAGGTCTTATCCGTGCTCTTCTGGTTTGAGTACTTGTTCTTGTCATTTCAGTATGTGAATCTTTTTGACTCCATTTAGGGTTTTTTTTTCACAAAGATAGTGGAGTGATTTGCCATTTACTTCTCCAGCTCATTTTACAGATGAGGAAACTGAGGCAAACAAGATAAAGTGATTGCCCAGGATCACATAGCTAGTAAGTGTCTGAGGTTAGATTTGAACTTAGGCAGATGAATTTTCCTGACTCCAGGTCCAGCACTGACTCCAGGTACCACCAAGCTGCCCCCCTACTCCCTGCACATCAGAATAACATTCAGCTTGGTCAGCTACTAAACTGACTTTCATTAGGAATTCATTCAGAGTAGTGTGTAATTAAGACTGGTTAATCAGCATGTCAGATTTTCAAAGAGCAGAAATGGTAGTTGGTAGCTCCTCTAGATCTCCCAGCTCAAATAAGCCAAAGGTGTAGTCAGACCATACAGGTACCTGAAAGGTGTGTGACACTGCTCTCTGCTGTCCTACAGTGAGATTGCTCTGAACTTTTGGAAATGTGCCTCCTGGGCCTTACGTCAGTCATCCACTGTCCAAGTGAAAATTAGATTCATAGACTCTAAGAGCAAAGGGACCTTTGAGAGGGACCTGCCACCCACTGCAGGGATCTTCTCTACAACATCTCTGACAGATGATTAATAGCTAAACACTTCTAGTGACAGGTAGCTCACTGCTATGGAAAGACAGAATGTTGCACTGGATGGAATGAAGGAATTTAAGTCAGGAAAACCTGAGTTCAAATCTCACCTCATACAGTTGCTAGGTATGTGACCTCTGAGCCTCAGTTTCTTCAGCTGTAAAAATGATAACAACTTTAGCACCTTTCCTACAGGGTTGTTGTGAGGTTCAAATAGATAATGTGGGTAAATTGCTTTGCAAGCATTGTATAAATGTCAGCTATCATAATTGTCTTGTAGGACAGACAATACTATTCTCTTCCCTCCTTATGTCAGACACACAGAAAGAGCTTAATAAATGCTATTAACATTCTTGTTGAAGCCCTAGAATCACTGGCACCTCTTCTCGCTACTGATTGATGCCCATCTGTTAGTTCTCAAAGAGGCTTTAGAAGTAGAGGTAAGAGGCCTTCACAGGAATTTTCTTTTCATGAGTTATACATAAGAGAATAGGGAAATAGGAAAACCAGGAGGCCATACTCTCCGATCCATCCTTTGGACTTAAATGAGTATATATTAACTTGATCCCTGCATGTTGCCAGCAACATTTGACATTTAATTCCATTCAATAAATATTTATTAAGTTCCTAATATGTTAGGACACTGTGATAGATGCTGACTCTATAATGGACCATAGCTCTAAAACTGGAAGGTACTTCAGAGACCATCTAGCCCATTTTGCAGATAAGAAAACTGAAGCTCATGGGAGTTGAACAACCTGCTCTAGGTCACACAGCTAATGTCATAGCATAGATACAAAGAAATGCAGAGAAAATTCAAGAACTGCTCAGTTCACATGAGTGAGGGGTATATTGTTGCATACCTTTTCAATGGGTAGGGGAGGCACTGAAGGGGAGAAAATCTGGAACTCAAAAAATGAATGTTAGAAAAACAACAACAACAAACAAACAACAACAAAGAGCTGGTCAGCCCAAAGAACAGGGAAGTTCAGAAAGATCTTTTGTAGGATGCGGCATCTAAGCTAAGCCATAAAGGAAATTAGGGATTCTATGAGGCATGGGTGAGGAGGTAATGGATTCTAAAAGAGTCCCAAATATATGTCTAAAGAAGCTTAGCATTTAAAGAAAGCCCAGGTCATAAAAGCATGAGAACACCTAATAGACCCCAAAGTCTCTTTGTTGTTCTTTTGAACATCTCTTTCCTTTCCAAAGATATGTCTCAAAATCATAAAATATTATAACTAGAAAAGACAACTAAATTCATCTGCTCCAACCCCATCCTTCACTCCCATTTTATTTTTTAAATTTAACTTATTTTTAGTTTTCAACATTCACTCACATAAGTTTTAAATTTTCTCTCCCCCCTTGTCCTCCCCCTCCCCAAGACAGCATGTAGTTTGATATGGAATCTACACATATATTCCTATTAAACACATTTTCACATTAGTCATGTTGTATAGAAGAATTAGGACAAGTGGGAGGAACCATGAGAAAGAGAAAACAAAACAAAACTAAACAGAAAATAGTGTGCTCCACTCTGCATCCAGACTGCACAGTTGTCTCTGAATGTGGATGGCAATTTCCATCATGAGTCCTTCGGAATTGTTTCAGGACCTTGCATTGCTGAGAAGGGCTAAGTCTATCAAAGTTAGTCATCACACACTATGGCTGTTACTACATGCAATGTTCTCCTGGTTGTGCTCACTTCATTCAGCATCAGTTCATACAAGTCTTTCCACATTTTTTTGAAGTCTGCCTGTTCACCATTTCTTACCGCACAATAGTATTCCATTACATTCATACACCCCAACTTGTTCAGCCATTCCCCAATTGATGGGCATCCCCTTAATTTCCAGTTCTTAGCCACCACAAAAAGTGCTGCTATAAATGTTTTTTACATGTGGGTCCTTTTCTAGTTATTAAGATCTTTTTGGAATACAGACCTACAAGTGGTATTGCTGGGTCAAAGGGTATTCACATTTTTATAGTCCTTTGGGCATATTTCCAAATTGCTCTCCAGAATGGTTGGATCAGGTCACAACTCCACCAACAATGAATTAGCATTCCAACTTCCTCACATCTTCTCCAACATTTATCATTTTCCTGTTCTGTCATGTTAGCCAATCTGATAGGTGTGATGTGGTACCTCAGAATTGTTTTGATTTGCATCTCTCTAATCAATAGTGATTTAGAGCATTTTTTCAAGGATTATAGATAGTTTTAATTTCTTCCTCTGAAAACTGCCTGTTCATATCCTTTAACCACTTATCAATTGGGGAACTTTCACTCCCATTTTAAAGAGTCACAAAGTAACTTAACCACTGCTACTTGGGACCTCTTAATTCTCCTAACTTCCCAGTACAGTTCTTGATCCATTATTCTGTGATGCCTCTCTTTAATGAGTAGGGGTACTCTTGCATATTTTCTGTGCAGATCTTTACAAGCTAGAATGAATCTAATGAGCAAAAGGCCACCAGTTCTACCCTCATATACAGAAGATTCTGGATGGGGATTTTTCCAAATACTCTATGTTCAAATCATCACCTCCCAAAAGAAATGAATTCTTCATGGAGAAAGCCTATACCTATGAAGAAAATGTATGTAATTTGGTGTTAAATTTGCAGATGGTTACCTAATTCTTAGAAAGAGATATTTTGTTCCATTCTGGGTAACACTTTGCAGTTCACTTAAACTAATTCATGAAATGAAATATGCAATGCTATTTTCCCCTAATTAATTTCATTATAGTCTCTTAAAAACTCAGTCCATTGCATAAATTCCCTAAACAGTCCATTATCTCTCTTTAATAGAGCATGAGTGGTTCCTATAGTGATGACACAGTGGGAGGATGTTGGGGCTGAATAAAGTCCCAGAAGTGCCACTGAGCCCGGCCTACTGCTTGTATTGGATTTGGAAAGAAAAGGAGTAAGGGGAAGGAAGAGAAGGATCATTCATTTTCTTTTAATAAAGAAAGCATTTGTTCCTTTCTGGAGCACACACCAGGGTTTAGCATAGTGCCTGGCACATAGTAGGTATTCAATAAATGCTTCTTGATTGCCTGACTGCATCTATGGCTCTTTGACACAGGAGTAAGGTAAAGAGTAAAGAAATGTTATCAGCAGGCACAGAAAGTTTGCAGATTTGGAAATCTGGAATGCCACCCAGCATCTTCCAGAGAGGATTGTCTCCTAAAATTGTCTCATCCTGGTACCTGTAGGTAAAAGCACTGCAAATGGGATTTGGTTAATGGTTTTCTAGTGATGGTTTTGCTTTTCTGATGATTTGGGAATCCTGAAAACAGACATTGGTAGATATTTTTCCCCTTCATGATGCGAAGCTCACTCATCATCCTTTATGGAGCTGCCTCACAGTGAACTATGGTGAATAGAGTTTTAGTGGCATTGGTTGCCATGGCAGCATCCTGGACCACAAAGCCAGGTGCCAAAGGGCTATAAGCTTTCAGACTCTCATGGACACCTGTGTCACTTGGTGAGCTGGGTTCATTTGAGAAGAGCCCTTCATGGAAATAGGCTGTAAAAAAAAAAAAGCAGAGCCCCTATCTTTTATCTTTAGTGTGTAGGCACATGGGTTAGTTCTAAAGGGGTGCACCAAATCTGTGTCAAATAAATAACCATCCCTTAGTCATGTTCCACACTTTTCTACCTACATGTCATTTAAAAGTTGTGGGTTCAAATCCCACACTCATTGCTTTTGGCTTCTAAGTTCTGTCAGAAAGTCAAGGGTTCAAATCCTGCCTCATAAACTGCTTTTGTTTTTGCTACATTGACAAAAATCATAGGTTCTTGACACACAGTCATTCCTATCCTGTCTCCTAGAGGGCAAGGGTTTTATCCTACAGCTTTGATTCTGCTGAGCATTTGACAAAGTGCCTTTCTTGATATTCTCAATATCTGATCAATGAATGAATGATTGAACAAATTCAGTATTGTTATTAAAGTAAAAAATAAACAGAAGTCCAGTTGAGTGTGCAGCAATAGTAGAAAGAGTGAACACAGAGGATCTCTCTTCTCTGACCTTAGGCAAGTCACTTAACTTCAGTATCCTCATCTATAAAATCAGGGATAAACTAGGTGACCCTTGAAGTCTTTTCTAGCTCTAAATTTATGATCCTGCAAGAGAATGTGACCTAGTAAAGGCAGGAAGACCTGGATTCAATTCTTGTCTCTTAAAAATGTTTGTGCTTCTCGTGTTGACAAAATCACTGGTCCTTCATCATTTTTGTCTTTCTTTTATCTATGTTACTATTGCTACTACCACTACCACCACTGTTGCTGCCACTATACTGCTACTACCACTGCTGCTGCTGCTGCTACTGCTACTGCTACTACTACTACTACTACTACTACTACTACTACTACTACAATAATAGCTAGAGTTTATATAGTACTTTAAAGTTTGCAAATATTTCGAATATTTCATTGTATCCTCACAAAACTCCTGGGAGGTACGTGTTATTATTATCCTTATTTTACACGTGAGGAAACAAAGGCAGTCAGAAGTTAAGGTTAAGTGACATGCCCAGGGTCATACAGTTGGCAAGTTTCTGAGGCTGAGGCTTTCTGAGGTTTTCTCAGGTCTTCCTGAATATAGGCCAAACAATCTATCTACTGCACCAACTAGCCTATAAACGATTTGAGGACAAGGTCTCCATTTTACAGTATTTGATTCTACTCAGTACATAACATAGTGCCTCACTTAATATGCCAAGTATTTGATGAATGGATGAATTTAATTACTGAACAAATTCACTATAGCTATTTTCCTCTTCTTGCTTATTGATTCTTTTTTTCTCTTTTTAATATACTGTATTTTTATTTCATTAAATATTTCCAATTACATGCAGAAATTTTTAACACTCACCTTTTTAAGTTTTATGTTCCAGATTCTTCCCCTCCCTTCAATCACTCTCCCCCCCCATGAAGGCAATAAATCTGATATAGGTGATATACATGAAGTCATGCTTAACCTATATTCATATAACATGTGGTCAAAGAAAACACAGATAAATTTTTTTTTCTAATAATGAAAGTTAAAAAATATGTTTCAATCTGTATCCAAGGTCCATCAGTTCTCTCTCTGGAGAAAGAGAGCACTTTTCATCATGGGTACTTTGGAAGTGTCTTGGATCATTGTCTTGATTAGAGAAGCTAAGTCTTTCATAGTTGCTCATTCTTACAACATTGATGTTGCTGTGTACAGCATTCTGGTTCTGCTCAATTCATCTCAAATGAGTTCACATAAGTCTTCCCAGGTTTTTCTGAAATGACCCACCTCATCATTTCTTATACTATAGTAGTATTCCATCACAATTCTATACCACAATTTGTTCAGGCATTCCTCAATGGATGGGCATCCTCCAAATTTCTAATTATTTTCAGTCACAAAAAGAGCTGCTATAATTTTTTTAATACAGATAGGTCCTTTTTCTCTCTTCTATGATCTTTTTGCAATATACAACTATATCTCTAGAGGTATTTCAGGGTCAAAGCATATATAAAGTTTTATATTCCTAAGGGTATACTTCCAAATTGCTCTCCAGAACAGCTGGACCAGTTTACAATTCCACTTAACAGTATATTTGCCCCTCTATTTTTCCATATCCACTCCAGCATTTGTCTTTTTCCTTTTCTATCATGTTAGCCAGTCTGATAGGTATAAGGTAGTGCCTCAGAGTTGCTTAAATTTGTATTTTTTTTAATCAAAAATAATTTAGAGCATTTTTATGTGACTATTGATAAATTTGATTTTTGTTCTGAAAACTGCTCATTCATATACTTTGACCATTTATCAACTAAAGAATGTCTCTTATTTTTATAAATATGACTCAGCCTATATAATTGAGAAATGAGGCCTTTATCAGAGAAACTTGCTGTAAAAAAATTCCCCCAGTTTCCTGCATTCCTTCTAATTTTAGCTGCATTAGTTTTGTTTTTGCAAAAGCTTTTTAATTGCATGTAATAAGAATTACCCACTTTACTTCCCATGATTTTCCCTCTATCTCTTTTGTTTGGTCATAAATTCTTTCCTTATCCATAGTTCTGAGAGGTACATTTTTCCACAACCTTTAATTTGCTTATGATGTCATACTTTATCTCTAAACCATTTATCTATTTTGATCTTATTTTGGCATACAGTGCAAGATGGTGATTTTTGTTATTTTGTATTGATTGTTATCTGTTGTATTTTCTCATTGGTTTTTCTTGATTTTGTTGTTTTGTTATTGATTTATTATTTGTTCTTGTTGATGATTAATTATGCTGAAAGATTTCCTAATACTGAACTAACCCTGCATTCCTAGTATAAATCCTCCTGGTCATAGTGTATGATCTTTGTGATATAATGCTGTAATTTTCTTGTTGGTATTTTATTTTAAATTTTTGCATCAATATTCAATAAGAAAATTGGTCTATCATCTTCTTTTTCTCCCTTTTACTCTTCTTGGTCCAGGTATGAAAACCATATTTATGTCATAATAAATTTAATAGAATTCCTTTTCTAACTACTTTTTAAGATAGCTTGTGTAGTATTGGCATTAATTAGTCTTTAAATGTTTGGTAGAATTCACTTGTAAATCCATCTGGTCTTGGGGATTTTTTCTTAGAGAACTCAATTAAGGTTTATTCAATTTATTTTTCTAATCTGTGTCTATTAATCTGGGCAGTTCATATTTTTTATAATTAGTCATCCAATTCACTTAGATTATAAATTTTACTGGCATATAATTGGGCAAAATAAAAATAAATTTCTTTAATTTCATCTTTATTGGAGGTGCATTCACCTTTTTTTCATCTTGATACTGGTAAACTAAATTGACCAATGATTTGTCCATTTTTTTCATAATACAACTCCCAGCCCTTGCTCTTCCTCCTCCTCCTCCTTCTCCTTCCTCTTCTCCTCCTCTTCCTCACCATCACCACCATCATCTTCCTCCTTCTCCTCCTCCTCCTCCTCCTCCTCCTCCTCCAGCTCCTGCTGCTGCTGCCTCTCCTCCCCATCCCACTCCCACTTCCCTTGGCGCAGGCCATCTTGGTGCCTCCTTTGTGAAGCAGGGGCTAAGGAGATTCACAGACTCCCCATGGTCAATGAAAAGTCAAAGGAAGGAGTTGAGACTGAAAACAACGACCACATTAATTTGAAGGTGGCAAGCCAAGATGGTTCTGTGGTGCAATTTAAGATTAAGAGGCACATACCATTTAGTAAACTAATGAAAGCCTATTATGAACGACAGGGTTTGTCAATGAAGCAGATCAGATTCTGACTTGATGGGCAACCAATCAATGAAACAGACACACCTGCCCAGTTGGAAATGGAGGGTGAAGATACAATTGATATATTCCAGCAGCAGACAGGAGGTTCTTCCTAAAAAGAGTATCCACAACTCTATTCCAGAACTGTGCTCACAAGGGAAACAATACATTCACAATTAG
This sequence comes from Trichosurus vulpecula, assembly GCF_011100635.1. NCBI lineage: Eukaryota > Metazoa > Chordata > Mammalia > Diprotodontia > Phalangeridae > Trichosurus > Trichosurus vulpecula. Next base: position 324,819,494 of record NC_050574.1, on the reverse strand, counting down.
AAAACCAAGATTTGGTTCATCCACATCTTGACTGCTGCAGCATAGTTTTCTCTCTTCTTTGATTCCCTTCCCCCATTCCTTTATTGAACATCAAGTAACTGGTGTATGTGCACAGGCATAATGTGTTGGATTGTTTTTGTTTTTTTTTTAATCTAAATGGCCAATGTTATGTTTTGATCAATATAAAATGGAGATGAAGAGGGGAAAAATAAACTGGTCTTGTGAAAATATCCCTTTTCTCCATTACTGGTATGTTTTCAACATTCAACTTTTATCTTTATATTCCACTAAGTTATTTTGCTTTCACTGTTTAACAACAGAAAAAAAACACAAAAAAATCCTTGCATACCTTGTTTGATTGGATAATTTCAATGTTTTGCTTTTATCATTGTAAAACTAAGGATGATTTTATAACTTTTTTGTACATAGCTGTTACATGTAGGGCAATCTCTGTCTCTCAGTAGGGATAAATTACTATAAAGAAATTGATCCTAGATAGTTTCCCTTCAAACTTTTTGTTGCTTAAATAAATTTGTTTAAAATAAAAAAAACTTCTAGTTTTATTTATTTGTTTTTTTTTATTTTGCATTATATTAATCTCTCTCATTTGATTTCCAGGATTTTTTTGTGTTTAATTGGGGGGTTTTAATTTGTTCTTTTTCTAGTTTGTTTTTAGTTGAATGCCTAATTCATTGATTTTTCTCTCTTATTGATGTATATGTTTAGATAAATAAAGTTTCCACAAAGTATTTCTTCAGCTGCATTCCACAAATTTTGGAATGTTGTCTCATTGTTGTCATTCTCTTTAATTAAATTATCAATTATTTCTATAATTTGTTCTTTGACCTACTTATTCTTTAAGATTAGATTATTTAATTTCCAACTAATTATTAATCTGTGCTTCTATGGTCTTTATTGAATGTGGCTTTTATTGAATTGTGTTCTATAAGGAAAGCTTTTAATATTTTTGTTTTTCTGCATTTGGTTGTGAGGCTTTAATGCCTTAACAGATGATCAATTTTTGTGAATGTGTCATGTAGAGCTGAAAAAAGATATACTTCTTTCTATTACATTTAGTTTTCTCCAGAGAACTAGCCTACTTAACTTTCCTAAGATTCTCTCATCTTGACTTCTTTTTTGTTATTAATTTATTTTAAACTTAAATGCTAAAACTTAAATATACAATAACAAAAGAAAAAACCTATTGCAAACTTAAATACTAAAACTTAAATATAGAATGTGAAAAGAAAAGACAGCATTGCCATATGCAGAGCAGAAAATAAGAGAGGATTCAAAATATACAGCAATAAATTTCCATTTCAAGAAACCTTATATAATAAATACTACACACTCTGTTCAGAGCTTTCCATTTTTGCTTCCTTGTAAGTTTTCTTTTGTTCTCTGCTTGCACTTTTTACTTTGTTCTTTTTCCCCCTTCCTCCCACTAACCCCTAAGAAGGCTACAACTAAGAATGGAGATACATACATAGATAGATATAGACATATATATAATATACACACATACATACATTTATATATACATACGTATTTAGATATCTATAATCATACTCATATATAGACATATACATTCCTATGTATGTATGTAAGACCATATCATACTTGTTTGTCCTCTGTTTCTCTGAGGATGGATTGTATCTTCCTTCATAAGTCTAAGCCTTTCCATATTTTTCTAAGTCCACCAATTCATTGTTTCCTACATCACAGCCATATTCCAACCTTATACTGTCTAGTTATTTTAAATAGTCTAACATAATATTGATCAATTGACTGACATATAGTGTAGTTTCCTTATTTTACTCATTTGATTAAATCTATTTTAGCTTTAACTTTGTCTGAGGTCATGATTACTATCCCTGCTTTTTTCCCTAATAAATTCTACTCCTGATCTTTATTTTATGTTTGTGTGTATATATCTTATTTCCTATCCCTCCTGACTCCTTTACTTTACTTCTACCCATTATCTTCTATAACTTAATCTACCCCCCTCCAAAGATTCCTCCCTTATCCTCTCTCCCCCACTCTTTCCCCTTACCCTCTTATTTTTATCTGAATTTGGAAGACTTTTATAGCTTTCCAAATATATTTGATATTCCCTCTTTGTCCCATTCCCATTAATCTAGACACCTTTCTATATCCCTCCTTATGCTGCTCCCTCACCCTCTTATTTTATCACAAATTCAGGAGACTTTTTTATTTCCGTCTAAATGTACATATTGTTCTCTTTTTAACTCAGATCTGATGTGAGTAGGGTTCCCTCTAAAAATCCCTCCCTTATTCTATCCTCCCTCCCTATATCCTTAGCTTTTATTTTTTTCTGAATTTAGAAGACTTTTATACCCTTCTAGATATATGTGTATTGTTCCCTCTTTAACCCATTCGCAATAAGAGGACAGTTCAAAACCTACCAGCCCTCCTCTCCCATCTAATTCCTCTGTGCCAGGTCTTCCTTTCACACCTCATTTTATAAGATAATTACTCTTTTTATCTTTTCCTAAATGGGTTTACTTTTTAGAATCACATCATACTCAAGTCTACCCCAATCTTTCTTACAAACTGCCCAATTACTAATAACAAACTTAGACATATGTTTTACATTTCCTCATATAAAAAGTAAACAGTCTGTCTATATTGAGTCCCTTGTAATTAGTCTTTAATGTATCCTTGACTTCTTCGTTATTTATTTTATGGTTAGATTTATCTAGCCCTGATAGTGGAAAATTGAAGATCTCCAATAGTATAGTTTTACTATTTCCTCCTATGATAACTTTTCCTCCAAGAATTTGGATACTGTGCTGTTTGGTGCATATATGTTTAGTATTGATATTACTTCATTGACTATGATACTTTTTAACAAAATGTAGTTTTTCTGCTTATGGTATTTAATTAGGCCTATTTTTGCTTGTGCTTTATCTGAGATTATGATTGCCACCCCTGCCTATCTTTTTTACTTCAGCTGATGCATAATAAGTTTTGCCCCAGCCCCTTATTTTAACTCTGTATTTCTCTGTTTCAAGATGTTTCTTCTAAATGACATAATTTTGAATTCCGGTTTCTAAGCCATTCTGCTATCTGCTTCTGTTTTATGGGTCAATTCATTCCATTCATATTCGCAGTTATGATTACTAACTGCATTTTCCTCCATTCTATTTTCTTCTGTTCATCCTTCTTTCTCTCTTTTTATTTTTGCCGCCTCTGAAGTCTATTTTGCCTCTGATCACTGCCTTCTTTTATATACCATCCCTTTTATCACCCCCTCCTTTCTTTTATCCCTTTCCTCTCCTACTTCTCTCTTGGGGAAAATAGATTTCTATTACCAATTGAATATTTGTGTGTGTGTGTGTGTGTGTGTGTGTGTGTGTGTGTGTGTGTGTAAAATTTCCCTCTTTGAACCAATTTAGATATGAGTGAGGTTCAAGTGTTGCCCACCACACCACACCATCTTCCCTTGCACTGTAAAAGCTCTTCTTCACATCCCTCTTTTATACCAGATAATTTTCCCCATTCTGCCCTTTCCTTTCCCTTCCTCCCAGGACATCTTTCTTTCTCACATATAATTTGTTTACATCAACCCAAAATAATCGACTCATCCCATGTCTTCTTTCTCTGTAGAATCCTTCTAACTGCTCTAATAATGATAAAGTCCTTCAAAAGTACTGTTTCAACAATCTGGCTAGCAGCTTCTGTGGGGGTGTAAGATCCACCCACAGCCAGCACCCAGAAAGCTGCCAACAGCACAGGTTCTTTTGATCTGCTTAACTAAGGAAAGCAAGGTGAAGGGGTTGACAAGCTTACTTTAATTCAGCATACAAATATCATTCACCTAGTTCAGGGGGGAAAAGCCAGCACCCTGAACTTCAGAATAAAATACAAACAAAGTACAAACATTGACAGACAAACCTTGTCTGATTCAAATCCCAATATATAGTTACCAGAGTTCAACAAAGTCTCAGCATCCAGGTTTACAAGCTGGAGGGCTCCTTAGCTACAGCTGCCTGGAGTCTCCTCATCAACACCATCTCAAGAGCCCTTAAACAAATTACGAACAGACAGACCCAATACAATTCATAGTTAACAACATCTAGGTTCAGCCTGGGAGCTCAGAACAAGGGCTGGCCCAGAGTCACATGCACCACCACTGCTGCAGCAAAGAGCTCCAAAGAACAAACAGCCAACCCCCGGTTTTTATATCTTTTTCGGCATCAGGGGTGAGTCACACATGCGACTCACCCAAGTGACCTAGAATCGTCACAAAGAGGCGACTTAAACCCACCTGGTCTAAAAGCCTCTGCCATCCCAGACATGTAAACTAGGCCCTCCTTGGAGTTAGCCCCACGTTAGGCCCCACCTTAGTTGCCAATCCACATGCACTAAGGTTTTACACCTAATAGGGGTTTGGGCCTGGGGCTTAGCACCTAGTAAGGCTCAATGAGTTACTCAAAGGGAACAAAAGCCAAACTATTCAAGGGCACTTGTTGAACTAAGTGCTAAGGATCCCATTTTGCTTACCAACACAAGTACATATACTGTCTTCCCATACAAAAATGTAAACATGTTAACCTTATTGAGTCCCTTCTGATTTCTCTTTCATGTTTACCTTTTATACCTCTGTTGAGTCTTGTATTTGGAAGTCAGATTTTCTATTCAGCTCTTCTCTTTTCATCAGGAATGCTTGAAAGTCCTCTATTTCATTGAATATCCATTTTCCAGTGAAATTATATTTAGTTTTGCTGTGTAGGTTATTCTTGGTTGTAATCCCAGCTCTTTTGTCTCCTGGAATATCATATTCAAAACCCTCTGCTTCTTTAACAGGGACACTGCTAAATCTTGTGTGGACCAGACTGTGGCTTCATGGTATTTGAATGGTTTCCTTCTGGCTATCTGAAGGATTTTCTTTTTTTTTACCCAGGAGTTCTGGAATTTGGCTAGAGTATAACTGGGGATTTTCATTTTGGGATCTCTTGCAGATTGTGATTGGTGGATTCTTTCCATTTCTATTTTACCCTCTGGTTCTAGACTATTGGTCCTTGATAGTTTTTTGAAATATGACATCTAGGCTCTTTCTTTGAATGTGGCTTTTAGGTAGCCCAATAATTCTTAAATTAGTTCTCCTCAATCTATTTTCCAGGTCAATTGTTTTTCTGATGATATATCTCACGTGTTCTATTTTTCTCATTCTGTTGATTTTGTTTTATGGTTTTTTTTGACATTTTATGGAGTCATTAGCTTCCACTTGCACAATTCTAATTTTTAAGGAATTATTTTCTTCAGTGAGCTTTTGTACATCTTATTCAATTTTGTCAATTCTGTCTTTTAAGGTGTTATTTTCTTCAGTATTTTTGTGCCTCTTTTATCAAGCTCTTCATTTCCTTTTCATATTTTTCTTACATTACTCTCATTTCCTTACCTAAATTTTCCTCTACTACTCTTATTTGATTTTGAAAAAAAAATTAACTCTTCCAGGTATTCTCGTTGTGCTTCTGTCCAATTAACTTTTTTTAAGGCTTTACTTATTGCTGTTTTGACTGCATTGTAGTCTGATTTTTTTGTCTTCATCTTCCCTGTCACCATAGCAGCTTTTTATAGTCAGGTTCTTCTTCTTCCATCCAATTCTTTTTTTTTAATTTTGGATTGATATTAAATTTGGGTTCTGTTCCCATCATAAGAGGAAGGGAAGGGTATTATCTTAAGCTGTTGTCTTTTTCACACTGCTGTTTGCAAAGCTAGTTCTAGGGGTTTGGAAATTTTCGGTGCTTCCAAGGTGGTGTGATCTGGGGATAGGTGTGGGCACTGCTCTCTTGATACACTCTGGTACTTACCAAGGAAAGGCCCCTGATCTTTTGGGATTACAATCATTATCGATCCTCAGGCCCCACCCTACCCTGCTCCCTTGGGATCACAAACAAAACTGTTCCTCAGGGTTCTTGTTCCTTCTTGATGGAAAGTGCTCCTCTCTGCTCTTGAACTATGACTCAGAAGTAAATACAGGTAATGGATTTGCCAAACAGTGTCTGGTCCTCTATCCAGTGGTAGCACAGGTGTATTCTGTGATTTCTTTCTGACCATTTGCCAGATTCCCTTACCATCTCTTGCTTGAGAGCTCCCAAAGTTGCTGCTCTTCAGTCTCCACCACTTAGTCCCACCACTAGTGTTTCATTCCCATGGATGAAACCAGTCTCTACCTACATATAATAGATTTCTCTTTTTACCTACTAAGTTATATTGGGCTGCAAGGGCGTCTCACTCTAACACGTTTTTGGCTCTGCCACTCCAGAATTCATTTTGAAGTGTTATTTTTAAATTGATTCAAGGGGAAAAGATAAAATTGATTCCATATCATTTTTATTGATATTATTTACAATTAATTGATTTTCTTCCTGTAATTGATTTTGTCCAATAACTGCTTACATCATGAACTTAGTTCAGATTTCAGCTGTCCTATAATGAGTTAAGTGCAGAAATCCAGCTCTCCTGCTAATCACTGTTCTGGTTTTTTTTACTAACCTTGGGGGATGAGGTTTGCCAAAAGGGAGTTGGTCCTAATATCTTTATGCCACCAAGCTATCCTTCAAGGATGTCTGGTTTGCTATCCATAAAAGTCTGGGTCACTATCTTGTGGTTAGACTCAAACAATACACATTTTTTTGTCACTGGAGGGAAAGAGGGGAATTGTTCCTAGCCTTCGTTCCCAACTTCTAGACAATCATATTGTTCCCCAAGCCTCAGCTATGTAACCAGTCATAGTTCCCTCAACTCCATGATGTCATCCACTCTGTTCAGTTCTTTGTTCAACACTTCCCAAAATCTATTACAGGGGAGCTGTCCTTTTGCTCAGGATCTTTGACTGGAAACTGAGTTATCTATTGACGCTTTGATTGGCCAGTACCATGCCCCTCTTAATAAAATGATCCCATGCATAGAGAAACATGCCTCAGTTTAACTTCTTGTTAAATTTCCCTTGGAACAGAGAGGAGTATTAGGAGAGATTGGCTGAGTGCTTTCTTTACCTTGCCATCTTGACTCCAGCCCCAGAAGTTCACTATAGCTATTAAAAAGCGAATAGAAATCTGGCAGAGCATACAGCATGGAAGAACAGTGGACAGAGGGCTAGATTTGAAGTCAAATCCCATTTCTGCCCTCCCTGTGTGACCCAGAGCAAGTCATTTATCCTCATTGGTTCTCAGTTTCCTCATCTGCAAAATGAAGAGGTTGGACTAGATGTCTTCTATGCTCCCATCCCATTCTACATCTATAATCTTATGAAAATTTCCTCTGTTATAACAAGGTACAGGGGAACACTGTGGGATAATTATACATTGTTTCAGAGTAGTGGTGCCAAGAGAGCATTCTAAAGTCCTACAGACAGCAGGAGTCATAGGAAATGGAGAATATTGGGCAGAGAGGTAGGAGCCAAATAGCAAGCAACAAATTTTCGATTTCATTTTCCCTTACCAAAGTTGGCCTTTTTATGACTTTGGCACTGTATATGGCTCTGCAACTATGGATTGGCATTGGGTAGCCTAGAGATTTGGATCAGGACTAATGTGGATGATTAATTCTTTCTTTCTTATAAATAATGGTTAAAATGGAGTGAGAGACCCAATTCTCTCTTCTATACCCTTTCCTCCCCTATCTCCCTCCACACTGACATGCACACACACACACACACACACACACACACACACACACACACACAAACACCCCAAACTAGTTTTTCTAAAGCACAAGTCCCCAACTACTTGGGATCTCAGAATCAGTGCCACGGCACAGATAAGCAAAATGATAGCAGGTGCTGTCAGGAGAGTAAGGAAAACAAAGTCAGAGTGTGGAAAAATCAATTGAGTTGTGGCAAAGAAAAAGGAAAATAAGATAGTAAAATAATCAACCATGCAATTGTGCTCATTGCCTGTTTCCTCGTGTTCAAATGATTTCAAAAAAGTTATCAGAGCAGGGAAATAGGAATGGTTCCTTTAAGGAAAAAAATAATAAAGTGTGTTGAGGTTTTAAAGAACTGCAGATTCTGGCCACCAGGTGAGTTAATGAGTAGTATATGCAAAATAACTCAGACTTAAACAGCAGATTTCTAGGGAGGAAGAGGAGTGACTGACAGGGTGGTTTCTGTGGTAACTATAGCCTAATTGGAAGAAACAGAGGGCTGGAAATAGGTTAGCACTAACCAAAAGAAAGAGATCTTGTATGATTTGTGTTTACATTTTTAAGGTTTCTAATCAGGTTACTTGGACATTTTGGAAGCCTTGTTGGGCTTCTAAAGTGATTAATTTTGGTTTCTATTTCTCTCTTTGTCTCTCTGTGTCTGTGTCTCCCTTTCATCCACTCCTCTGTCTCACCACACCCCAACAAGCACTGAGCCAAGAAAGAAATCACCAGCCTCTAGGAAACTTGCAGAGTAGACCATATTAAGTGATGCCACATGTCATATACCCTCTCAGTGTCTGGGTCAGGAGTCCACAGGTCTCAAACTCAAAATTTCAGCTGCAAAACAAAAGCTTCTAACTCTCCTAGCTCCTGAGCATGACAACTGTTACTTTGAAAAGCCCAGGAAATTTGGGCCTTCAAGAGATTTAATTCATTCCAAGTTTTAGCAATATTTAAGAAAGGCAGTAAGAAGAAATCAAAATGGAGTCTTTAAAGAGTGAGATCTTTATGTAGGTCCTTCCTCTGTCTCACCCCAAGGAACCACAAAGGGTCTGTATAGGAGGGAGGGAGGAGGGAAGAGGGACAGAAACAATACTTTGTAATTGTTTGGTTATTTTTTGCTATATTGATTTCTTTCTCTGTCTTTTTAAAATATTTGTTACAAGGTTGACTTACTGGTGAGAGGAGGGATGCATTAAAAATGAATTTGATGTAAAAACAAAAAGTAACAAAAATTCCATAATTTTTAAATGAGTAAAAACCAACACATATACTCTAGCAATGCTACCTGTCCTCTCCTCCTCTTGTGATCATCTTGGGAGGAGGGAAACAAATAGAATGTGGAGACAACAGTAGTTAAGGATGGTCTAACACTTTTTGTTCCCTCGTAAATTGGGAAGCAGAATTAAAGGTACTGAAAGAACCTCAGTGCTTTTCTCCTTCATTGTTTCAAATACCACTGCCCACCCCACCCCCATTATTCTACCCCCTAACCCCAGCCTCTCTGTCAAACATACAGGTACATCACACATTCATTCCTCTCCATGCTGCACTCTTGACTCTCCAGATTTTCCTCCACCATACAAGCCACAGAAAGCTTCTCACCAAGTAAGCTCACTCCATCTCTGAACTGCCCCATGGCCTCTTGCTCTGATTGGCTGACTCCTCCCAGAATTCCAGTTTTAAGGAGACCCAAGCCTTCTGTGTCTTCCTTCCTCTCTAGGCTATACCTGATTCTCTAGACTTTCTCTACTGCCTCCTCCCATATTACCTTCCCTGTTTTTCTTCCTCCCCCCTCTCCCAACTGCCTTTTATGTGTTATCTTTCCCTACTATAATTTAGCCTCCTTATAGAATGTGAAGGCAGAGATTAGTTTGGGTATTTGGTGGGGGCGGTGGTGGGGAGGTGTTGCTTGTACTTCTGTTCCTCACACTTACCACATCCTGGCACATAGTAAGCGTGAGTGACCCACATCCCAAGGTCCATTGGTATGGGACTCTCTCTTCATTGGTGGACATCAACAGTCCTGACCTGTATATAATAAAGACAGTGTTCTTTGACCATGACCACTACCTCAAGCGCTGATGCCCTAAAAAAGTAGAACTACTGCTAAAAGATTGTTGTGTGCCTCTGTGTGTGTGTGTGTGTGTGTGTGTGTGTGTGTGTGTGCATACTCTGAAGAAAGTGGATCAATGAGTGAGGGAGTACAATGAAGTACAGGTATTAAACACACGTAAGCTACATATGACCCACCACACCCCAAAGGAGGTACTGAAGCAGATTAAATAGTAATTGAGAAATATTTAAAAAGATACATGTAAATAAAAGAGCATAGATAATGTTAATTTGTGGCTTTCTAAGTTAATTTGTGGCCATCAGGGATTTTTATGGATGTTCTAGTGGCCACCCTTTCTATTAGGGTTTGATACCATTGCAGCAAAGGAAGAATAGATCAAGATGGAAGAGAATTTGGGGAGAAAGAACCTGAAGAAAGAGTGGAGAGGGTAAAATTTTTGATTTGTGAATATATTTGAAACATATTAATTTGTAGTTAATCAATATGTATGGAGCAATTACTGTAGCTGTGTCACAGGATCATAGATTTAAAGTTAGAAGGTACCTTGGATTTATACAGTTGAATTCCTTCAGATGAAGAAACTAAGACAGAGAGGTTAAGTGAGTTGCTCACGGTCACACAGCTAATACATATGTGAAGTAGGATTTGACCATAGCTCTTCCTAATGCCACATCCGGTATCCTATCTGGACTATACCGTGGTGAAACCCAGTTTAAAATGCCCCTAAACATACCTTTTATTTGATGCTCACAAGCTTATTCTATTCCTTTTCTTCCAGTGTGCCTACAGATCTCATCCTGAAGCCAACTCATATAGGCAGTGCCCTGAGAGAGAAGAGTTGGCATCAGTTTGTGCAGTGATGTCAAGCTCAAGCGAAAATGGGGACTATTAAATCATCCATATAGCAGCTAGGTGGCACAGTGGATAGAGTGCCAGGCCTGGAGTCAAGATGACTCATCTTCCTGAGTTCAAATCTAGTCTCAGATACTTACTAACTGTGTGACCCCAGGCAAACCACCTAACTTGTTTTGCCTCAGCTTCCTCTTCTGTAGAATGAGCTGGAGAAGGAAATGGCAAACACTCCATTATTTTTGCCAAGAAAACCTCAAAATGGGGTCACAAATAGACTACCAAAAAGATTGAATAACAACAATACTATCCATGCGGATCCCTACATGCCATATATTGATTTAGTTTTAAAAACACAGTATTCTGCATTTTATTGTCTTTTTCTTTATTTTCAAAAACATTTCCCAATGACATTTTAATCTGGTTCAGACCACACTCAGTGTTGCAGGCCATCGGGGCTCACATGCAGGTGTTTAACACTTCTGGCCTAGTCTATGGAGATTCCCTCTCAGAGTCAGGAAGAACAAGTTTCAAATTTCCCTCCACACCCTACCCCCAATTAGTTTTTTGATGTTGACCAACTCACTTAACCTCTCAGTGCCCCCATGTCCTTCTCTAAAACTGTATGTTCCTGATCAAGTACCTCTTAGAATTCTTTAAACCAAAAAGAACCCAGCTCTGATCCTCTCCTCTCCCCCTAAAAAAAGGTGAGTCAGGCAGTAGGTCTGGGGAATGACAGAAACAAGGACTGCTTTGGAGGCATAAGGGGAGTGAGTCTTGGAGCCCAATGCTCTTGTTGCAGAAAGACTAATGCAATTTTCTTAATTCTCTTCTTCCTCCTGACTGGACCATACTCAGAAGCAGGGGACTAAAATGAGTTGAGGAAGAGGAGCTCTGGGCTCCTAGGCAAAATTTCAAAGTTCTTCTATGGCCTTCTCTGCTTTCCTCTTCTATCTGACTTCTGGATGGCTTTCCAGCCCTCCTAAGCTCTCCTCCATTCCCTAACCACCCAATGACTTCATACTGTTTTCGTATTACACATACATACTTACATACACACACCCTCCCTCCATGCCCCAACTCCCTTCAATGCCCTTAACTTAAAATTTCCTCTCTCTATTCCTTTACTCCTCCAATTAAAGTTACATGCCCTAAGTACATCCTCCTGACTGCTACTCCATATCTTATTTTAAGAAGCCAACTCCTTTAGCCCTTCCCCAGTCCTGCTAACTACTAGTAACATAACCAGTAAGGTTATTTCTATTGTGAATTTATTTTGTATGTTCTGATTTATATAAGTTGTCTCTCCCATTAGGATCTATGTTCCTCGAGGACAGGAAATCTTTTGCTTTTTTTTTTTGTATTCCTAACTTCAGAGCCTGGCAATTTATCGATAATTGTTAACATAATCTGAAACTAAGAGGCCATTGGAATAGGACTCTGTCCTTATTGGTGGAAATCACTGCCTTGTGTCTCCCTGAGGGGCAGGGCAGAGTTGAAAAGACACAGTGAAATGATTTCCACCAAAGAGGAAAGTGTTCCATGCCAATGGTCTTTACATTACAAATATAGGCTTGATCTCTAGAGAAAGAACTGTTGGAGCCTGAACGCAGATCGAAGATACTTTTTCTTTATTTTTCTTGGTGTTTTTTGGACTGTTTTCTTTCACAGCATGACTTACATCGAAATATGTTTTGCATGACTACACAAATATAAGCTATGTCAAATTGCTTGCCTTCTCAATGAGGGAGGGAGAGAATTCGGAGCTCAAAGTTTGAAGAAAGAATGTTAAAATTATTTTACGCGTAATTTGGGAAAAAATAAAATATTAATTAAAAAAGAATATAGACTTGATTAAAGATAATTCACTCTAAATTGTAACTAACTGATAACCTCATTTTTTAACCCTTCCTGAGGTCTTGCCTTGAATTTCTAATTAGTGGGAAAGAATTTCTAAGTAATAAAATCTTGGACATTTAAGGTGATATATTTTGGGGTTTAGGGTATGCTTTGGGGTGGAAATGGGCTTTTCTGAAATCATATCACTATACTTGCCCCACTCTATATAAGAGCAGTTTTGAAAGGTATATAAAAGAGAAAATGCATGCGCTCACCATTTCTACTTTCATGTCCTCAATTCCAGTGACTTTCCTCCAGCCCCTTTTCCCAAGTAGAGAAAAGATGCAGTTACAAATCTCCTTCCCCTTCTCCCAACAGCTCAGTCTCCAAAGACTGAGGCTCAGGTTTTCCAATAAGGTCTCCTTTCCTCAATGAAGGGAGCCAAGACTGTTAGCCCTAAGCCAAGAATGAGCCAGGTTCCCATCATATAGCCTCTCTTGCCTCCCAGCGCCTGAGAGTGAATGAGCATGTAATTTAGGAGTTCCTAAAACAGCCGGCCTATAAAATACCTATTCCTTCAGAGATGAAAATGCCTGGTTACAGAACTTGTAGTCCAGGAGTTTTCAAAGGAGACTTAAAGAGGGCACTAGGGTTCCTTTCACACCAGACAGTCCATGAAAAGCTTGGTTTGGTGTGTTAAAGTAGTAGTAACGGTAATAATTTGCATTAAATGCTTACCATTTATGCCTAATCACAATGTTACAATAACAACATATATATATATATACACATATATATGTATATATATATATACACAATGTTACAATAACAACATATATATGTGTATATATGTTGTTATTGTAACATTGTGTATATATATATATGCATATATATATATACTTACCCCCTATATAAGTTAAGATATGTTATAAGTTTGATTATAACATAAAATTCTGTTCAGATATATTGTATTTATTCTTCATACTTTGTTGCTCATATAGTTGCTCATGGTAGTTCTACTCACCAAAAAGAAACAGACACACAAACAAATAAACAGAAAGAGAGACAGAGACAGAGAGATAAGAACAGAGAGAAACAGAGACAGAGAGATGGACGGAACTGATTGCTGTTCTCAAAGATCTTATCAACTAAGTTGGAGAAATAACAATTATTATTATTAGCGATAGTTGGGAGGACCAAATAAGATCATTATTGTGCCTGGCATCTAGCAAGTGCTATATAAATGTCACCTATTATTAACCATAATAATGTGGTTAATAATAACTATATAACTTCTTAAGGCTTACAAAGCATTTTGCAAATATTATTTTATCCTCACAACAACCCTGGGAGGTAGATGTTATTATTATCCCCATTTTGTGGATGAAGAAACTGAGGTAGATAGTAATTAAATGATTTGCCTGGAGTCACACACCTAGTAAGTGTCTGAGTCTAGATTTGGACTTGGATTGTTCTGACTCCTGGCACAGGGCTCCATCCACTCTATCACCTAACTGCAACCTAAAGAAGATATACACAGGGAACAAAGAATAGTCAAGTGTCAATTGTATGATATTGGAAGTTCAGAATTGTTACAAAACAGCTTGCCCTAGGTCAAGGCTTCATAAACATTTCCCACTTGCACCCTTTTTTGTGTTTCAGGAGCATTTGTTGACATTGTGTGGCTTGAGGGCACATGCAATACAAAGTGCCCATGCTTTGTGTTCAGAACCAAGGCTGCAGTGAAGTTGCGCAATGCAACACAGGCAAGCGCTGCCAGAAACACCTTAGATTCATTTGATTTTTAATTAATTTTTGGTTGTTGCCCATTCAGAAATCTTTTACTGTTGCCAAATTTTTCACAACCCCATATGGAGTCACAACCCACAGTTTAAGAAGCACTGCTCAAGGACATGTAGACTGGATAGACTAGTCTAGGGTTGGGGAACCTGCAGCCTCAAGGCCACGTGTAGCTTTCTAGGTTCTTGGGTGAGGCCTTTTGACTGAGTCAAAGTTTTACAGAACAAATCCTTTAACGAAGGGAATTTGTTCTGTGAAGTTTGGATTCAGTCAAAGGATTGTACCTGAGGACCTAGAGGCTACATGTGGCCTCAAGGCCATAGGCTCTCCACTCCTGGACTCCTTTTCTCCAGATAAAGGAAGGGGGACACATAGGCAGAAACAGCTAGAATGACTGGTGCTTATGTTTATCCTTACATGACCTCCTCATGATTTTTGCCTCCAAGGCACCTGAGGTCAATCTGTTTATCTTAGACTGCTACATTTGTTTTTTTGGGTCTACTTCACTTTGCATCAGTTCATATACATTTTCTCATGCTTCTCTACATTTTTCATATTCATTATTTCTAATGGCACAGTAATATTCCAGTACGGTCATAGGTCATAATTTGTTTAGCCATTTCCCAATCAGTGGACATCTATTTTGCTTCTAGTTCTTTCTTACAAAGAGGCAGTGTGGCATAGAGAGCTGCCCTCAAAGCCAGGAAGACCTGGGCTCACATCCTTCTGTGACACATCCTGACTGGGTGACCTTAATCAAGTCCACTCCATTTTTCATGCTCTAGACATGATCCTAAAACTTGAAGTTGCAGAGAAGGTGCTGACCTACATTGGTAGAAAGAGTTCTTCACATAGGAGTTCCCTACATATATGAAATCATAGATCTAATCCTTCTCTTTGCTTCTACATGAAGTTCTATAAATATTTTAATGTATTTGGTACCTTTCTTTGTATCTTTGGGGTATGTGCCTAACAATGGGAGCTCTGGTTCAATGAGGGTGGACATTTTAATCACTTTCTTTTATCTGTGCTAAGGCTCCAGCTTTGTCAGTATAATAAAAAGACAGACACTCCCCAGCTTGAGACAGTCTGGTTCTGTTTACAGTTTTGATAGAGCCAATTTGGGGGGCTACAGTTCTGTGTGCAGCTTTATTTCCCAGAATCTCACCTAGACTGGGATACAAAGGGGTCAGTAAACTATGAGCCCATGTCCTTGAGCATATCCTTTTTCTGTGTGTTCCACTGGTGATTTGTATACTTTTAATAAACCCTGTTGTTAAATATATCAATCCTTCTACTTCTTAAATCCAGAACCAGAGGTTAGACACCAGGGTATTTGGCGAAGGCTTATTGGAATGGTTCCATCTTGCTCTAGTCCTTGAAGAGGGGTATGATTTGACTAAATGTTTCCTACCTGGGGTTTTATTTAAATAGTTCCTTTAGACCTTTAGGGTGGGTGTAGTTACCATTTCCTAATGCCGTGTTGCAAAGAGACCTCAGATGCCACACCATCATCTCACGTCTTGTCCCACAGACACCAAGTATTCTATGATTTTGTCTGACTCCTCTATGGTTTTGACCCCTGGGTTGTCCATTCTAGTTTTCCATATTCTCCTATCTAGTTTTGTTTAGATTGATGTCTTTATATCCTACTCGGGTCGACTAATCTAGGTTTAGAAGAAAAGAGGCTGCACAAATTATGGGAGATTGTATGATTAGGAGTATGACCGTGCCTATGGGTAGCTGAGGTGGGCTTAAAGCAGATGCCATGTGACTTGAGAAGGGAGATGAACCTAGAGGTCAGGGTGTCTGACCTCTGAACAGGTATGAGGATGAAGGGAGGCCATGAGTCAGGTACTGAAGTTCTGGAGAAAAGAGGGTAATGATTAAAGTATGTAGAAATGTTTAGAAAACATGGCACAAAAGACTAGTCAAATCAAATGCCTTGTTTAACTTC
Source organism: Trichosurus vulpecula (assembly GCF_011100635.1). Classification (NCBI taxonomy): domain Eukaryota; kingdom Metazoa; phylum Chordata; class Mammalia; order Diprotodontia; family Phalangeridae; genus Trichosurus; species Trichosurus vulpecula. The sequence goes on along the minus strand of NC_050574.1, from coordinate 324,803,298 downwards.
GCCAAGAATAATGAATAAAAATCCAAATGGCAAATAATCTCAGTGACAGGAGCATGTGATTTTGCTCTCTTCCTTGGCATCAAACGTTGACTAGTTTCAATCCTGCTTGTTCTATTGGCACACCAGAACAGGAAAGTTTGAATCTCTAAGTGCCATTTGCACTGATATATTGAAGGCATGTATGGCTTTAAAGGCCTTTGAAGCTGTAGGCAAGAACATGACTTCCCCTCCTACTTTACTGAGAAAAATCAAGGTCATCCAGCAGGAGCTCCCTTATCTTCCCTCCTCAATATTTCTGTCTCTACTGCCATCCTTTAATCCCTCTCTCCTGTCTCAGAGACTGAGCAGGCCCAAATTAACCTCTCCAACTGGGCTCTCTATCCAATCCCCTTCTGTATCCACTAGGATCATGTCTTTTATTATCAGAGTGCTGGAGAAGCAGAAGGAACAGACACTACAGGGTTTTCTTCCTTTCCCCCACCTCAGCCTGCCTGCCAACTCACTGCCCCAGGCATCAGAAAGTCCAATGGAGCACATGCTTTCCTAAACCCCCTGCCAGTGTCCCCTTCTTATTTTTTTTCTCTCCTTGATGGATTATGACCTCCCCACCTACATCTACCACTGTAAGAGGGAATACAGTAACCACTCCAATCCTACCAACAGATCCACTGCATCCTTATCAGTGGCACTGGGAGCAGCCCAGTGGAGTGCTGGTAAATGATTAACAACTGCTCCCCACCAAAAAATAATGTAGGTACACATTTTAAAATTTAATCTGCATTATTTTTCCCATCACTTTCTTGTGTCTAGACAATCAACCAAAACAATAAATCAAGTCCTAATGCTTGAATGAGCACAGAAATCAACAACTGTACTTATTTCAGTAAAATGAAGACCCACTTGGCCTCACCATCCACCCTTCATCTTCGCCCTCCAAACCTCTGAGCACTGTCCTGTGACCTTCCAGTGTACCCTTAGCATCCCTGGACCTTGCCACAGATTCTGAAGCTGAACCTTCCTATATGTGTTAAAATGTGAGCTCTTTGCAGATAGGGACATTATTGCTTTCTATTTGTAGCCTCAGTACTTCACACAGTATTTGGTGCATTGCAAGTGCTAAATAATTTTTTTATTTGTTCATTAATTCAACTATTGAACCCTTTATCCATCCATCCATTTATTCGTTCATTCATTGATTTTTTTCTCCAGAATCTTCAATCTCTTCTTTTTCCACTGACTTCTCCACAAAATGATTCCCCAGTTCTGAAAAACATCTTCACATGACAATGCTGCCCCATAATCTTCTTATCGTGTGATTTCTTTCCTACTTTCCACCATCAGAATTCTGGAACATGTGGTTGATCACTACTACCACCATTTCCTTACTACCTATTAATACCTCAGCCCTGTGTAATTTTACTCCCATCCTCACAACCCTATGGAAACTGACCTCTCCAAAGTTATCAAAGATGTTACAATAACTCTTGCTGCATTTGTCATCATCCTAGAGGTCTTTGGACAACTCCAACTCTTGAAAGTTGCACCTCCTTTGTCCTCTGTGGCACTTTCTATAATTCCTTGTTTCTCTTTCTACTTCTCTATTACTGGCTCATCTTCTTCCTCTCTCCTCACCATTAGTCTTCCCTCTACTCTTCTTTTTGCATTCTTTTCCTCAGTGATTTCAGTCATTACTGTAGCTTCAACTCTCACTTTCTGTAGATGACTCTCAAGCTGAAACCTCATCCCCAAACTCTGATAAGCTCCAGTCCTTTGTCTCTAACTGCCTACTGGATATGTTCATTTGGATACCTTTTTGTTAAACTAAAACATAACATGTATACAACAAAATTCATAACTTCCCACAAAAACAAACAAAAATAACTCCTCTTGCTGCCTTCCCTATTTCTATTACTATTACTTTCTTGGATACCTTCCAGGATAATATTATTCTTTTCCATTCTTCAGGCTTAAAACTACCTAGCTCTAGCATCATGGCTAAGTTAAATTCCTGGTGACAGGTGAACCACATGATGTCATTATTATTAATTTACAGCAATAGATCTTACTCCACTATTTGAGAAAGAAGAGTCTGTGACTGATGCAGGTGGAATATTAGACTGGCCACAACTTTTTTTGTCTTTGTTTATAGGATGACCATCAGAACTAAATAAATCCCTAGTCTTGAAAAGGGCATAGCTGAATCATATCAGTTTCCTAGGAAAATTTTCAAAGTCAACATATGCTTTTGTGTTACCACTTTTACCTTGTGGTATGTTGGATATATGCTTTATTCCTCTCAAATGTTCCAGTAAAGAGGAGAATGAGTCAAATTTAAAAAATAGGAAGGCATTCAGGGGAGTAGTGTACTATGCATGCCTTTCCCTCTTCTTAGGGTATATTGTTTGTTTTAGCTGTGCTTGGGACCCTCTCTCACCTGGGACAGGAGAGTCTAGGACTATAAGGACATTCAGATACAACTCCACCTGCATTTCTGATAAAGGCACTGGTATAAAATATTCCTCTCCTTCCCTCTGACCTTCATCATCACCTTACAGGCATGTTTGAGAGCCCTAGGCATAAAACAGAGATATATTTGACTTCTCTTTTTCCCTCACTCCCTTTTCCACTCACATCCAATCAGTCACCAAGTTCTGTCAATTTTTCCTTCCCGTCTTTCCTTTCCATTTCTATTGCCATCACCATTCATCACCACATCCCTGAAGCATTACAATGGCCTACTGCCTAGTCTCCTTGCCTACATTCACCTCCTCCTCCATCTTGTACAACATTCTCAGATTAAACTTCCTAATGCCCTGCTTTCATCATATCATTCCCCCTCCGTCAATGCCTCTCTATTCCCTCCAGAATCAAATATAAAACCTTCTGGAATTCAAGGTCCTTCATTCAAGGCCCAAATATATACCTTTCCAATCTTCTTACACCTTACAAACCCTACCTCATATCCTAGGTACTCTTCCTGTGACACTGCTCTCCTTGCTGTTCACCAAACAAAGATACTCCATCTTTTAGCTCCAGGCATTTTTCCTGGCTGTCTCCCCATGCCTGGAATGCTCTCCCGCCTCATTTCTACTTACTGGTTCCCCTGGATTTCTTCAAGTCCTATCTAAAATCCCACCTTCTACAGGAAGCCTTTCCCAATCCTCCTTAACACTAAGACCTTCCCTCTGTTAATTATCTCCAATATATTCAATATATAGATTGATTGTACATACTTGTTTGCACATTGTCTCCCCCCATTAGATTGTGCACTCCTGGAGGGCAAGGGCTATCTTTTGTCTCTTTTTGTAACCTCAGTGCTTGGTACAGTGACTGACACATAGTACATCGTTAATAAATGTCTATTGGCTGACTAGTGCTAAAACAAAAACAAACCAAAAAACTCCCATCTCATGTAAAGAGTTTGCCCAAACCAGTTGAGCCTGAAGTTATCCTTCCCTACCCTGAACTTTCATAGCATGCATTGATCACTTTTGGAGTATTTATCATACCCTTCATTGTATTGTTAATTTTGTTTTAGATTTTTTTAAAAAATGACATTTCGGAGGGGCTTTATAGTTTGCAAAGCGTCATACGTAAAACATCTCATCTGAGCCCCACAACAACGCTGCAAGATAGGAATGAGAAGTCTCTATTTTCATTTTACGGATGAGGAAATGGAGCCTCAGAGATCCAAAATTATTAGCTTATGATCATATGCCATATGTAACAGGGATAGCTCCATCCCAAATGTTTATGCAAACTATCTGTACTCAACCTGTGGTAGAGTCTTCTGAGTTCGTATTAGTCTGAGCAGCCAGTCAGACACACTGTACTTTGACCCCAAGTAGGGATGCCATTTTGGTTCTCTTTAAGAACAAAGGATAACAACCATCAACCAACAGAGAGAGCATTTGAAAAAGGTCTTCTTGACTTAAAGTCAGGTATTCTATTCACTATGCCAAGTTGCTTCTCATAATGCATTATTCATCTATACTATTTATTCCTGAAGGGCAAGAACTGTATTTCATACATCTTTGTACTCCTAAAAATGATTAGACAAACAAATAGATAAAAGATTAGTTAAGCACTTACTGTGTGCCAGGCACTGGGGATACAAAAACAATACATATATTTCTTACTCTCAAGGAGCTTACGTTCAAACATTGAGAAGAAAAAGCATAAAGAGCAGCTAGAAAGTAGAAGGAGGGGAGGACCAGGCAGCCAGTATAGAGGTGGAGCAGGGTGGAGAGTGATTCAGAAGAGGTCAGAAAGTCAAGATCATAGGGGCTGGGACATCTCATGATAGGGAGTGGGTAGACAAGGACTCAATAAATCACTGAGTCTGGCTTCAGAATGAATACTAGCCAAACACCTTCCACATTATTGTAATCTATAGACAATTGTTCATTGATTTGTTGATGTTACTCCACTGTTCCTGTCCCACAACCTTAAAGACACCTTCCCTGACCATCCAGACAATAGGGAACCTCTTCTGAATTTCAATAGCACTTTATTGGTATCGTTTAACACCGCCATGATATTTCATCTCAATCAAAGTACATATTGGATACTTGCTTTGTGCACGGGGTTAAAGAGTTTCTGTACTATGTCTGCCTGTCTGTGTGTATATGTATATGTTTATATATACATATATACACACATAAATACATAAGCATATTTATATGTGAGTTTATATAATATGTGTGTATGATATATACAAATAAGTGTGCATGTATAGCTACATTGATAGAGAGATAGGTACAGATATAGAAATAGATTAGATATACATACAGATATATAAAAGAGGCAGATTTAGAGGTGATGATAAAAACTAAATTATTACCAAAAAATGCACCGGCAAAGGAGAAAGAATCCAACCATAGAGAGCTACTATGGGAGTTGAGAAGACTGGGGTTTGTCTTCAGAGGATGATACTGAAGCAAAGAAACCCTCTTCTACTCCAAAAAGTAGTGTCAAATGGTCACCTGCCCTCAAAGAAATTCATTAAAGAACTTTAAACAAAGACTGTACAAACCAAATAAGAGATGGAGGAAAGATTAAAAAGAAAAATAAGAATAATACAAGAAAAACAAGAAGATTATGACAAGAAAGTCAACCATTTAGAAAGGGAGATCCAAAATCTTAAGGGGCAGCTAGGTGGTGCAGTGAATATAGCACCAGCCCTGGAGTCTGGAGGTCCTGAGTTTCAATCCAGCTGCAAACACTAGACACTTACTAGCTGTGTGATCTTGGGCAAGGCACCTAACCGGATTGCCCTGCCTTCCCCCCTCCAAAAAAAAGTACCAAAAGAATTACACTGACATCACATAAGAAATCAAAGTTTGAGATTTAGAAAAATAAAAGTGTTAAAAAAGAGGCAGAAGACCTGAGCTCAAATCCTGATTCTGATAATGCCGTGTAAGAGCAGCTCATTTAAGCTCTAATTCTCCAGAAAAATCCTCTGAGGGTGGGGAAAAATTCCAGCACTCTTAAGTTTCCTCACCTGAGAATTATCTCTACCAGTGAAATAACAGAGGTTATGCCTCTATTCCTACACACACACACACACACACACACACACACACACACGCATATACATATATACATACTCACATACATATGCACTCACACATACACACATGTGCAAATGTGTGAACAATACAATGTGGTTAGTCATCAGTGCCAAATGAGTGGTACAGCTAAACAATGCTGTAGGAATTCAGGGAAAGGGGAGAAATCAATGTGGGCAAAAGTAGTCAAGATCAAGGAAGGCTTCAGAGTTGATCAGCTGAATCTTGAAGCATGAATAAGATTTGACTCAAAGACATTTCTGGAAGAGAAACTGCCATGAAGGCATGAAAGCAGAGGTAGAAATGGATAAGCAGTGTTCAGTCCAATGAGCAATCTTTGGTAATGATGCATCAACTGGTAGCCAAGTGATCTGGATATCTTTCAAACACCATCCAAGTACTTTCTATTAGATCATGATTGAGGGACTGGAATGAAGAGAGCCCATTGCCCACTTGTGTGTTATTTGTTAGCTTTTCTTTCCTGGACTAAAATCACTACAATTCAAAAAACTAAGAGCTATTTTGTTGGAGGTACACTTTCTTATACATTGATATTTTATGTCCTTAAATGTACAATGTCCAATGCCTCAGTGATTTACTTTTCTAATATGTGAGCCAGAGACACAGGCACTTCATCTGAATGTTGTCGTTGTAATAGACAGGCTTTCACACCAGGAACCAAGATGATGGAGTAAGCAGCAGATCACTGTAACTCTCCCATATTCCCCTCCAAACAACCGAAAAAGAGCACTCCAACACAAATCCTAGAACAGCAGAACCAGCAAAAAGACAGGGCAGAACAATCTTTTAGCTCAAGAAACTTGGAAGATTGGCAAGAAAGGTCTGTCTCACTAACAGGAGAATACAGTCCAGGACAGGAAGCATCACAGAAAGTCAGCAGCAAGACCCACCTCAGCAAATCAGCAGGAGATCCTGAGGCCCAGTGCAGTGGAACAGGCAAACACCAATACAAGGACCCCCTACATACCTCAACATAGCCAGGTGAATGGACTGACTCCAAGAACCAACACATGTTTCAGCAAAGCCCTGGAAAACAGGTAACCTCCAGTGGCCAGACCTCCTCATACTTCAATGTAGCCTCTGAGAAAACACAGAAACATCTTACCAGCCTCAGCATATGCCAGACTAAGACTCCAGCTCAGCACCAGGTAAGCTGCCAGACCCCTAAAGCCTCCAGCAGTAAATCTACTCCCTCACCCCACCCCCTCAGCACAACTCCTGACCCAAGGGTCCCCCATAGGCCTCAAGACAACATCACTGCAGCACTAGATAAACAGCCAGGGCCTGCAACCCCTGGCACAAGAAGCCTGAGATAGTGTCCCTTCTACCAGAGAAGCAGAGCACAAATTTAAAAGAAAGGAAAAAAAGATGAGCAAAAAGCTACTAAAAGAGAATCTGAACATAGAAAGTTATTATTGTGACAGGAAAGATCAAGACACAAACTCAAAAGAGGACTACAATGTCAAAACATTTATGAGCAAAACCCCAAAGAGAAATGGAAAGTGGTCTCAAGCCCAGAAAGAACTCATGGAACAGCTCAAAAAAGGAGCTTAAAATCATATAAGAAAAGCAGAAGAAAAAAATGGGGAAAGAAATGAGAGTAATGCAAGACAATTATGGGGGAAAAGTCAACAGCTTGGGGGGAAAGTGCTTAAAAAGTAGATTTGGCCAAATGGAAGAGGAAATACAAAAACCCACTGTAGGAAACAACTGCTAAAAGCAGAATTGGCCAAGTGAAAAAGAAAATACAAAAGCTAACTGAGGTGAATAACTTGTTAGAAGTTAGAATAGGGCAAGGGGAAGCTAATGACTTTGTGAGACATCAAGAATCAAACAAACAAATTCAAAAGAATGAACAAAAGAAGAAAATGTAAAATACTTCATGGGAAAAGCCACTGACCTGGAAAATAGATTCAGGAGAGACAATATCAGAATCATTGAATTACCTGAAAGCCATAATAGAAAGGAGGACCTGGACAGCATCTTTCAAGAAATTATCAAGGAAAACTGTCCTGATATCCTGGAACCAGAGGGCAAAACAGGCATTGAAAGAATTCACCAATCACCCCTGGAAAGAGATCCCAAAATAAAAACTGCAAGCAACATTATAGACAAATTATCGAACTATCCTTTAAGGAAAAAAAATACTGCAAGTGTCCAGAAAGAAACATTCAGATATTGGAGAGCCACAATCTGTCTTACACAGGACTTAGCAGCTGTGATATTAAAGGAATGGAGGTCATGGAATATGATATTCCAGAAGGCAAAGGAGCTAGGACTACAACCAAGAATCACTTAGCCGGCAAAATTAAACATAATACTTCAAGGGAAAAAATGGTCATTCAATGCAATAGAAGGATTTCAAGTTTTCATAAGGAGACCAGAATTGAACAAAAAATTTTGTTCTTCAATATCAAGACCAAAGAGAAAACTCAAAAGGTAAAAAGGGAAAAGAAAACATAAGTGATTCAATGGAGCTGAACTTTTTACATCCCTACATGGGAAGATGATGTTTGTAATACTTAAAAATTGTACCACTAGTAGTACACCAAGTAATAATATACATAGAGAGTAAGGGTATAAGATGAAATCTTATAAATAACTAAAGGATGATAAAGAGGAGTACACTGGGCACAGAAGGAGGGGAGAGGTAAATTATTTCATATGCAGAGGCATGAAAAACCTGTTACAGTGGAGGGAAAGATGGGAGGGTATGCAATGGGCATTGCTTGAACCTTAATCACATCAGTATTGGCTCTAAGAGGGAATAATATACACAATCAGTTGAATATAGAAATCTATCTTACCTGACAGGAAAGTAGAAGGGGAAGAAATTAAGTAAAGGTGGGGGAGCACTGACAGGAGAGAGTGAAGAATGGGAGAGGTAGTAGTCGGAAGCTAAACACTTTCAAGGAGGGAAAGGGTGGAGGAGAGAGAGGACAAACAGGAGGAAAAATAGGATACAGAGAAATGCACAGTAGGTAAACATAACTGTAAATGTGAATGGGTTGAACTCTCCCATAAAGTGGAAGTGGATAGTAGAGAGGTTCAAAAACCAGAATCCTACTCATTTCTCACATATATAGAGAACTGAGTCAAATTTATAAGAATGCAAGCTATTCTCCAATTGATAAGTGGTCAAATGATATAAACAGGCAGTTTTCAGATGAAGAAATAGAAGCTATCTATAGGCATATGAAGAAGTGCTTTAAATCACTTTTGATTGAGAAATGCAAATCAAAACAACTTTGAGGTACCACCTCACACCTATCAGATTGGCTAATATGGCAAAAAAAATGACAATGATAAGTGTTGGAGAGGATGTGGGAAAATTGAGACACTAATGCATGGTTGGTGGAGCTATAAACTGATCCAACCATTCTGGACAACCATTTGGAACTATGCCCCAAAAGCAACCAAAGTGCTCATACCTGTTGATCTAGCAGTACCACTACCAGGTCTGTACTGCAAAGAGATCATTTAAAAGGGAAAAGTACCTATATGTGCAAAATATTTATAGCAACCCTTTTTGTGGTGGCAAAATATTGGAAATTAAGGCAATGCCCATTAATTAAAGAATGGCTGAACAAGTTGTGGTACATGAATGTAGTATAAAACTATTGTGCAATAAGAAATAATGAACAGGCAGATTGCATAAAAACCTGGAAAGACCTGTATGAACTGATGCAAAGTGAAATGAGAGGAAGCAGGAAAACATTACATACATTATCAACAACATTGTGTGATGATCAACAGCATATGACTCAGTTCTTCTCAGCAATACAGTGGTCCAAGACAAGTACAAAGGACTCATGAGGGAAAATGCTATCCACATCCAGATAAAGAACTGATAGACTCTGAATGCAGATTGAAGCATACTTTTTCACTTACTTTATTTTTTGTGGGTTTTTCCACTTTTCATTCATTCTTTCACAACTGTAACCAATATGTAATATGTTTTACAAGATAAAACATGTATAACCTGTATCAAGTCACCTACCATTTTAGGCAGATGGGAGTAGAGGGAAGGAGAGAGAAAAATTTAGAACTCAAAATCTTGTAAAAACAAATGCTAAAAATTGTCTTGACATGTATTTGAAAAAAACAAAATGTCATTAAAAATAAAAAATGTAAAAAAAAAGAAGCATATAAGTATATTCATAAGAATGATAAATAGACCCATCTGACTGTAGTAGGACACAGGTGTGGAAGGCCTTGAATGCCAGACTGAAGAGTCTGGATTATATTTTACAGTGAGACATTAAAGATTCTGTTTGGGGGTTTAGGGTTTGTTTCATTTTTAGGGCAGTGTCATAATAAAAATAGCTTTCAAAGATGGTTAATCTGGCAGTAGTATTCAGGATGAATGGCAGGAGGGCTAGCAATTCTAGCTAATGCCATATTGGGGTAGGGGGTGATACTGTTGTGACCTAACTCCGAAACAATCATTTCATATATTGATTCTACTCGTTCTCTCTCCCTCTCCCCCTCCTTTTCCCTCTCTCTCTTCCTCTCCCTAGTACTACATGTAATGGTAAGAAAAAAGGTCAGCACAAGAATAAGAGAAGTATGAGGATTGCATGTATAGCATAGGGCTAGAGAAACCAAGAGAACATAAAAAAATACTTCGAGATGCTGTAGTGAGGTCAGGTTGGATGAGACTACAAAAATTGAATTTGGCAAAAAGCAAGTCATTGACGACCTTTAAGAAAGCACTTTCAGTAGAGTAATGGGGGTCAAAGCTATATTGCAAGGGGTTAGAGAGGGAGGGGAAGGCAGTTAATGGAAGCCCCAAATGTGGGTAATCCACACATTGGAGTTTGGCCTGAATGAACAGAAATAAATAGAATGATAGCTAACTTGGATATCAGGGTCAAGCAGAAGTGTTCTGTTTTGGTTTGGTTTTTGTTTTTTCTACCCACAAACAATGTGGATCCATCCATCTTAAAATGAAGAGACTCTAACCTCCCAGATTGATATCATAGATATCTATTGCTCTATAACAACTAAGCCTCATTATCTTTTTTAATCCAATAATATTTTATGTACCTTTAGTTATAATTTAATACTTCAATTGATCTATGATCTCATTGATGTGGGTAATGTCTCTAATAATGCAGTTTGCAACCCATTCATACCTGCACCTCACCCTGTGTAACTCTTGTCCTTGTCCTACTAGAAATCATCTGTAGAGGGTTTACCCAATAGGCTTCAAGACTTCCTCTAGATCTCTTGTAACTACAGAGGCACCAAAGGATTGTTATTCCCCAGTTCTCACCACATCACCATCCTGCCTCCTTTCCCAGACCTCTATCTTTCATTACATTCTTTATCTCACTCAGTTCTTCATTGGCAGTAAGTTACAGTCAACATATCCCCAACATGTGCCTTGTCATTGCCCTTTGCATGATCCAAAACTATAATTCTTTGGAGATTGTAATATTCATGCTACATAACTTTTAGCACTAAGAATATTTTAAGGATATTTTTAGGAAAAATATTGATATTAAAAAGATGGGCTTTTGTTTTGGGGAGAATCTTGGAGTCATTAAAAGCTCTTTTAGTTTCCCAAAGGCAGCTTAACCAGGTCTCCAGTTTTGAGCCCAGCTCATTCTCCATCTGCATAATCTGACCAAGGTATACGTATTTATGGCCAAGATCTATAGGTCATCTATCCAACTGGATATCATAGTCGGGGTAATAGGCATTATTCGTCCACTTGGTTTTCCCTGTGTAAATGGTTAGGTTGACCTTTTCTGAGAGATTAGAGATCTCATTTAAGAGACTCTCCAGTGTCTTAAGCCTTGATATAATCAGTATAAAGTATATAATATAATCACTATATACTGATATAGTCAGCATAATGTATATTACTTAATCCATATAAAGTCATCTGTAAATGAAAGCATCAGAAGATGTTACATTATATGAGGAATCAGTCTTTGATCAGTTCTGGATAGCCTTCATGAAAGTAGCAAACACATTTGGCTAATATACATCTCCCTTTTTATGTTCCATTTGATATTAATAATCAGACGACCATCTGAAAAATAGCTTTCAATGAATCTTGCATCATCTTGACATATGCAAATATCTTGTCAAAAGAAAGCTTTTAAAGTCACATTTTTCTCAGCAGCAACAGCAATTCTCAAAGCATGATCAAGGAGCCCCTGAGAGGCCCCAAGTCCCTCAGAGGGTCTGTAAGGTCAAGAATATTTTCATAATAATACTGAGATTTGTCTATCAATATACTCCTCCCTAGCTTTTCTAATTACATTTCTCTGTGAGATTGGATATTCTTCATATAGTTCAACAAAACAAAAAACGTATCACAACAGATTGAATACAGAAGTAGAAATTAGAATCCAGCTGTCTTCTATTAAGCTGGACATTAGAGATTTGCAAAAATATTTAAACAACGTCAACCTTCCCATAAGGTGTTTTTCTCTTTTGGAAAACATAATTATTTTTCATGAAATGTTATTTAAACTAAATGTTATTGTGTAATGGGTCTGTTATTGTTATTTTAAAAGTGAATTAATAAATAAACATTTATTAATTTATTTAAAGTTTTACTTTCTAATACTATAAATAGTGATCAATATAGGGAAAGCCTTTTGAGATCTTCAATAATTTTTGAGTTGAAAGGGGTCCTGAGACCAATGAGTTTGAGAACCACTCCTCCATAGATTCAAATGTGTTTTTTACGTCAACAAACACAGTAGTAACTCATACAATTCTACATGAAGCCACCTACTTCCACTACCCTTTACATGAAGTCTTGTCCTCTCAACTGCTACTGCCTTTCCCTCCCCAAAAGACCATTGCATCTGTTTTTAACAAATCTTTATATTTCTTCCCTATAAAATGAAAGTTGGGTAAGTATTATTTCAGTTTTTTTCTTTGTATGTGGTAGAGTGGGGCTCACACATACTAACACTGAGCCTTGGCACTTAGGAGGCACTGGATAAATTCTTGTTAATTGATTGTATTTTTAACACCTTTCAGTCAGTTATAAAGCAGTGACTGTAGAGATATGGCCTATTGTAAAGCATGCTTTACAATTTTCTTTCTTTCTGTTTTTCCTTCCTTCCTCCTTCCCTCCCTCCCTCTCTTCTCCTCCCTTCCTCCCTTCCTTTGACCTGTTCCTCTCTTCTTTCCTTCCTTTCTTCCTTTCTTCCTTCCTCTCTCTCTCTCTCTCTCTCTCTCTCTCTCTCTCTCTCTCTCTCTCTCTCTCTCTCTCTATCTCAAGCTTTTAAGGGTATCCGCAATATGTGTGTTGGTAATTTTCATAGTAATTCATAAACAGGTGTAAGTACCACTATTCATTAATAGTTTTAAAAGTCTCTCTAGTTTAGTTTGATTATCAACATAACAATGATAAAATCTGACAAATCACTTTAGGCTTTCAAAGAACTTAATATGCATTGCCTCGTTGGATTCTCACAATCACGCTAGGAGATATATAGGAAACGTATTATTATCTTCATTTGAATGATGAGGAAACTGAGGCTCAGATAGAATGTATGAATTGTCCAAGGTGATATATCTAGTAACTATGGCAGAAATGGAATTTGAGATAGGATTCTAAAATCTAGTTCTGAAGATCTTTTTTGAACTTTTTTTCACTTAAACCAAATATATTCTCTTCTCTATTTCATTCATACAGCATCCTAGTCAAAAGTCTACCTTGCTTGTTACCCTTTCCTAATACCTGTACTTAACATTTTAACCTGAGTTACCTTTTCTTCTTTCCTTCTATCATAACCATCAAAAGGACATTTACGAAGGACCTGCCTGGGCTGGAAGCTATGCTGGGGAACTGAAAAAAGCAAATTAAATATACCAAATTTTTGCCCTCCAGTTCAGATCTGAGTCCTATTTCAGGAAAAAAAAATCAATGTCTCTCTGTCTTTTTTCATGAGTTAAGCTCCCAGATTCAGAGAACTGGACACGTTTAATTTCTAGGATAGGAGGAGAATGAATATAAGGTGTAATTTTATCCATGAGAGCTAGGTGGGGAAATTTTCATAACAATGGAGCTTTGCTATTAAGATTAAAAAAAAAACAATTACAAAGCTTTCCATGCTTCTCTTTAGTGTTTTAGTTGATGATTTTTACTTTGAACAATCCGCTACAAAAAAAATCAGAAATTAATCATCAGATCAGTGACTTCACCTAAAATTCATTAGGCATTTAATAATTTTCCTATTCTCATAATTAGGCCCTCCACAAAGTATACCATATCACATTTTTTGGTATGGAGAGGACTCTTGAGTTTTCAAAGGCTATGCAAACAGAACACAAATTCTGTCAGATCTTAACATTATAAAACAGTTTCTAATACGGTCCTGATGATACATTGTGTCCACTTTTCAAGGACCAATCTAAGTACAGAGAGCATCACTAGTCATAGGTCAATCACTGAACTATGAATTTTGGGGCCACAGCCACCTATGAAACAAAGAAAAATACAAAATGGCTCTCAGTGTAATTGTGGGAGAGTGGTAGAAAAGGGGGCATAGGATTAATAATCATATTCTTACTGGATCACCTATAAACATAAATATAGTTGTTTTTTCTCTTGTTGTGAGATCTCTATTTAGTTATCCAAAAAATGGTCAAACAAATATCAAATAAACAAAGGGAGTGGAAAAAAATACCTAAAAAAGGTATAGAACACAAAAGAATGTTGCAACTGAATGGTAGAATATCTCACAGATCCTCCTTGGAAAGGCAAAAAGGAAAAAAAAATAAGTTGTCCAAATTGGTTTTATTGTGTGTTCAAAAGCAACAAGATACTTTATTTCATGAGACATTTAGCCATCTATTACAGTGCCCATGATGAACATGAGTAAAAAGATAACCACAAAGATGATTGTGAATACATCAGCATCTGCTACAAAATAAAGAGATCCAAAAATTCTTTGATAGGGAGACTGAAGGAATTTTGTTCCTATTTTCTGGCCAAAATACAATTCCAAAGCAATTAGGCTTAGAGGCCTTTTCCAGTTCTGCCCACTGCTAGCACCTTCCCTCACAGATTATCTCTCGTGCACTCATTTAGTTGTATGCATGTTGTCTCCCCCATGAAAATGTGATCTCCTTGGGGGCAGTAACTATGTTTTTGCTTTTCTTTGTATACTCAGTGCTTAGCTTAGTACCTGACACATAGTAAGTGCTTAATAAATTTTGTTGCCTTTCTGACCCCTGCAAACAGACATGCATAATAAAAACAGGAATGCAGGCTAGAGACGGTAAATAACATTGACATTGCTTCCTTAGCCTCTTGCTCTGGATGAGATTATGAGACTATTGAACCCCAAGTTAAACACGAGGGTTAAAAATAAAAGGATGAGTTCAAGCCTAGAGGATGTTCTACCTGGCTTTCTTAAACTAGGCATGACTGCTGTAACTCAAGAGCTATCAGGATGCCCTTATCAAGAAAAGGCACTGGCCACTGTACCCAGGCTTCATAGATTGAAGCTGAGATAGATTTTGCATTCAAAATACAGTAGCAAGGCAGCAATAACTCAGAGGAGACTACATGCCCAGCAAATACCAGAGCACCACTTGGCTGATGCTACAAGACAAGTCAAGCAACGTGCCAATAGTCACCGTGGCACCAGCAGAGATCAGCAAAGCCCAACTGAGCAATGTGTCCCTAGAGAACACTCAGGAGGAAGTAAGACTAATCAGACATTGCCTGAAGACACTAGTTGTCCTCTAGAAGAGGAGATGTGAATTGGCCCAGAGTACCTATATCCTACGTGTAGGCCCTTTATATATAAACTTTATGTATGCTCACTCTTCTTGATCAAGATATGTGTATTTATGGGAGTGTTCTATATTCTATTGCAAATCTTTTTGGCTATGCTATTTCATTAAATTAATTAACATAAATATAGAACTTTGTAAACCTTCAAGTGCTATGTAAATGCTAGCTAGTAATAGCAGCAGCAGCAGGAATAGTAGTAGTAGTAATAGCAGCAGCAGCAGTGGTGGTGGTGATAGTAATAGTAGTAAGTGGTAGTGGTAGTAGTGGTGGTGGTGGTGGTAATAGTGGCGGTGGTGGTGGTGGTAGTAGTAGCATTTCCTCTAGTGGATTAGAAGACAAATAAACTCATCAGCAGGAAGTCATTGGTTTTGGGTAGATATAGATCCCTAGGACACTTTGAATTTGGGATTGTTATTCAGAGAGCCTCACATGTGAGAGGAGGAGCATACTAGGTGCTACACTATGAAGAAATAAAATTACACTCTCAAAATAAAATCAACATACACTTTAATACTTTGTAATATCAATGGAAAGTTAGGCATAGGGAAAGATGGCAAAACGGTGCTAGAAAATATGTTCAAATTAAGAAACAGAAGTAGCCAAAGCCTTGTAGATTATAGAGAAGTCTCTATGTCGTGAATATTTTCTTTGATAAGAAAGACAGGAGGTGCTGGGCATGGCAAATACTAGGTAACTTTTTAAATGAAATTTTTTAATGAAATTGATTATATCTTAACATATCTAAGATAAATGGTTAGCAATGTTGTATAACTTCCAAATTAGTTTCCTGTGTACAATCTAATCATGGTCAAACTATTGGATCATGAGTTTGATAGGGCAAAGAATAAAATCAATGCCAACCTGACCAACTTAAATTAGATATTCACACAAATTATGGATGGGATAATGGAACATACATGAACATGGACTCTTTTCATCTCTTGAGGAAGTGTAACCAGTGTATATAAATTTTCAACATGAGAAGTCCAGAGGACTCTAAAAATAATTCAGTCAGCAAACACCTGACCTTTTTGCAAGTGGAGAGATTTTGAAGACAAGCATAACACTATTTTAGAATATAAGCTTTTGTGCAACATGTAGAAAAAGTATGGATATAAGCATTTTCATTTTATAAAATAGCAAGAAATGTTAGAGGAAAAAACAGCTTATAAAAACCCTGGGAGACATTCGGTTGAGTCAGATAATCATGAGACCACTTATGGCTGAAACTAAAGACAACAGTTAAAAAAAGGAAAAATGGAAAAGATATGGCAAGATTAGTGTAATGTGTTATGATCTCCATCATTGAAAGAGGATGTACCACATTTGGACTCTATTAAGCAGAAATGAAAATAAAGAAAGCACCCTAGAAAAGAAAACTTGCCAAGTGTATGCAAAGAAGTTCTATGTTTCTAGGACATTTATGGGTTAAGTCTCAAGGTATCTGAAAGAAAGGACAGTGTCAAGTACTTGGAGCAAATCATAGAAGTGGAAAAAATGACTAAGAAAATATTAATAATCATACTCTCCTGTTTCAAAAAATCCTTATGAAAATAAATTATATACACATTAAAGACATGCTTGATGAAAGTTTAAGAAGAGAAAAAATAAGCTTTCATTACTGATGTCCTTCATCTCACCAAACTTTTATAGAAACGCAATTGACAGAAAGATCCAGAGGATATAAAATCTTATGTTATTTATTATTAATTGTCCATTAAAAAGTATCTGATCTGGTAGAACAAAGTGACATGCTAAAGTTGTAAAGATTTGAATATTAGGATGAGGATTCTGTACTTTATCCATGAGCAGGTTTTGTTACTTAAGGACCATTGGAAAACATACACATGCATATGAATGCATATATGTGTACATACATATATACATATATGCACACATAAACAGGCATGTATATATAAACATGTATATTGATAATTTATGTAATTGGTTTATTTGTCATCCTAGGTATTGCATTTTATGCATTTAAAAACATGATTCTGAGAAGGGGTTCATAGGCTTCATCAGACTGCCACTGGGCTACATGACACAAAAACAAAGAGTTTAAGACACCCTATCCTAGAGGATAAAATGGAGCCTCTAAAGATGTTGGATCAGTGGAATGGCATTGCCAATTCTGTGTTTTAGATATATCAGCTTGTTAATTATGTGAATGAAAGCTTAGAGAGGAAAGAAACTGAAAATAAGGAGACTATCGCAATAGTCTAGACATTAGATGATGAAGGCCTAAACTAGGGTACAGACTGTTTAAGTGGAGAGGAGGGAACAGACAAGGCAAGATGGGGAGGTAGAATTGATAAGACTTGGCCATTGATAGGATATGGGGAAGGAGTGTGGATGAAACCAGAATTATCAGAATTAAAAATGATATCAAAGAAATGGTGGGAGCACCATTAAGGATGGTGATAACCCCAACAGAAATGGAAAATCATCTCTCACCTGCTCTCCCTCTGTCTCTGTCTCTGTCTCTCTGTCTCTGTCTCTTTCTCTCTCTCTCTCTCTCTCTCTCTCTCTCTCTCTCTCTCTCTCTCTCTCTAATTATAATACCTTACTTTCTCATTTCAGCAGATTTTCATTACCTTTAACAATTTCTAAGTTTATTGATTATGCTTCATTGATTGAATTTTAATTTAGCTGTGTTCCAATGATATATAGGACATCACCTTGATTTCATCAGTGCCTATCTTACTCTATGTCTCATAATCTCTCAACATCCCCCTGAAGCCTCATTCTAATATGAAGGTAGTTGTTTCTTGAAGGCTATTTATGGAAGCAAAGCACAAGACCTGGCAGGTCCTCTTGGGCTGGAAAGTCTTTGAGTATGGACAGGCCCAGTAATGAATTGTTCCAGATGTCTAAGCACCAGTCTAAATAACAACAACAATAATAATAGCATTTATATAGTGCTTTAGTCAGGAAGACCCGAGTTCAAATTCAGCCTCAAACACTTACTAGCTGTGTGACCTTGTGCAAGTCATTTAACCTCTATTGGCTCTAATCCACTGGAAAAGGATATGGCAAGACACTCCACTACCTTTGTCAAGAAAACCCTACAGACAATATGGTCATGAAGAGTTGGACATAACTGGAAAAAAAACAGGTTAATAAAGTACTTTGCAAATACTATCTCTTTTATCCTTATAATTACACTGGGAGGTGCATCCCCATTTAACAGATGAGGAAACTGAGCCAGATATAGGTTATATGACATTCCCAGAGGGACACAGCTTGTAGGTAACTGAGGTTGGGTTTGAACTCAGACCTTCCTGACTCCAGGTCAAACACTATCCACTGTGCCACTTAACTCCCACTGAGCTAAGTTCAGAAAGGGTCATCAACAGAAGTTTGGATTCACCAGAGAAAAACTTTGGTCACAACAGCTTATGAAACTATCAAGTAAAGTATGGATGGGTTATAATCAATGTTGATGGAAGAAGTAACCATGCTAATGAAATTGTGGATCTTTTGAAGCATCGCTGGGCCCTCTATACTACAATGATAATGGTATAAATAGTAACTCCTGTTATAGCAGTACTTTGGGGAATAAGAACCAGGCCAAATCATAGGTAACAGCAGGTAATAAATGCAAGGCAGATGGCCTGCAACCGGAAAGCAATGCGAAAGCCAGGAGGTATATATTGGTATCTGAAGTCAGTCAGGCCAGGATGGAGCAATGAGAAAGTCATTCTGAGACAGAGTACAGATAGTGGTGGAGTAAGAACATGCTGTGGCTCAAATGTCATTGGGCAGAGGAGATTTGGTGAAGTATCCAGAAATCCATTGGAATACTGGAATCCAAAAGCCATCATCAATAACCTCAAAAAATGTGCTCATTATATATAAGGAGCAAGAGGCAGGTATCATTAGTTGATAGAAAGCTGGCTTTGGCGATAGGAAGGTGGGTTGAAGTTCAAATCTCATCTATGGCTGTGTGCTCCTGGGCAAATCATGAACCTCTTAGTTCACTAGGCCATTGTGTAAAACTAAAAGTTTCAGAGCATCTTGCATCCATAGAGGTAGTTTCCTCACTGGGAATTCACTGTATCTATTAAATTGCAAGTCTAGTCCCCCCAAAATATCTTTGTAGAGTACTGTTCTAGGTCCTGGGAAGGGATACTTTTCAGTTCAATCCAATAAACATTTATTAAGTGCCTGTGATGTGCCAGGCACTTTTTTAAGCACTGAGAATACAAAAAGGAGCAAAAGACAGTCCCTGCCCTCAAGGAACTCACTGTCAAATAGGCGTAGTTCCTGACCTTATAGAATTTCCAATTTAGTACAGAGGTGACACGTGTGTGGTTGTTCAGTGATTTCGATTGTGTCTGATTCTTTGTGACTCCATATGGAGTTTTCTTGGCAGAGATCCTAGAGTGGTTTGCCATTTCCTTCTCTGGCTCATTTTACAGATAAAGAAAGTGAGGCAAACAGGCGTAAGCAATTTGCCCAGAGTCACACAGTCAGTAAATGTATGAGGCCAGATTTAAATTCAAGAAGATGTGTATTCCTGACTCTAAGCCTGGCACACTGTGCCACCACATGACATGTGTAGATAACTACAATACTAAAATTTAAAATATAGCAAGGCTATCAGGATAACCAGAAGATCAAAAACACTAAGGAACCAGTGAAACTTTATTTCACTAGTTCATCCCCAGTGTACAAGATTCATGTATGCTAAGGTTTAACTGACCTAGGAGACCTGGTATCTCAACTGTTCTAGCTGTTTCTAAACTGTGACATAGTTAGAGTTAAGTTTCTGGGTTCCTTGCTTCTTATTGCTCATTCTTTACTAGGCAATTCAGAGAATACTCTCATTTCAATAACACAGATTATCCCATAGCTTTGCTCCTATTAGTACTATGTAAAAACTCTGTCTTAAGACTTCTGAGGATGGAACCAAGATGGTAGAATAGTGAAAACACTCAGCTGAGCTCTCTTGACATTCTTCACCAAATAATTCAAAATAATGCCTTAAATCAAATTCTGGAGTGGCAGAGCCAAAAAAAAGTCAAAGTGAGACATTCTTCCAACCCAAGACAACTTAAAAGGTCAGAAGGAGCGATCTGTGATGTGGGGATAGAGACTGGCATGGAGACCACATGGAAGAAACACCAATAGTGGGACCAGGTGGTAGTGACAGAAGCAACAGAAGCAGCTTCAGGAACTCTCAAGCCAGAGAGGGTAAGGGAAGCTGGCAACTGGTTACAAAGAGACCTCTGTGCTAGCAATGAATACAGGACAGATGCTGTTTGGTAAAGCCATTACCTATTCCCACTTCTGGGTAATAATTCAAGGGTGGAGAAGAATACTTTTGATCAAGAAGGAGAGAGAGCCCTGAGGAGCAGTATGATTTTAGAGCACAAAGGACAAGGGACCCTGAGGAAAGTATGACTTCTGATCCCAAGTGAGCAGGACTCCTGAGGAGCAATGTCACCTCCAGTCCCAAGGGATTTGTGACCCTGAGAAACAGTATTGGTTCCAGTGTTGTTTCCCATCCCAAGGGAGTGGAGAGAAGTGTTAAAAAGCAGTGACTGCAATCTCAATTGCAATCTCAAGAGCTCAGGGGCCCTTCCTGGGCAAGGACCACAGTGCAGACTAAGGAACAGTGACCACACCTCTCCCCAGATCACATTGCCTTTGAAACACAGAAAACCTCCAAACCCCTAAAACTAGTTTTGAAAACATCAGTAAGAAAAAAGCCTGAACTTTGAGAGAGTTCCCCTCCCTCTTCGTCATGGGAACAGAACCCAATTTCAACATAATAAAATATAATAAGGTCGAATATTAGTTACCAAAAAAAAGGAACCTTACCATAATAATGTACTGTCATGACAGGGAAGATCAAAATACAAATTCAGAAGACAATGAAGTAAAAAAGCTACAGACAAAGCCTCAAAAGGAAAAAAAAAGTCAATACAAGTCCAACAAGAATTCCTCGATGAGCTAAAAACCTTATTTTCAAAATCAAATAATATAGATGGTGGCTGGAAAGCAGGGACTAGCATGAGCTCCATACCGAGTCCCTCCAAAAACCTATAAAAAATGGCTCTGAACCAATTCTAGAACTGCAGAACCCACAAAACAGCAGAGGGAAGCAGGGCTCCAGCCCAGGATAGCCTGGATGGTCTCTGGGTGAGGTCTATCCCACATGGAGCTGGGAGCTGGGAGCTGGGAACGGAGTAGAGCAGAACCCAGCCTGAGCGGCGCGGACCATTCAGACCAGAAGCTGGGCGGAGGGGGCCCTAGCGCCCTGAATCAGTGAGCTGCGGCAGTTACCAGACTCCTCAACCCACAAACACCAAAGACTGCAGAGAAGGTTAGTGGGAAAAGCTGCGGGAGTGGAAGGAGTTCGCGGTTCAGCTTCCAGCCCCGGGGGCAGCGGAGGTGGGGCAGCTACAGCTGCTGCTTCTGATCCCAGGCCCACCTGGTGGGAGGAATTAAGTGGCAGATCAGAGCAGGAGTGCACAGCCTGCTGAAGATCTAAGCCCAGTCCCGGTTGGGGGTCCTTGGGGAAGGAGGAGTGCTGGTGTGACAGAGCTGGCACCTCCCTCCCAAACATGGAACATAGAACTTGTTAGTCTACAAGCAGTCATACCCCACTGAAAAACTCAAGGGTCAAGTTAGTTGGTTGGGAATATGGCCAGGCAGTGAAAACACACCCAGATTCAGTCTCAGACTTTGGATTCTTTCTTTGGTGACAAAGAAGACCAAAACATACAGCCTAAAGAAGACAACAAAGTCATAGAGCCTACAACAAAAGCCTCCAAGAAAAACATGAACTGATCCCAGGGCATGGAAGAGCTCAAAAAGGATTTGGAAAAGCAAGTTAGAGAAGTAGAGGAAAAATTGGGAAGAGAAATGAGAAGGATGCGAGAAAACCATGAAAAACAAGTCAATGACTTGCTAAAGGAGAACCCAAAAAATACTGAAAAATACAGTGAAGAAAACAATACCTTAAAAAATAGATTAACTCAAATGGCAAAAGAGCTCCAAAAAGCCAATAAGGAGAAGAATGCCTTGAAAGGCAGAATTAGCCAAATGGAGAAGGAGGTCCAATGGACCACTGAAGAAAATACTACTTTCAAAATTAGATTGGAGCAAGTGGAAGCTAGTGACTTTATGAGAAATCAAGATATTCTAAAACAGAACCAAAGGAATGAAAAAATGGAAGACAATGTGAAATATCTCATTGGAAAAACGACTGACCTAGAAAATAGATCCAGGAGAGATAATTTAAAAATTATTGGACTACCTGAAAGCCATGATCAAAAAAAGAGCCTAGATACCATCTTTCAAGAAATTATCAAGGAGAACTGCCCTGATATTCAAGAGCCACAGGGCAAAATAGAAATTGAAAGAATCCATCGATCGCCTCCTCAAATAGATCCCAAAAAGAAATCTCCTAGGAATATTGTTGCCAAATTCCAGAGCTCCCAGATCAAGGAGAAAATACTGCAAGCAGCCAGAAAGAAACAATTTGAGCATTGTGGAAACCCAATCAGAATAACCCAAGACCTGGCAGCTTCTACATTAAGAGACTGAAGGGCTTGGAATGTGATATTCTGGAGGTCAATGGAGCTAGGATTAAAACCTAGAATCACCTACCCAACAAAACTGAGTATCATGCTCCAAGGCAAAATATGGATTTTCAATAAAATAGAGGACTTTCAAACTTTCTCAGTGAAAAGACCAGAACTGAATAGTAAATTTGACTTTCCAACACAAGATTCAAGAGAAGCATGAAAAGGTAATCAAGAAGCAGAAATTGCAAGGGACTTACTAAAGTTGGACTGTTTTGTTTACATTCCTACATGGAAAGATGACATGTATGATTCATGAGACCTCAGTATTAGGGTAGCTGAAGGGAATATGCACACATATATATATATATATATATATATATATATATATATATATATATATATATATATATATGTATATATATATATGTTTATGTATATATATATAAGTGGATATGCATGTATGTATATATCTATGTGTATATATATGTATGTGTATGTATGTACATATATATGTGTGTGTGTGTGTTTATATATATATGTAAAAGAGAGATTGCAGACACAGGGTGAGTTGAAGATGAAGGGAAGATATCTAAAAGAAATAAAATCAAATTAAGGGATGAGAGAGCAACTTACTGAGAGAGGGAGATAGGGAGAGATAGAATGGGGTGGATTATCTCGCATAAAGGTGGCAAGAGGAAGCAGTTCTGTGGGAGGAGGGGAGAGGGCAGGTAAGGGGGGAATGAGTGAACCTTGCTCTCATCAGATTTGGCCTGAGGAGGGAATACCATACCTACTCAATTGGGTATCTTACCCCACAGGAAAGAAGAGGGAGGAAGATAAAAAAATAAAAGCGGGGGATGATGGAGGGGAGGGCAGATGGGGGTGGAGGTAATCAAAAACAAACACTTTGGAAAGGGGACAGGGTCAAGGGAGAAAATTCAATAAAGCGGGATGGGTTGGGAAGGAGCAAAATATAGTTAGTCTTTCACA
Organism: Trichosurus vulpecula; assembly: GCF_011100635.1. Lineage (NCBI taxonomy): Eukaryota > Metazoa > Chordata > Mammalia > Diprotodontia > Phalangeridae > Trichosurus > Trichosurus vulpecula. Next base: position 324,779,398 of record NC_050574.1, on the reverse strand, counting down.
ACATGAGTATTGTGGAAAGGTTATACATAATGATACACATGTGGCCTATGTTGAATTACTTGACTTCTTAGGGAGGGTGGGTGAGAAGGGAAGAGGGGAGAGAATTTGGAACTCAAAGTTTTAAAAGCAGATGTTCAAAAACAAAAAAAAAAGTTTTTGCATGCAACTAGAAAATAAGATATGCATGCAGTGGGGCGTAGAAATTTATCTTGCCCTACAAGAAAGGAAGGGAAAAGTGGATGGGGGGGTGATACAGGGGAAGGCTGACTGGGGAACAGGGCAACCAGAATATATGCCATCTTGGAGTGGGGGGGAGGGTAGAAATGGGGAGAGAATTTGTAATTCAAACTCTTGTGAAAATCAACGCTGAAAACTAAATATGTTAAATAAATTTAAATTGAAACTGGTCAAAAAAAATAAATAAATACTATGAGATCAGAAAAAAAATCAAATAACATTGACAAAGGAAAAAATAAGCAAAGAAATGAAAGGAAGAAAATTAGGAAAAGATAATAAATAGTTTGGTAAAAGAAGGATAAATATACTGAAGAAAATAACATTAAAAAAAGAATTCGCCAAGTGGAAAAAGAAGTACAAATAGAAAAATTCAGTAGGAAAATTGCTCCTTAAAAAGTAGAGTTGGCCAAATTAAAAAAGAGGTACAAAAACTGACTAAAGAAAATAGTTTCTTAAAAAATTAAAATTAGATACCTGGAAGGTAACGACTTCATGAGATATCAAGAAACAATAAAATTTAATCAAAAGGATGAAAAAAAAAGAAAATGTGAAATATCTCATCAGAAAAACAACTGACCTAGAAAATAGAAGGAAATAAATAAGCATTGAGGAAACAAAACTACCGCTCTTTACAGATGACATGATGGCATATTTAGAGAACCCTAGAGAATCAAGTAAAAAACTAGTTTAAACCATTCACAACTTTAGCAAATTTACAGAGTATAAAGTAAGCCCAAATAAATCAGCATTTCTATATACTACCAACAAAACCTATCAGCAAGAGATATAAAGAGATATTCTACTTAAAATAACTGCTGGAAGAAATGATGAGCAGAAAGATTTTAGAGAAACCTGGGAAAATTTATATAAACTCATGTAACATGAAGTGAGCAGAACCACGAGAACAGTGTACACTCTAACAGCAATATTGTAAAGATAATTAACTATAAAAGGCTTTGTTGTTCTGAACAAGACAATAATCTAGGGCAGTTCCTAAAGGCTTATGATGAACCATGCTATCTATTTCCAGAGGGGGAAAAAACCTGAACTCTGAATGCAGATTGAAACTTACTTTTTTTTATTTTATTTTTGTTGGGTTTTTGTCTGTTTTTTTTTCCTTTATAGCATGGCTAATATGGAAATATGTTTTGCATGGCTTCACACATACAATTCACATTAAATTCTTGCCTTCTCAAGGAGGAGGGAGGGATGAAAGGAAGGGAGAGAACTTGGAACACAAAATTTTGAAAAATGAGTGTTAAACACTGTTTTACAAGTAATTGGGAAATATTTAATGAAATAAAAATGTATCAAGGAAAATTTTTTTTAAAAAAATTCTGTCTAACATAAGTTTGAGCTCTGAGTTACTTTGTGATCCTTCAGTTAGAGGATGCATCCTGCTACACATCCAAGCCGGCAGCTCTTGGTTGCCAGTGGAGTTAGGGATAACCAGGGAGGCATAACTATGCTGTTGCCCACTGGTGTCTAGTCTCTTCCTTTACCTGCCATTCCTGTGCAGAAGTGTTGCTCTTCTGGAATTACTCTCTCTCCTGGTGCACTGAAGGAACAAAGGGTGATTCAGAGTAGAAATCAGAAGTGCAGGAAAAGAGAATAGACAATAAAAATTCAGAACCAAGGCAAAAAAAGGCAAGAAAAAAGTTGCCTTGGGAACTCAGGTAGAGAACTTACACAAGATTTTCTGAACTCAGACAATAGGAATCAGTAACCAAGTAAGAAACCTAAACTATAGATGTAGAGAATCAACTCCAAGAGCTTCGATATGGAGCCAAGCCTTTGCCTTGTCCTTTGAATTTCTATATATTTCTTATGAAGGCATGAGCCAATCCCCAGCCATAACTGCTCTGAAATTTGCTGGCAAATATAAAGGGGATGGATAGTATGGCAGTTTCTGAAAATAGGAAACCAGAGGAACACACAAAAGGGATATTTTTGGTAATAAAGAACTGAATTTCCAGCATTTTAAATTATGAAATGTAGCCATGAATATTTTTGTACAGATAAGTTTTTTCCTCCTATCATCAACATTCTTGGGATATAAAATGAGTAGTCAAAAAACATAAACAGCTGTGTATTTTTATTGTCTAATTCTATATTGCTTCTCTAGATGATACTGTAATCTCTTAGGCTCTGGATCCTATTTATCTACCCCCTACAATTTTCATTTTTTCCATCTACCATAGCTAACTTTCCAAGACTCAACTTCTTGCCTCGAAAGATTCCTTATTCTTCTAGCTCTTTTTGTTCCTGCAGTACTCTCAAAGGTGTCAAACTTGAGGTGTACAGGCCATGTGCTGCCCATAAAACTAGCAGAACTGTATTAAAATACAATTGGGGAATGTTTAACTAAATAAATAAAAATATAATATATATGTATATATAAAATATTAATTTGTGAGTTTTCTAACTAAATATTTTTCTTTCAGGGATCTACTTTTTATTTGAATTTGATACTGCTATTTTATATCATCTCTAATAGAGATATATAGATATAGATATCAGTGATATCTACAGATATCTTCAACAGGTAATCTGCCTAACTGTCATCCCAGTCCTTGCCTATCCTAGATATCATTGGCTTGTTGTTATCCATACAAACAATATGGCAGAAGCCAAAGAATCTTTGTCAACAAAGCTTCACCAGGAGATCTTGACACTTCCCATATTTAGAGAGATGTATACTGCTTGGACCTTAGCCAAGCTACCAATTTTCCAGCTCACATCATCCAACTTGGAGGAGGCTTCAGGAAATTTCACCTCTGGTGGATTAGGCCAAAAGAGTTATAGGGAGAAAAAAAGCTATTTTCTTACACTCTGTATAAGAAAAGGTTAAGGACTGAAGGGAACAACAGGTAATTTATATTTCCCATGGAGAATATTATAACATCAGAACTAGAAGGGACATTCGAGATCACCTAGTCAAACCCACTCATTTTATTGTGAAGAATACTTAGATCCAGAGAGATAATATGGCTTTTTTAAAGTCACATGACTAGTTAAATGCAGATTTATGATAAGAACACAGTATCCTTGACCACTAGACCATTGTCCTAAAAAATCCAGACTCTAAATTTTTTAAAAAGTCTTTTTTTTATTTTTTATTGATTTTGTTTGTTTCTTGAATCATCTCCATCTCTCAATATGTCCCTCTTCCCTCCCACTCCTAGAGTCATTCCTATCAACAAAGAATCAAAAAGGATACAGAGGAGGGGAAGCAGCTCAGCAATGCTAACCATCAACCAAATTTGCAATATATGCTGTTTTCCATGCCCATGACCCTTTCCTTCTATAGAAAAGGTAGAGAAGGGGGGTAGAGCCAAGATGGCGGCTGGAAAGCAAGGACTTGCCTAAAGCTCTCCCCCAGGTCCTTCCAAACACCTATAAAAAATGGTTCTGAACAAATTCTAGAACTGCAGAACGCAAGAAATAGCAGAGGAAAGCAGGGCTCCAGCCAAGGACGGCCTGGATGGTCGCTGGGTAAGGTCTATCGCATTTTGCTGGGAGCAGAGCAGAGCACAGCCCGGTGTGGGCTGCACCAGGACCAAACAGACTGGGATCCAGGTGGAAAAGGGCTTAGCGCCCCGAATCAGTGAGCTGTGGCAGTTACCAGACTTCTAACCCACAAATGCCAAAGACAACAGATCAGGTTAGTGGGAAAAACTGCGGGGACAGGGTGAAAGGAGTTCACGGTCAGCCACCACCCCCAGGGCAATCGGAAGGGGTGCAGCTCTGAAGCTGCTTCTAGAGCTACAGCTGCAGTTGCTTCCAGCCCCAGGCCCACCTGGTGGGAGGAATTAAGTGGTGGAGCAGAGCAGGAGTGCAGAACCTGATTGGATCTGAGTCGTGGTCTCGGTTGGCGGTTGTTGAGGGAGAAGGAGCATTGGTGTGGCAGAACTTGTTGTGTAGAAATAGCTCTGAAAGCAGCAGTGCAGCCCCTCAAGCTTGGGTCAAAGTACTCTCTACTCTACAAGCAGTTATACCCCAATGAAAAGTTCAAGGATCAAGTAGTTGGCTGGGAACATGAATAGGCAGTGAAAACGGACTCAGATTCAGTCTCAGACTTTGGAATCTTTCTTTGGTGACAAAGAAGACCAAAACATACAGTCAGAAGAAGTCAACAAAGTAAAAGAGCCTACATTAAAAGCCTCCAAGAAAAACATGAACTGGTCCCAGGCCATGGAAGAGCTCAAAAAGGATTTGGAAAAGCAAGTAAGAGAAGTAGAGGAAAAATTGGGAAGAGAAATGAGAGTGATGTGAGAAAACCATGAAAAACAAGTCAATGACTGGCTAAAGGAGATGCAAAAATACTGAAGAAAATAACACCTTAAAAATAGACTAACTCAAATGGCAAAAGAGCTCCAAAAAGCCAATAAGGAGAAGAATGCCTTGAAAGGCAGAATTAGCCAAATGGAAAAGGAGGTCCATAAGACCACTGAAGAAAATACTACCTTCAAAATTAGATTGGAGCAAGTGGAAGCTAGTGACTTTATGAGAAATCAAGACATTATAAAACAGAACCAAAGGAATGAAAAAATTGAAGACAGCGTGAAATATCGCATTGGAAAAACCACTGACCTGGAGAATAGATCCAGGAGAGATAATTTAAAAATTATTGGACTACCTGAAAGCCATGATCAAAAAACAGAGCCTAGATATCATCTTTCAAGAAATTATCAAGGAAAACTACCCTGATATTCTAGAGCCAGAGGGTAAAAGAGAAATTGAAAGAATCCACTGATCTCCTCCTGAAAAAGATCCCAAAAAGAAAACTCCTAGGAATATTGTCACCAAATTCCAGAGCTCCAAGATCAAGGAGAAAATACTGCAAGCAGCCAGAAAGAAACAATTTGAGTACTGTGGAAACACAATCAGGATAACACAAGATCTAGCAGCTTCTACATTAAGGGATCAATGGGCTTGGAATATGATATTCTGGAGGTCAATGGAGTTAGGATTAAAACCTAGAATCACCTACCCAGCAAAAACTGAGTATCATGCTCCAAGGCAAAATATGGATTTTCAATAAAGTAGAGGACTTCCAAGCTTTCTCAGTGAAAAGACCAGAGATGAATAGAAAATTTGACTTTCCAACACAAGAACCAAGAGAAGCATGAAAAGGTAATCAAGAAAGAGAAATCGTAAGGGACTTACTAAAGCTGAACTGTTTTGTTTACATTCCTACATGGAAAGATGATGTATATAATTCATGAGACCTCAGTATTGGGGTAACTGCTGAAGGGAATATACATATATACATATATACATACATACATATATATATATATATATATATATATATATATATATATATATATATATATATACAGAGAGAGAGAGAGAGAGAGACAGAAAGACAGACAGACAAAAGGCACAGGGTGAGTTGAATATTAAGGGATGATACCTAAAAAAATAAAATCAAATAATCAAATTAAGGGATGAGAGAGGAATATATTAAGAGAGGGAGAAAGGGAAAGATAGAATGGGGTTAATTATCTCTCATGAAAGTGGCAAGAAAAAGCAGTTCTGTTGGAAGAGAAGAGGGGGCAGGTGAGAGGGAATGAGTGAATCTTGCTCTCATTGGATTTGACTTGAGGAGGGAATAACATACATGCTCAAATGGGTATCTTACCCCACAGGAAAGAAAGAAGAAGGAGATAAAAAGGGGGAACAATAGAAGGGAGGGCAGATATGGGGAGGAGATAATCAAAAGCAAACACTTTCAAAAAGGGACAGGGTCAAGGGAAAAAATTGAATAAAGGGGGACAGGATAGAAGGGAGTAAAATATAGTTAGTCTTTCACAACGAGTGTATTGTGGAAGAGTTTTGGGTAATGATACCCATGTGGCCTATGTTGAATTGCTTGCCTTCTTAGGGAGGGAGAGTGGGGAGGGAAGAGGGGAGAGAATTTGGAACTCAAAGTTTTAAAAGCAGATGTTCAAAAAGAAGTTGTTTTTCCATGCAACTGGGAAATAAGATATACAGGTACTGGGGCATAGATATCTATCTTGCCCTACAAGAAGGAAAGGGAAAAGGGCATGGGGGGGAGTGGGGTCACAGAAGGGAGGGCTGACTGAGGAGTGGGGCAATCAAAATATATGCCATCTTGGAGGGTGGGTGGGTAGAAATGGGGAGAAAATTTGTAATTCAAAATCTTGTGGAAATCAATGCTGAAAACTAAAAATACTAAATACAAAATTAACTTGCAAAAAACGGTAGAGAAGATTATTTTCATGGCTCTTCTTTGGGGCCACATTTAATCATTATAACAGCAGTGTTCAATTTAGATTTCTTTTTCTGTTCTTTCCATTTATACTGCTGTGGTTGTTGTGTAAATGGGTTTCCTGGTTCTTTATATTTCATGTTGCCATCAACAGGAATCTCTCCCTGATTTTCTATATTCACCATTTCTAAAGGCTTAGAAATATTCTATTACATTCAAATAACACAATTTCTTTAGCCATTTCCCAATTAATTGCTTCTGCTTCTTCATTTTCTTTTTTGTTGCTATTGCTTTTTTTTGCTACTACAAAAAATACTGGTAATAGCTATGCATTCTCTTACTTTCTTGGAGTATATGACTATCAATAGGATTTGTGGGTCAAAGGATATCGACACTTTAATCACTTTCTTAGTATACTATGGCTTCAAATTGACTTCCAGAATGGATATACCAATTCCCAGCTCCCCCAAAGGTATCCTCATGTGCCTGTCTTTCCATACCTTTTCCAACATTGATTATCTCTGTCTTTCTTCATCTGTGTCAATTTCCTGGGTATGAGATGAAAATTTGAACTTCTTTGGGTTTGTAACTCTCTTATTATGAGTGATTTAGTGCAAGCTTTCATATAGTTATTAATGTTTACAGTTCTTCCATTGCAATCCTCGCATGTTTTTCAGTGTGATTCAGATCTTCCTCCCCCTTTGGATACTCAGGTGAAAACTTACACTTAAGTCAACTGAATCCACTAAATGACTTACCATTATGTAAAAGCCACGTGTATTAGTGTATACTAATTGGGTGTCTTCTCTACTTTTCTTTTCAGTGTTCAAATAGTTTAACATGACTTTATTTTTGGAGACTGTCCAATTATTTTACTCAGAGAACTTGTTCTCATTGATCTACCCATGAAAGAGAGACTGTTTCATTATTCATTTAGTACCTTATTTGTAACACTCCCAGCTAGAAGCAAAGAGTGGAATAATCAGAAGTCTAAGTAAATTATATTTTACTTCATCATTTCATTTGACAAGCTTTTATTAAGTGTCTATTGTATGCCAGTGACTAACGACACAAAATCAGATACGAAATAGTCCCTACCCTCAAAGATAACATTGTATGGTAAAGTAAATATATACAAAGTAGATATAAAGTAGTTTTGAAGGATGGCAATTGTAGGGATCAGGACAGGCCTTCTGTAACAAGTGGCACCTGATGTAATAAACCCACACTGAGGGAGTAGGGTATAAATGATGGTATAGTAGAGGAGACCTAGTAGGAGCCATCAGACAGAACATGAAAAAATAAGTATCTCTGAGAGAGACTTTAGTAACCAGTCAAAACTGTAAATAATTAAACCACTTATATTAGCCTGCAATTTTCTTCTACCACAGCTAAGTAGTAGGACAATAAGCCCGTAGAAATATTAGGGGATTTCTGTTGTTGCTATAAGCTTCTGGAGGGCAGGGACTGTGTTCCTTTCTTTTCTTTGTATCCCCAGAGATCAGCATGGTGCCTAGCTTAGAAGAGTTATTTAATAAATGCTCATTGATTGTTGTTGCTTATGTTTATTGGCTATGCTGGCTTTCTAGGGATAGCGTGAAAAGACCAAGGAAACCTCTCTGTATTCAAGTTCTCTACCTCCCACTTGAAAGTAATTTGACTGCATTTTAAGTATATTGTAAAAATAAATAAAAATAATGTATTTGCAATCAGAGCACCTGGGCTCAAATTCCGACTCTGTTACTTACTCTCTATGTGATCACTTTTTAAGTAACTTTACCACTCTAGGTCTCAGTCTCCTCAAATGTAAAATGAAGTACATAAAGTAGCTGATTTCTATGGTTGATTATATTCTCTCTTTCTAGAAAGTTAGTACGGACAATTGTCTATAACTACGACAATAATAGTAAGTAGCATTTCTGTGATACATTAGATTTGCAAGACACTTTACATCTTAGGTTATTTGATCCTCACAACAATTTTGTGAGATAGACGCTTTTATTATCCAAGCTTAGAGAGTTTAAATTACTTTCTCAGGGTCACACATCAAGTCAGAGTCTGAGGTAGGATTCAAACTCAGGTCTTCCTAGTTCCATGTCTGATACTCTATCCACCATTCCACCTAGAATGGGAACAGCAGTCATGTTTCTCCATCTTTCATACCTTTTGTCTAGCTGTGTATAATTATTTGTCCCTCCTTGCTGGACTTATTTTAAGATAAAAGCAGCTAGATTTCTTATTCACCTTTCCTGCTCAGTTAACCAAATGAAATTATTTTGTGTGCATGGTACAATATCCTAATATAGATACTTCCTTTTCTCCTATCCTCCTCTCTTCTCCTCCATCTTTGGCAGACACCATGGTTGTAGGATGAACTCCCCAAACAATCCAAACAAATTTCCATCACTCTGAAATTCTTTATTCCAAGCAGGCAATAGAAGCTCCTTGTGAATGAAGCCTTAGGAGGTGTTAATCTAGCAAGGAAAACATTTCACTGCCCTACACTGATTCTCTTAAGTGTGAAAACAAACTAAGTTGCCCATCACTCAGTCCCTTGCATCCCAAAGTAAATAGGTAGGAGAAATCAAAACACCTTAGTTGAACTTTTCTAAAGGTTCCTACCTCCATACCTAGAAATAGAAGACCTTTGGAAAGGAGGAAACTCCTTTCTTCACTTCTTAGATAAATAAAGCCCCATTCCTTCCTACAGAACTGTAATTCATAAATCAACTCACAGGAATTTAAATTCTTATTATGTGCCACACACTAGACTAAGCTAAAACTAGCAATTTCGACACCTGGGGCAAGCAGCATTAAATCACCCTAAATCACCCCTTTGAGACAAATTCAATTGAATGGCAGTTAATGAGAGGAAAGAGAAGCACCATCCCTCTTCTAGATGTTGCAAGGTAATAGCTGGGAAAGCCTCTGTCCAAAATGGGAGAGGAGGACCAAAGTTAGGCTACAGAGGAACACACTGAGAGGAGCAATAGTGAGGGTAGTAGGAGGAAGCTATTTGGTAGTTTCATATTTTAACTAATTATTCTTGCTAATTAGATTAAAAAACTCAGTGTTCTTTATTCTCCTAAAGGAATGCAAGCACTGTGATTTCCCCTAAACTTCAATGCCCTGGAACAAAGCATCTGTGACCCCAGCCTGGTGATGCATCTGCTCTTCCACCCTTGATATCAGGGAAAAGGATGTCAAAATACTGAGAAGACTCAAGAAGACTGGGTTGTAGGGGGAAGGCATGTTTTATCTAAACTCTAGGGGAAGATAGAAAAACACAAGCATCCCTCCCATCCTCAACCTGCTACTCAATCCACTAAAACTCACAAACATTTATATCCCCAGTAAGCTCCTAATAAATGCTTAGCGATGAATTTGTATATCATTTTACCTCCATTCTGTAATTCATAGGTATACAGAAGATAGAGGAAGACAAAAAAAAAACCTCTTTCTAGCTACTAAGGTAATTTTAGGTCACATCATTACGTTATTCTTCTGTTTGGCTCTGAGTAGCTTATTTGGTTTATGGGCAAGAAACAGCTTGCCCAAAATGGAAACTGAAGATGTTGCTTCTGTATCCAGGATATGAAAACACCTTATTGAGTACCATGAGCTGTGGGTGATTACTGAGCACACTCTGAAAAAATAGTTACAGTATCTGTGCCTAAGTGGGAATTGTTAAAGTGAGTGTGCATTCTCCTTATCCCATTTGAGATTGCTATAAGAGAGATCCCTGAGCCAGCTGCTGAGAGACAAGTGATGCCACTCAGAAGACTTCTTGAACCTAAGGTGGTTGTTACAAAATATTATGTTGATCGATTTGATTTAACCAAATCTGAAGCAATGAATATTGGCAGCTGTTTGACAACAAATAAGGTGGATAATAAATTAGAGAGTATGATTAACAATAAACAAGGCATGCTCACAACAATGACAGGATATTTGTAGCCAACTAATTAGTTGTGCAGTGGATAAAGCACTAGGCTTGGAATCAAGAAGAGCCATCTTCCTGAGTTCAAATCTAGCTTCAGACACATACTAGCTTGCGACCCTGGGAAAGTCACTTAACCCTGCTTGTCTCAGTTTCCTCATCTGTCAGATGAACTAGAGAAGGAAATGGCAAACCACTTCAGTATCTTTGTAAAGAGAACCCCAAAATGAGGTCAAGAAGAGCCAGATATGACTGAAATGACTAAACAACAACAATAATGGTTCAGACTTCAAAGGAAATTTATAAAATACCACCTCAATGTCAAAGTTTATTATTAATGGCATCAAAGGTCTAGGAAAGTTCTCAAGAGTCACGGTGTTGAGATGAGTAGATTTGGAATAAGAACGCCACGTATGCTAAAGAAGACCTAGGTTCAAATTCTGGCTTTGCAATTTACTAATGATATAATCTTGAACTAGAGCTACAATTCTCAAAGTGTGGTCTGGGGATCCCTGCAGGCCTTTGAAGTTGAAACTATTTCTTTAATAATGCTAATTGTTTTAATTTCTAATACAGTGACTATCAATAGATATAACTCCAATAAACAAAAGCTCTTTGGAGTCCTAAATAATTTCAAAGAGTATTAAGTGCCCCTGAGACCAAAAAGTTTGAGAACAACTGAACTAGAAGTTCCTTCCACCTATAAGTCCCTTGATTCCAAGTCCTCATATGAACTTTGGACTCTATAGAACTTCTTCAGCACTACATCTAGTCATTTTTTTCTTTTTTAGAAATAAACTTTTATTGGTGTCTTTTGTTTTTGTGCCACCAAAATTTCCCATTAGATCCCTCCCATACCCCTTCCAGTGAACCATGTCTTAAAACAAAAAAGTTTATTTTAAAAGAGAGGAAAAAATAGTTCAAAAAAAAACTAACCAACACAAATATAGAGGGAAATGAGCCATGCTCCAATTGATAAATGGACAAAAGGATATAAATAGGAAGTTTTCAGAAGAAGAAATCAAAGGCAGCAACAGTCACATGAAAAATGCTCTAAATCACTACTGATCAAAGATATGCAAATTAAAACAATTCTGAGATACTATCTCACAATTATCAAATTGGCTAACATGACAGAAAAGGAAAATGATTGACGTTAGAGAAATTGGGACACTAATGCATTGTTGTTGAAGTCATGAACCAGTCCAACCATTCTGGAGAATAACTTGAAACTAGGCCCAAAGGGCTATAAAGTTGGGGGTACCCATGCCCCAGCAATATCCTTATTAGGTCTGTATCCCAAAGAGATTAAAAAAGGGGAAAGGACCTATTTGCACAAAATTAGTTATAGTAGCTCATTTTGTGATGACAAAGAATTGGAGATTGAGGGGATGGCCATAAATTGGGGAATGACTGAACAACTTGTGATATGTGATTGTGACAGAATACTACTATGCTCTAAGAAATGTTGAGCAAAATGGTTTCAGAAAAACCTGGGAAAACTTGTATGAGCTCACATACAGTGACATGAATAGAACCAGTAGAACTTCAGTAATGGCAATATTGTGAGGATGATCAACCATAAAAAACTTAGCTACTCTAACAATCCAAGGCAATTCCAAAGGATCCCTAATGAAAAATGATATCCACCTTCAGAGAGAGAACTGATGAAGTCTTAGTGTGGATTGAACCATACTTTTTATTTATTTATTTTTCTTGTTGTTGGTTTTTGTTTTTGTTTGGGGGGGGTCTGCTTTTTTTTTAACAACATGACTAGCATGGAAAATGGTTTGTATGACTTCACATGCATAATCAATATCAAACTGCTTACCTTCTCGAGGACGTGGAGGGAAGTAAGGCAAGGACTCAATTTTTTTAATTATTGTTTAAGAATTTTTACATTTAATTTGGTTGGAAGTATTTAACAAAATAAAAATAGTTTAAATAAAACTAACCTACATATAAAGTCTGACAATGTATTAAATGTTCCTCATGGTAATATGTGCTAATGCTTATTACTTGGTAAGTTCTTCCTAATATATTGTCCAAATTCCTCCCAATGAGTTTAAGATCATTCCCACTTGCCCTATATATTCCTGCCTGGGACACTTCTAACTGTTTTAATACTAGGCAAATTCCTTATTAATGAGGCTGAACCTGGCTTTCATATCTATAAAATAATAGTCAGAATAATGTGGTATCTACCACATGAGAATCTTGTGAGGTTCCATTGAAATAATGTAAAGTATTTCGTACGCTTTAAGGCATTCTAAAAGTTTGTTGTTGTTGCTGTTGTTTCTCTCATCCTTATGATCTTTTCCTATACAGTTTAGCCAGAATCATAGAAATGGTCCTGTGACAAGTTGTTATGCTACAATTATTCCTGTACATGTAATGTTCTGTGGACTATCTCCCATGTAGGCAGAATGATTGCCTTTAGAAACAGACTGAAAGGTCTGTCAGAGCCAAGATGGTGAAATAGAGAACCACTCAGATGACCTCTCGCAACATTCTCCTCCAAACAACTTTAAATTAATGCCTCAAATTGAATTCTGGAGTGCTAGAGCCACTTTCTTTCAGTCTAAAAGATAGGAAACAAAGATTTGCAACAGAAGGTAGGCTGAACTAGAGCCCATGGGGATGAAGCACCAGTGGCGGGACTAAGTGGCAGTTACAGAAGCAGCAGCAGCTTCAGGAGCTCTCAGGTCAGAGAGGGTAAGGGGACCTACAAACTGGTCAGAAAGACATTAAAAGGTACCCCATACTAGCACTGGACAAAGGCCCAGATGCTGTTTGGCAAAGTCATTGACTATACCTACTTCTTGGTCATAGTTTAATGGCAGAGAGGAGTACTTTGGGTGAAGAGGGATTGGAAACCCTGAAAAGATATATCACTTCTAGTCCAAGGGACAGGGACCCTGAGGGGTAATATCACTTCTGGTTCCAAGAGAGGAGGGGCCCTGAGGAGCAGTACTGATTGCAATCCCAAGAGATCAGGGGCCCTTCCTGGGTAAGAACCAGAGTGAAGACCAAAAGAGCATTGACCACACCTCTCCCCAGATCATATGACTTGGAAGCACTGAAAACCTCCAAACCCCCAGAACTAGCTTTGAGAATAGAAGTGAAAAAAAGAAAGTGAAAGGCTTAAAAGAGTGCCTCACCCCCTCCATGGTGAGAACAGAGCCCAGTTTTACATGAAGTTCAAAATCAAGAAATAGGGTAGAAAAATGAGCAAACAACCAAAAAAAAAAAGAACCTGACCATGTCCATGGTGACAGGGAAGATCAAGACACAAACTCAGGAGACAATGAAGTAAAATAGCTAAAAGCGAAATCTCACAGGAAAAAAAAAATGTGAATTTGACAGAAGTCCAATAAGAATTCCTAGAAGAGTTAAAAATTGATTTCCAAATTAGAGTACTAGAGAAAAAATAAGGTAAAAAATGAAAGCTAAGAAAGAAAATTATGAAAAGACAATTAACAGCTTAGAAAAAGAGGCACAAAAATATTGAAGAAAATAACATCTTGAAAAAACAGAATTGGCCAAATGGAAAAAGAGGTACAAAAGTTCACTAACGAAAATAATTCCTTAAAAATTAGAACTGGGCAACTGGAAGCTAATGTCTCAATGAGATGTCAAAAAAAAAACAATAAAACAAAGTGGAAAGAGTAAAAAAAATAGAAGAAAATGTGAAATACTTCATTGGAAAACCAACTGACCTGGAAAATAGATAGAGGAAAGATAATTCAAGAATTATTTAATTACCTGAAAGCCATAAATAAAGGAAGAACCTAGATAGCATATTTTAAGAAATTATGAAGGAAGATTGCCCCAATATCTTAGAACTAAAGGGTAAAATACAAATTGAAAGAACACACTGATCACCACCTGAAAGAGATCTCAAAAGGAAAACTCCCAGGAAAATTATGTAACCAAATTTCAGGGCTCCCAAGTTACAGAGAAAATACTTCAAACAGCTAAAAATAAACCATTCAAATACAATAGAGCCACAGACAGGATCACACAAAATTTAGCAGCTTCCATGGTAAAGAAGTGAAAGACTTGGAATATAATATTCTAGAAGCACAAAGAAATGGGATTACAACCAACAAAAATCTACCCAGAAAAACTGAGTACAAACCTAAAAGGGAAAAATGGATGTTTAAAGAAATAGACCTGAACAGAAAATCTGACTTTAAACTGTCTTATAGGGGAAGATAATACATGTTATTTCTAAGAACTTTATCATCTAAGAACTATTTGGGTCAGTTAGAAAGATTTTACATACAAAGAGGGTACAAGAGTGAGTTGATTATGTTGAGATGATGCAAAAAAAGTGGATAGGCAAAAAAAGGGATGCTCTGGAAGAAGAAGGAAGTGAGAAGAATGGGGAAATTTATCCCATATAAAAGATGCAGGGAAGGAAGAGTTTTTATAGTGGAGGGGAAAATGATTGGGAGGGGCAGACAATTCTTGAACCTCATTCGTAAGTAAATTGCTCAAAAAACTAAAAATATATAGCCATACTCAATTAGTAATAGAAATCTAACTTATCTAACAAAAAAAAAGAAAGGGGAGGTGATGAGAGAAAGATGAGAAGATAAAAGGCAGGCCAGATTAAAGAAGGCTGTGTTCAGAAGCAATACAGACTTTAGAGGAGGGAACGATAAAAGGAGAAAGAGAGGAATAAATAGAAGAAAATAGGATAGAGGTAAATTTGAAATACACAGTTAGTAATCACAACAATGAATGTGAATGGTATCAACTAGCCCATAAAACAGAAGCAGATGGCAAAATAGATTAGAAATCAGAATCCAACAATATGTTCTTTACAAAAAACACACTTGAAACAGAGGGACACACACGGACTTAAAATAAGTGGCTGGAGCAAAATCTATTATACTTCAGCTCAAATGAAAAAAAAGGCAGGGGTAGCAATTATGATCTCAGATGAAGAAAAAGCAAAAGTAGACCTAATGAAAAGGGATTAGCAGGGAAACTACATCTTGGAATCATTGACAATGAAGTAATATCAATACAAAATATATATGCACCAAATGACATCGTATACAGATTCTTAAAGGAAAAGTTAAAAGAATTATAGGAGGAAATAAACAGTAAAACTATACTAGTGGGTAACCTCAACTTTCCCCTCAGAGAAAGATAAATCCAACCATAAAATAAATCAGAAAGAAGACAAGGAGATGAATAGAATGTTATAGAAGTTAAATATGCTAGATCTCTGGAGAAAATCAAGTGGGAATAGAAAGAAGTATATCTTTTTCTTAACTGTACATGGCACCTTCACAAAAAATGACCATGTGTCACAACCAAAGGCAGAAAAGCAAATATATTAAGCACCCCCTTTTCAGAGCATAATACAATAAAAATTATATCCAATAAAGGACCAGGGAACTGGCAAACTAAATAATTTAATCCAAAAGAATTAGTGGGTCAAAGAACAAATCATAGAAACAATAATTTTATTAAGGAGAATAACAATGAGATAGGGGAAGATTTATATCTCTAAATTCATACTTCAATAAAGGAGAGAGAAAACAGATCAATGAATTGGGCATACAACTAAAACTATAAAAAGAAGAAATTAAAAATCCTCCATTAAACCCAAAATAGAAATCCTGAAAATCAAAAGAGGGATTAATAAAATTGAAAGTAAAAGGAAAAGATTAAGTTAATAAATAAAACTGGGAACTGGTCATGTTGGTAAGCAAAATGGGCTCCTTAGCACTTAGTTCAACAAGTGCCCTTGAAGAGTTTGGCTTTTGGGTGCTTTGAGTAATTCAGTATATTTCATTGAGTGTTACTAAGTGCTGAGCCCCAAGCCCAAACCCCTATTAGGTGTAAAACCTATGTGGGTATGGATTGGCAACTAAGGTGGGACCTAAGGTGGGGCTAACTCCAGGGAAGGCCTAATTTACATGTCTGGGACAGCAGAGGCTTTTAGACCAGGTAGGTTTAAGTCGCCTCTTTGTGACGATTCTAGGTCACGTGGGTGAGTTGCATGTGTGACTCACCCCTGACCCTGAAAAAGATATAAACCAAGGGGTTGGCTGTCTGTTCTTTGGAGCCCCTACCTACAGCAGTGGTGGCACGTGACTCTGGGCCAGCCCTTGTTCTGAGCTCCTGGTCTGAACCTAGATGTTGGTAACTATGAATCTGTATTTGGTCTGTCTGTTGATGTTTGTAATTTGTTTGTAATTTGCTTTGAAGTTCAGTGTGCTGGTCTCTTCCCCTGAACTAAGTGAATGATATTTGTGTGCTGAATTAAAGCAAGCTTGTCAACCCCTTCACCTTGCTTTCCTTAGTTAAGCAGATCAAAAGAACCTGTGCTGTTGGCAGCTTTCTGGGTGCTGGCTGTGGGTGGATCTTACACCCCTACAGAAGCTGCTAGCCAGATTGTGGAAACACTGGTTTTATGGGGAAAATAATAAAATAGATCAACCACTGGTTAATTTGAATAAAAAAGAAAGAAGAAAACCAAATAACTAATAGCAAAAATAAAAAAATTAGTTCGCCACCAATGAAGAAAAAATTAACACAATTATTAAGAGGCCTTTGGACCAATTCTAATCCAGTAAAACTGGTGATCTAAGTGAAATGGATGAATATTCGTAAAAATATAAACTGCCCAGATTAACAGAAAAGGAAATAGAATATTTAAATATCCCTATCTTAGGAAAAGAAATTGAACAAGCCATAATTGAACACTCCCCAAAAAATCCCCAGGACCAGACAGATTCACAAGTGAATTCTACCAAACATTTAAAGAAAAATTAATCACAACGCTTTTAAAAGTAGGTAAAGGAATCTTACCAAATTCCTTTTCTTTACACAAATATAGTTTTGATACCTAAACCTGGGAGAGCAAAAACAGAGAAGGAAAACTATAGACCAATTTCCAGAATGGATATCAATGCAAAAAAAATTTAATAAAATACTAGCACGGATAATACAGCAAACATATTTAAACTGAGAAGTTAAAAAGTTGTCCCCCAAAAAATTCCACAGGTCTAAAGAGATATTCATTATTGATTCTGTGATTATTGAACAAGCTAAGCATTTATATCACCGTTCTTGTTTATCACAAAGCCTTTGACTCAGTTCTACACTTACGACTTAGTCATGTAGTGCAAATACATAAAATAAATAAAAGCATAATGAGACAGCTATAGGATTTAATGTCCACATGGAAACCTTTCCTCTGTTAAAAATATAACACTGGCACAGTAATTTCAATAACATCTGATTTAAAATATATTATCTTTTAGGGAGACCTTTTAAGCCTGTTCAATAATAAGTGTCTCTAAAACTTTAAGATTTTTTTGGCACAGCTTTTTAGCTTCTCAGTAAAGATATTGTTTTCTTGTAAATGTTTATAGTTTTTTTAAGTGAAATAAGCCATGATTTCTTTGTATCAAGTATACAAATAAATAATTGATCTATAGTTGAAGGGTTCACTGGTTTGTTCAACTTTTAGTAATAAGAAAGGTGGGATCAGTCTTGCATCATAAAGAAAGCTAGTAAAGTGTTTTGCTAGTAATTTATGTGCTCAAACACTGTAAATTGTTTGAGCCAATAATTATAGGTAATTATAGAAATTCTACTTTGTAATTTTGCAGAGAAACTAGTTTCAGTCACCTCACTTGTCACAAGTGTTCTGTCATTCATTATGTTAGTGGTACCTGATCTTTCCATTTCACGTTTGAGTCATCTTCACTTTCATTGTTTTGTACATCTTCTGACTATACATAGGTTCCCAAAGTGGGCAATACTACCCCCCAGGGGGTGCTAGAATGATCGGGGGGGGGGTGATAGTAGCTTTGGGTGCAACTGGGAGGGTGTTGGATAAAAATAAGGGGGTGGTGGAAGTATAAGGAAGAAGAGAAGAAAATTTTGAAAAACAATTCATATGTGTTTCATCTGTTGTATAACAGAGTTAAAGTCATAATGGTTACATTATTTTCCACATAAACACACAAAATTCAATTATAACCAATCAGTTGTCAAGTTCACCGAGAGGTCTTAATAAGCAAATTTTGGCAAGTGATTATATTGTGCATTGTTTTAAGTCCAGCATGAATAGGCAGGAATATGTGCAGGTAATGATTTGTTTACAATATGATACTATACAGTTACATGATACAATATTTCATCATCAAAATTTCAATGCAGGGAAAACCCACAAATTTACAATAAATTCTTAAAGTTAATATGTGTCTTTTTAAAAATGTATTTTATATATTTTTTGAAATGACACAAATGTAAAAAAAAATTAAAGGTTCAAAGGAAGTAGATTTCCAAGGGGTTGTTGAGTAATTTTTTTAAAGGGGGTGGTAGGCCAAGTAAGTTTGGGAACCTCTGATATAGATAATCAGGAAATTCCACACCATTTTTCTTTTGTGGTCCTCTCTTCTTTATATTTCTTTCTTCTCAAATCTCCATAGTATAATTTTTTATTGATATTGAATTGTTTATTTTATTCTTTGTATTACTTTGACTTCTTCCATCACTTTAATTTTGGGGTTTTGTTTTCAATTGTTGATTAAGGATATAATAAAATTCTGATAATAATTTTTTCCATGTTACATTTCATGTTTCTTTTTATTTACATCACACTGTACAACAGTGACAGCATATACTATTATGTGCAAGTCTTAAAACGTTTTTATACTGTCTGTAAAATATTATGGACAAATGCATTTTTTCACGATACTAATAACAGATACCAGATTTTTTTAAATGACTTCATTTTTGTATACTTGGTCCAATAGCTAGATTTGTACTGTCAAACCCAAAAAGGATTTTTGAAGTTGCATTATAAGTATACTCATATTCTCTTCAAAATCATTCCAGACATTGGTGTTATTTTTGTCATTTGTTTCATTTGCAGAATTATCTGATTATTTTTTGTTTTTGTAGCAGATTTTTCAATACCCTCCGGGTCTTAACTTTTTCCTCTATTCAAATTTAAGCAACTTCTCAATTTCCATTCTTATTTCATCTCCTCTGGGTTTAGGAATGAAGTTATATTTATAGAAATATTTATCATATTTATATATTTATGCTTACAAGTATATTTCTTATGATATATCTTACATTGATCTACAAATACATAGTATAACTTGGAGCTGAGACTATTTCTGAAAAAAAAAGTTTGAAATCAGCCTATAACAGATCATATATGTTTCTTATTTTGTTATATTGTATTACTAGAGCATGACAAAAAGCATTTTTATCTTTTGTCCATTTCCTATGTTCCTGTGGTCTGTTGAAATTAGTAGTCAGCACCATCTGCAATGAAGAATCTCCAAAAGATGGGACATTGATACTTTTAAGGTGTTCTTATGTGTCTTGCCTTCTTGTGGCACCAGGATACAAAGGAGAGCCACTCCTCTGTTCTCCATATCAAGTCGATCATTACATTTCTAAGTAGTTCCACATCTTCCTGAGTTTTTCTTAGATTCATCACATTAGCCAGATGCTAAAGCCTGATTGGCCAATAGGCCAGGGCTCTTGCCAAGTCTTTACAGTCATTAAAGTAGTCTCAGAGCATACAAAGCCCCTATTGTATACCATCCCGCCTGGCAAGCCACCATTTTGCCTTTGCCTCCTTCCTGACTTAGATACTGTGTTGGGGTTTAAAATTTAAAGAGCTGTTGTTGTTGTTGTTGTTATCCCCAACATCTGATTCTTTTTGTTTTCTTTTGTTGGCCTCAGGTTGAAAGGGTCCAAGGACAAGCATTATCCTGCTATCATTCTTTTATATTTCATTTTCTGTGTAGGTAGATAAAATGACTGGCTTTTGCAAATGATAAGAGTACTGGGATGTAAGTTCATTTCTGTGTAGGCCCTTAAAAGCATCATGAGATATTTGTAAATTACCTAGCACAGTTTCTGGCACATTTGTAAATGCTTAATAATTGCTCATTTTCCTCCCCTTTGTGATAACTCAATTAACATACAAGACAATCAGGATGGCATGTACCTCATCCTGTTTCATGAGAATTAAATTTCTTCCCCCCTGCCTGTATATTTTGAAAGTTTTTCATTCCATGTACTTTGAAAATTGTGTGTATTTGGCATGGTGGCATCTATTCAAAATATTTTTATTTATTAATCATCATTATGTCCAGGTGGTTATGTCTATGATGGTGGTAGCCAATGTTTATATCTGTTATGATGCATCAGTTCTAGTACAGTTTATTTGATGAATTCTCAAATACATTTAGGAGGTTTGTATTTTAATATGGGAATTTGTAGTTAGTTAAAAGGATAATGAACTTCTAGTGCATATATTTTAACCACCTAATCATATCTTCTGAGAGTATGTAGTATCCTAAGAGTAATCAGTATCTGAGAGGTACTAAATTTTTGGAAACTCCAATCACTTGTTGCACTATTTCCATCTCTTCATTGTATAATCTGAATTGAACAGTAAGTCCTGGCTCTTTAAGGAAAGTCTTTCTGTAATTTCTAGTGAAAATACCTTGATACTTAATTGCTATCAGAAATCTATTTTTGTCTGCAAATACCTTTATATGACCAAGTTAATTTCATGTTGCTTCTTTGTTGGTTGAGTTTATGTGGATGTCACCTGTGGAACACTTTTTTGATTTTACTCTCAGCTCTCAGACATTTCATAGGCTTCATTTGGAGATAAGTCATAATCAGTTATAGCAACAAATCAACTGGCATGTAACTGTTATTAGCTTTGATTTGAAGTAAGGTCTATTTATTTCAAAAGTATTCCTAAACTTTATAGTGATCTCTGAAAACATATATCAATCTGCTTCCTCTTTTGTGGCAAGGAAGTGTTCATCTTCCCATAATGTCCTTGGGGTGAAGAGCCCTGCATTTCATTAATATTAGGAGAGGTTTTGTTTGGGCAAATTCTAGATCTAGTATAATCCATTTTACTGCACCGAAAGAATACATTTAGAATGGTATAGTAAGGAATGATGAGCAGGGTGGTTTCAGGAAAACCTGGGAAGACTTATATGAACTGATGCAAAGTGAAGTGAGCAGAAAACCAAGAGAACATTGTATAAAGTAAGAGCAATATTGTAACAATGATCAACTACAAAAGATTTAGCTACTCTGACCAAGACAATGATCCAACACAATTCCAAAGGACCCATAATGAAAAATACTATCTACCTCCAGAGCAAGAGAGAACTAATGAACTCTGAGTACAGATTGAAGAATATTTTTTCACTTTCTTTAATTTTCTTGCTTTATTTTTTAATAACATGGCTAATATGGAAGTTTGTTTTCCATGATTTCATATGTATAATTGATATCATATTGTTTGTCATCTCAATGGATGGGGAGGGGTTGTAGGGAGGGAGAGAACTTGGAACTTAAAATTTTGAAAAATGAATGTTTAAAATAATAAATAAATGTTAAAAGAATGGTATAGTATAGCTTTTAATTGCTTTATATGACTCCCCCTTAAGCCCTGACTTCAGGGGGCGAGTCGCAATCTCAACATACATTTCTCCTTCATAGCCTTAAGCTTGATGTATCTTGTTTGAAGAAGATTACAGTATCTGTCAGTATCAGCTTGATCCACAGATTCAGTTTGACTTCTGCATTCAAACTCAAAGCCTTCAGTTTCTGATCTTGCTTGATACATATTAAGAAGTTTAGGGGCAGCTAGATGGTACACTGGCCCTGAAGTCAGGAGGATCTGAGTTCATTTTTTATTATTTTACTTTAAACTTAAATACATAATAAAAAAGAAAAAGAGATATATTATAAACTTAAATACAAAATAAGAAAACATAAAAAGCATTGCCATTTGCACAACAGATCATAAAAGAGGATTCAAAATATACAGCAACATATTTCCATTTCAAGAAAGCCTATATAATAAATAGTATGCATTGTGTTCAGAGCTGTCCATCTTTTCTTTGCTTCCTCGTAAGTTTTCTTTTGTTCTCTGCTGTGCACTTTTGACTTTGCTCTTTTTCCCCTCTTCCTCCCCACACCCAAGAAAACTACAGTTAAGCATGGATACAATATTTATGCATATGTATGTATACACACATACATTTACACATATACACACAAACATATATACATACATATACACCTACATATATATACTTACACATACATATACTTAGATGTCTATAATCATACTCATATATAGACATATGCATTCATATGCATCTATTTAAGGCCATATTATACTTGTTCGTCCTCTGTTTCTGTGAGGGTAGATAACATCTTCCTTCATACATCCAAGTCTTTCCATATTTTTCTAAGTCCGCCAATTCATCATTTCCTTCACCACAGCAATATTCCAACCTTTTATTATCTAGTTATTTTAACTAGTCTAAAACAATATTGATCAATATGACTGACATATAGTGTGGTTTCCCTATTTTCTCTTTTGATTAAATCTGCTTTGGCTTTAACTTTGTCTGAGAGGACCTGAGTTCAAATGTGGCCTCAGATACTTGACATTTAACCAGTTATGTGACCATGGGCAAGTTACTTAACTCTGATTGCCTCATCAAAAAAAAAGAATTTTACATTTAGTGATTCTAACTGATATTTTTATATCATTGGAGAAAACTTACACAAGATGAATAGTTGTTTAATTTGTTTTTCAGTATAGCTATATAACTTGATGTTATACATAATAATTAATTTGATGCTTGTTACTGTTCTTATGTTCCCAGTGACAATCAAATAAATTTTACTATCAACTAGGACAATTAAGATCAATCCGTAGAAGTTACATGGGGTGAGGGGGGCGGAGGGAGGTGCAAAAGAAGAGCTAGCGTTCATGTTGTTTTGGAGTAGGACTGTTCCCTATTTTTTAGATCATTGGATAAGCTTTAATGATACTACTTTCTATATCCCTTCCCTCATCTGGTGGAGAGGAAAGAGATCTAGTTAGCTAAATTATGATGGAATAATATAGATGGAGTACAAAAACAACCATCTGTGTGTATTAAAATAAGTCCGGAATTGGAGAATGACTGATGAAAAGCCCAAGTCCTCTAGGTGTTTAGGAGATAGAAAGAAGTCATTTTTGGTGGGGGCCAGAAAAGAAGAGATACTCCAAGTTAAGAGAATATTGTGATACTACACTGAGAATCTATAGCTAAAAAAGGCATTCCAAGATCCACATTCTATAGAACTCTGTAATTTTCTTTTAGACACTGCCTGCTTTGGTGCATTATTTGTGAATTAATTTGTATATTCTATTCTTACTTGTCAATAAGGGCGTTCCCCCTCCCCGCCGAAGTCCATTCTTAAGGTCTAGAGCAGTGTTTTTTAAACTATGTTGCAAGAAACCCTAAAACACCCCATTTGTTTGTTTTATTATAAACCTTATGTTGATTGTTAATAGGCATTAAAAATGATAATTTTAGAGGATTTTACTATAAGGGTTCTGCCAAAGTTTCATTTAAACTGAAAGGCTCTATCACTGTGGAAAGGTTTGAGAACCATTAGTCTAGGGTATATAGCATTTAAGGTAAGAATGGAAAGGAATGAATAGGTTCTGGAACTAGGCTTCTAGATTGAGGGGACAATGCTGGGGGTAGGGTAGAAGATAGCAATTAGGAATCAGGCTTATCTCTCTCTTTCTGGAGACCCAAGGATCCAAGCAAGTTGAGAAGTCAGGAAGCTCCAGGAGTCCTGGCCTGAGGTTAGGCTTTAGAGAAAGATGCTGGCAGTCAATAAATGGAATCAAAGTCAGACATCCCCCAGGCTAGTTTTAGGAAGAGAAAAGGATGACCAGGGAAACTTATATGGCTCAGCTAGGCCCAATGCACAGGGCTCAGTCCTCCACAGGAGGATTTTGGCTTGGTTTAAGAAAGAACTTCATAATAATTGCAGCTCTTCAAATATAAAATGGACTATGAAATATGGGAGAGGTGACAGCGTAATACACGGGAACGTATTATGTGTTCAGCACCAAAGGCCCTGAGTTCAAATCCTGTTCTGCTAATTACTATGTGAACTTGGGCAAGTCATATAACATTCTTGGGCCCCGGTTTCCTCATATGCAGAATGAAGGGAGTTGGACTAAATGATCTCTTCTTACTCTAAATCTATGACATTACAAAGCAGCAGACTTAACCATCACCAAAGGAACTCACATAGAAACTAGATGGTCTCTCATTAGGGATGTTATAAACAGGATCCATTCTTTGGGTTGGGTGTTGAATTCAGTGGCTACTGAAGTCCCTTCTGACTCTGAGTTCTTTGGTTTTTATCATTCAAGGATGTAGACATAAATTATAATATTCCCCTTGTCTTGCCATAACTATAGTCATGAGAAATAAGCATGGAATCACTTGCTCATGGTTAGAAAGAAACGAAATAACTAGCCCTAAAAGAAACTATCTTTCTTTGCACTTAGTTTTTTATTGGGTATTGGCATCTGGTTGGAACTGTACATGCTTCTGGCAAAAAATGCTGGCATTCTTTTAGCTTAAGCACCTGGGGATAGTAGAAAGCAGTACAGATGACTCAGAGAGGGAGGATGGCAGAGACTTCTGGAAGGACCAGAAAGGATGTTATATTCCTTATGATTCAAAAACAAAAACCACCTATTTGCAACTCTAAATCATGGTGGGCTCTTTTTAATTCCTATGTTTAAGTGAATCACTAAGTGACAATTTGTGGCTCCTGAGGAACAACAATTAGCTAGACACCTGGTGCTATTCAGTGTCCACAATGTTTAAGGTCAGAAGGAACAGGTCCAATGAAGGTGAGCTATGAAGAAAGGGCATTGTGGGAAGATGCCTGTGGGAAGTTCAATAGAAGAGGAATTACAGAGGAAGGAGGATGGGAAAAGAGCCTCAGTGTTGTGATGATAGCTGAGGGGAAGGGATGTGGGGGAGGGGAGGTAAGGTTTGGGATGAGGCAATCCCAAAGACCTGCTTACAGGACGAGGTAGGGAAGGGGTATCACAGAAGGAGGGGGAGCGCTGGTGTGAAAGAAAGCAATGACAGGCCAAGACTGCAGCATTAGCCTCGCAGCTCATCATCATTAGGGGTAATGGAGGACTATGGAAAAGCTACATTCTTCTTTTTGCTATCCAGTGTTAGCAGCAGCAACAAGAGGAGGAGGAGGAGGCATCTCATGTGTAGCTTTTTTTCTGGACTTTTATCCCCTACACCCCCCCCAAAACAGTTCTATTTCATTTTATATTTTTTTAAAGCATAGGTTCTCTGATACAGAAGAGAGATTCATTCACTGCTCATTTTTGTTTTCCTAGAAAGAACATAAACTAAACATGATCTTTCTTCCTTTTTTTCCCTCGGAACATTTTTGCAAGCAGGCTCCTCCCCCCCCCCTTTTTTTTGAATACCTCAAGCAGAACACCCCTCGTGTTTTTAACGACTTCAAAGATACCAGGTCCAATGTGCAGCAAGTGATAAAAATGTACACAGCATGTGTTGGATAAATTAATAAACTCTCCAGAGCCTCCAACTCCTCCGGCCCAGCACCACGATAATGAAATGCTATTCTGAAGTGGTGGAGGAGGTGGGAAGAAGAGGAAGAAGAACTGTATTTAATATATGCAAATTAACTAGTATGCAAATTGCCACTAAGTTAAAAATAACGGGACTGTGAGAGGAGCCCATTTTTTAAACAGCTTGTTTATTCATTAGGCTAATTTCTATTATCAATCCTTCTGTTTTCTTCTTTATTAAGTACTCACACTTTGGGAAGTTTGCTTCCTACAAATTGTTTTGCTTAGAAAACCCATAACACTAGTTAGAACAATCACCATACATTAGCTTTTCTCTTCTTTCTTCTGCTCCCTCCTTCACTGGGATTCTGCTTCCGTCCTGCCTCTCCCCCACTCTTTTTCCTTTTCCCTCCTTCTTTACACTCAAGCTCTTGGCCGCATCACTCGCTATCACTCCTAGTCTCTCCTCCAGAAGCTGCCCTTATGTGACAAACACCAAGGTTTGGGACCAGAAAACCGGACTGCCGCGAGCAAGATCTCAATCTGGGGCTTTCTTTCCAAACCTACTGCTGCCCAAGTAATTGGCTCTTCTGTGGACGTCTTGGGCTCAAATAAAGTCTGGCATCTATGCCAGAGTAATAAATAACCATCATCCCAGTGGCCCGTGGAGGAAATAGTGGCCAGGACAGCAGCCCCGGTCAGGATCTAGCTTTGTATTTCTCCGCTGCCTTACCTTCTTCCTCAAGGCGGATCTTGCAAAAATGCATGTACTGCTGAGATCCATCCTTTTGTCTGGAGTGTTCCTGCGATGATGTGCAAGCTCTGGTGCCCCCTGGAGGTTGTGAGTGGCACTGAGATCCTGAAATGCATTTGGATACAGATAACACCGGACTGAGAAACAAAATGTTTTCTGTTAGCATGGAAGTTCACTGTGGCACATTTAAAACTGACAACAGCATGTCAATTGTTTGAAAATTATTTTTTGGTTTATATCTGTGATCTCATCAGATTGGGGGATTCCTGGTTTAAAAAATTATTTTCTGGTTAACATCTGTGATCTCATTAGTGTGAGGAAAGCCCCAGTATGGGAAATATGTCCAGAAATACAGATAGGTAACCATCTGCAATTTAAAATCTTAGCGAGTTGCTTGGGACACGAAGGGGTAAAGTCACTTTCCCAAGGTTATGTGGATAGTATATGTCATTGGCAGGACCTTAAACCAGGTTTTCCTGATTGCAAGGCCTGTTATCCTAAATTGTAGGAATGGGAATATCGACAACTTTGCTACCTAATGGCCATTTTAGCTTATTTTAAAATATTTTGGTTTTCAGCAAGCTTGTGCAGATTCTTTTATTTGTTGTCACTTATTGTATTTTTTTTAAATCATTCACATATATAAGGAATTTTTCAGATGAGTAAACCAAGACAGAAGTGAAATTAATTGTCCCAGGTCACACTGTGACATGCACAGCACTGACACTGACAGTTCTCCCTCTACAAGGCAAGAGGCTTCAAAGCGTCAGATGAAAAGAAAAAAGTCAAGAGGAATCCAGCTAGATAAGTCATCTTTACGGAAGTACCTTCCTCCCAAAAACCTGGTCAGGGACATGATGTTAGCTTAATTATCTCCATTTTATGGATGAGGAAATAGGTATGCCAAAAGGTCAGATGATGGTCACACAGATACTAAGTGTACATGCTGGGACATAAAGCCAGGTTTCTGAGACCATCAAAATCATTTTTAATCAATCATTTATCTCTGTATGGAATAGGCAATTTCTACACTCTCAAAGTTTACCTGCTGATTCATTGGAGAGAAAAACCAGGGGAAAGCCAACAATTCACTGGTCTCATGAAGAAAAGCCACCTGAGGTAAATGTTTAGGACAACTGGAGGATAATGCTTAGGGAACTATTCCTCAGCATGCAGACTCCTGAACAACATGTAAATGATTAAATAGAATCCAAATTCCCAGAGCAAATAACTCCAATTCCCACTCCTCCCTGAACTGATGCAGCTGTTGGCTCTGTGCTTCTGTCAGGATGCACAATGCTCCAGAGCCAGAACTCAGGCTTCTTTTTGCATACTTGCACACTTTTTGAGTTCCAATGGAGGCCTGTGTTTCTGAGATAGTATATCTTACAATTCAGGGCAGAGAGTTTGGATCTGAAAGGTCACATCCAGGCAGCTGTTTGGCACGCAGGGGAAAAAATGTCAGGTAGGAGCCTGGAAGGGAAAGAAGTTTGCTCAAAGACTCTTTAAATTCTTAAGCTGCTCATGCCCAAAATACTAACCAGAAATAATCAAGTGTGAGAACTGGAATGAACCTCAGTTCAACTTCCTTGTTTTACAAATGAATAAACTGAGATTGAGAAAAGTATGGTGACTTGCCCTCAATTATTTGTGATTATATTTTATCTTTCCCATTAGAGTATAAGCTCCTTGAGGACAAGAATTTATTTATTGCTTTTTTTCTTCATACACCCAGCACCTAGCATATAATAAGTACTTGATAAGTATTGAATTGTCATTGAGTTAAGCATGATACAGTCATAGAATCATAGAAATAGAGCTTGAAGGCTCCTCAGAGGACAGATGGTACAACCCTCCTTGAGAGTGGTACAACTATTTGCCCCTCATTATTTGTGACGCTACTGTATCCCCCTAGTGGAATATAAATTCCATGAGGACAGGAATTGTTTTTGTCTTTGAAGATCCGATGCCTCGTACACAGTAATGCACTTTATAAATACTGATTTGTAACTGAAGGGAAACTAACCCAGTGTGTCCCTAACAGCTCACACCCTGGGCCTCCTGACTCCTGCTGGTCCTGAACTCTTCCCACAAGGCAGGAGGCTTCAAAGGGGCAGACAAAAACCAGAAAAAGTATCCACCCTTTAAAGCCCAGATGAATACATCAGGATAAATCATTATTACTTAAGCCAGGCACGTTTTTATAATACCGTCCTTGCAATATTTCCATAGAAATAGCAAATAAATCACACTGCTCTTGACACTTTTAATAACTTTAAGAATGTGGTTAGGGTAATACTTAACTTTATTGACATATTGTACGACTCATCCATCTCATCAAACCACAATGAAACCTCAGTGAATATTAACTGAGAGTCTATAATATACTAGGCACTGTCTGGAAAATGCCCAAAAAGGGTGTTGTCATTGCCCTCCAGGATTTTGTATGTATGGGTTTGTTACCCATCTGTTTAAATCAATTACTTGCAAGGGTAAGACGTAAGGATGCTGAGTAGAGGCATCCTCTAGTGAAGGCACTTTTGTTTAGGAAAATGCTTTTATAAGGTGTTTAGCACAGACATTTCCTATGGGTTAGGGCTTCCCTTGAGTGTTACCCCTGAACTGTGATGCATGATGAGGGTTGTGGGATAATGTAACTTGCTCTTCTGCAAAATAATACAACCCACTGACAGACTGTAAGAGCTGGAAGGGACTTCAGAAATAATCTTGCTCAACCCTGTCACTTTTACATGAGGAAATTGAAACTCATAGAGTGTGTGACTTTCTTTAAGGTGACATATCTTTGTGGTGGCAAAGCTGGGAATAAAATCCAGGTTACTGATCAGTGCTGTGCTGGTAAATGTTTAACAACCAGTTCTCCAGAAGAAGAAAAAAAAACTCATGTGGGTCACACTTTTAAGTTTAATCAGCATTGTTAACAATTCCCCCATCCTTTTCTTAAGTCTATAAATCAACAAAACAATAAATCAAGCCCTGATTTGTTGCATTTGCTTATTTCCGAGGTATAAGCGCTTATATTAAAAATTAAACAATTATGTCTCTCAGACTCGTACAAGCTAGATCCAGCATCTCAGTGACCACCTACCTCTGATACCATGTTAAGTCTAGGAGTATATAGTCAATGGAAGAAAGAAATACATTTTACCTCAACACCTAATGTGTGAAACTGATCCTGCCAATTCTCCTTATGGGTTATTAATAGAAATATCTCAGCCACCATCTTTATTAATTTTTAATTTATTAATTTTGTTAATCAATAACCATTTGCTAAATATCTGCCAAGACCAAAGTAAAACAGTTTCTGCCCTTAAGAAGCTTACATTCAGTATGAGAGCTTTTCCTTAATTTCCACCCAATTATGGGAATGACATAATTATAAACACAAAAATAAACTGTGTTCCTCCTAATACCTACATCTTTAACCAATACCAACTTGCTGATAATAACACAAAATAACCTTCTTGATACTATAAGAGCTCCCTTCCATATCATTATCTTATAATAATGATAACAATTATAATAATAATATATACAATTTGTACAGGACTAAGAAGTTTGCAAAACACTTCACATATATTATCTCATTTAAAAGAACAAGAGAGATGAGGTTTCATGAACGCCACTAGTCTAATCTATTCATAAAATGCTAGAATTAAAAATGTTTTTTACTTTTCCCCCCTAGAAGTTATACATCCAGACCAATGTTGTCCAGACTCTTACCTGAAAGGCAATAATAGCTTGTCAAAGACTTGGTGGTCCTTACTGTCTAACTTCACTTTTCTTTTTTATTTATTTTTTAAACAGCATTTTATTTTTTCCCCAGTTATGTGTCAAGAAAATTTTTAGCATTCATTTTTACAAGATTTTGAAGTCTAAATTTTCCTTCTTCCTTTCCTCCCTTCCCCTCTCTTGAAAATGGTAGGCAGTTTGATATAGTTTATACATGTGCTCTCATTTAAAAATTTCTATACTAGTCACAGTAGTGAAAGAAGAAACAGATCAAAAGGGAAAAGAACATAAGAATAAACAAAGTCAGTGAAAAAATATGCTTTGATCTACATTCAGAGTCTATCAGTTCTTCATCTGGATGTGGATAGCATTTTTCTTCTTGAGTCCTTTGTACTTGTCTCGGATCATTGTGTTGCTGAGAAGAACTGTGTCATGCATAGTTGATCATCAATGTTGCTGATACTGTGTACAATGTTTTCCTTGTTCTGTTCATTTTACTTCGCCTCACTTTTTACTAGTCTTTACGGGTTTTTTTTCTGAAATCTGTTCATTTCTTGTTGTACAATAGAATTCCATTACATTCATATACTACAATTTGTTCAGCCATTGAGTTTCTAATATTTTGCCACCACAAAAAGGGCTGCTATAAATATTTTTGCACATGTAGGCCCTTTCTCCTTTTTATGATCTCTTTAGGATAGAGACCTAATAGTGGTATTGCTTGATTAAAGGGTATACACAGTTTGGTTGCCCTTTGGGCATAGTTCCAAATTCCTCTCTAGAATGGTTGGCTCTCCAGAATGGATCAGTTCACAACTGCACCAGTAGTGTATTAATCTCCCAATTTTTATCATTTTCATTTTTCGGTCATATTAGCCAATCTGATAGGTGTGAGGTGGTACCTCAGTGTTGTTTTAACTTGCACTTCTCTAATCAATTCTTCACATGCTTATAAGTAGTTTTGATTTCTTCATCTGAAAACTGCCTGTTCCTATCCTTTGACCACTTATCAATTGGGGAATGGCTTATATTCTTGTTAATTTAACTCAGTTCTCTATATGTTCGAGAAATGAGGCCTTTAACAGAGACACTGGCTGTAAAAATTGTTTCCCAGCTTTCTGCTTTCGTTCTAATTTTGGTTGCATTGATTTTATTTGTACAAAAGCTTTCTTTAATTCAATATAATTTAAATGATCTTTTTACATTTTGTAATACTCTCTATCTCATTTGATTATGAATTCTTCCTCTCCCCATAGATCTGACAGACTATTCCTTGCTCTTCTAATCTGCTTATGGTGTCACCCTTTATATCTAAATCATGCCAAAGGTCTGTCACATGTAACTTTTCTAATATTCTATTTACCTCTTCAGTTTCTTTCGTATTTTTTTGGTTGGATTTATCGAGTCCTGAGAGGAAACAGTTAAGGTCCCCTACTAGTATAGTTTTGCACTCTCTTTCTTCCTGTAATTCACTTATCTTATTCTTTAAGAATTTGGATGCTATACCAGTTAGTACATGAATTTTAGTATTTATATTGCTTCATTGTCTATGGTATCTTTTAGCAAGATGTAGTTTCCTTCTTAATGTCTTTTAATCAGATCTATTTTTACTTTTACTTTGTCTGAGATAAGGATTTCTACCCCTGCTTTTTTTTAACTTTAGCTGAAGCATAATAGATTCTTCTCCAGCCCCTTACTTTTACTCTGTGTGTGTGTGTGTGTGTGTTTCAGGTCTGTTTCTTGTAAGGAACATATTGATTTGGGGTTTTGATCTACTCTGTTATCTTCTTCTGTTTTCTGGGAGAGTTCAAAACTGTCATTCACAGTTATGATTACTACTTAAGTATTTCCCTCCACCCTATTCTTTCTCCTGTTTGTCCTCTCTCTCCCTTCACCCTTTCCCTCCTCGCCAGTGTTTTTCTTTTGTCTAATACCTCTCCTAATCTGCCCTACCTTCTTTCAGTTCCCCCCATACTTTACTTGATCTCCTCCTACTTTCCTGTTGGATAAGACAGATTTCTATATTCAGCTAATTGTGTATGTTATTCCCTCTTTGAGCCAATACTGATGACAGTAAGATTCAAGCAATGCTCATTACCCACCCACCCATCTTCTCTTCCACTATAATGTCTTTTGTGACTCTTCACGTGAAATAATTTACTCCATTCTACCTCTCCCCTTCTTTCTGAATCCAGTGTACTCTTCTTTCACATCCTTTAATTATGTTTTATATCATTCCTTCAAATTCACCTTATACTTGTACCCTCTATGTATATTTCTTCTAGCTACACTATTAGTGTCACAATTTTTAATAATTGCAAGTATCATCTTCCCATGTAGGGATGTAAACAGTTCAGCTCCATTGAATCCCTTATGTTTTCTTTTCCCTTTTTACCTTTTTAGGTTTCTCTTGTGTCTTGATATTGGAGGTCAAATTTTTTTGTTCAATTCTGGTCTTCTCCTTATGAAAACTTGAAATTCTTCTATTTCATCAAATGACCATTTTTCCCTTGAAGTATTATGCTTAATCTTGCTGGGTAGGTGATTCTTGGATGTAGTTCCTTTGCCTTCCAGAATATCATATTCTGTGACCTCTATTCCTTTAATGTTGCAGCTGCTAAGTCCTGTGTAATCCTGATTGCGGCTCCGCAATATTTGACTGTTTCTGTCTGGCCATTTGCAGTATTTTTTCCTTGACCTGATAGTTCTGTAATTTGGTTATAATGTTCCTTGGAGTTTTTATTTTGGGATCTCTTTCCTGAGGTGATTGGGGAATTCTTTCAATTCCTATTACAATTCCTCTGGTTCCAGGATATCAGGGCAATTTTCCTTGATAATTTCTTGAAAGATGCTATCCAGTTCCTCCTTTTGATTATGGCTTTCAGATAGTTCAATGATTCCAATATTGTCTGTCCTGGATTTATTTTTCAGGCAAGTTGTTTTTCCCATGAGGTATTTTACATTTTCTTCAATTCTTTTCTTTCTTTTGAATTTGTTTGATCTCATAGAATCATTAGCTTCCACTTGCCAAATTCTAACTTTTAAGGTGTTGTTTCCCCCAATTAGCTATTGTACTTTCTTTTCCATTTGACCAACTGTACACTTTAAGGAGTTGTCTTCTTCAGTGGATTTTTGTATCTCCTTTTCTATTTGGCTAATTCTACTTTTGAAGCAGTTTTCCAAGCTGTTGACTCTTTTTTCATAATTCTCTTGCATCATTCCCATGTCTTTTCCCATTTTTTCTTCTACCTCTTTTATATGATTTTAAACTTTTTGAACATTATCATGGGTTTCCCCTCACTTTTCTTAGCAGTGTCTCTCATATCTACATCCCTGCTCCCACCGCCTGTCTGTTACATTTCAAAGATATTTCCCATTATACCCCTCAATCTAAAGCTTCTACTCTCCCTTGCTATAAGGAACAATAGTGACACTGAGTTGGCAGACAAGAGATGAAATGGTAATAGGAAGTACAACATAATTGTGGCTGAGAGATACCCTGACACTCAAAGTTGGGAAGGCAGTGAGGGAAGGAGGATTACAAGACCTACAGCAGCAGCATGGCTTCTTGACAGGACTGGTGTGTTGCTGAGTAAACTGTCCCTGCTCTTTGATAGTCTAGTCAAATTCAGAAAAGGTCAGAAATTCAACCAATCACCTTTAGACAGCTAACAACAGAAGAAACAATGCTCCTCCCAAGTCTTAATTGGTACTCGATCCCAAGATCCATAGTCCCATGCCATAACTCTCAGGTCCACAGTTCCTCCAGATGTCCTACTTCTCCATTTAAAAACTGACCTGACAGAAGTATGAATTGAGTATTAAAGAGTATGCTATTTTCCCATTCATAGAAGAGATACACAGTAATAGAGAACTAAATAAGCTCAAACTGTGTCTTTACTGGAACTCCCAGGTTTGAGGCCACTCCTTTTCTGTCTGGGGGCTTCCAGAATCTGGGAGAATAGAAGACTCACAGGTATGTGGCAGATTTTTTATTAAGCACAATATCTTTTGTATAGCCCATTTGTTTATCAATTCTAATTCAAAAATAAAAGTTATATTCAGTATTCCAGAATGTGTATATGTGAAGAGCCAACAGCTTTTTGCTAATGTCCTATAACTAGCACTCACCCAAAAATACTAAGTTCACAAAGAAGGTAAGGCCCAGCAATGGGTGGGGGCTCAGAGCTAATTTCAACTTGTGTAAAGTAATAAATATATTCACCCCTGATCAAAAATGTCAATGCTACCCTAGAGAGAGAGGTAGAATTGAGGATTAGAAGGTTGCTGCCTCTCTGAAACCTTCAACCCAGAAGGACATGTTCAAATCACCAGGGTGAGCATGGATCACATGAGATCACATGAATGACTGTCAGTGACTCCAAATGAATACATGCCCTTCAATAAGGGGGGGGGACAGGGGAGGGGGGGAATGTGTGTGTGTGTGTGTGTGTGTGTGTGTGTGTGTGCATACATATACATATTTTTCTCCTTAAATCAAGGATTATGGCCTGAGGATAATAATCAGCCTACTTTTCCTGTTTTGTTTCGATAGGAATCAACAATGGATCAACTAAAGTTGCTTATAGGAGAATATTGCATTGACTGCTTGTATTAGAAGGACCCCAATATTCCCAATCACTATCTAAGTATTTGATCTTTAGTCTGAATGTAGGAGACTCTAGAATATAGGAAATCTCCTGATAAATATAGCATCAACTACATCAACACAAGAAAATTATATGCAAACCCACATGTGTCCCTATTAGCTTGGAGTGGGAACTAATATATAAATAGATATCTATACTCCTTAGAAAGCAGGGACTTGCTTAAGCTCTTCCCCAAATCCCTCCAAACACCTGTAAAAATGGCTCTGAACAAATTCTAGAGCTGCAGAACCCACAAAATAGCAGAGGGAAACAGGTCTCCAGGCCAGGAGAGCCTGGATGGTGGCCAGGAAGGGTCTATCGCATGGTGCTGGGATCAGAGCGCAACCCCACATGGGCTGTGCCAGGACAGATGAGACCTGGAGTCAGCTGGCCAGAACAGGTCCTAGGGCCATGAATCATTGAGCTGTGGCAGTTACCAGACTTCTCAACCCACAAATACCAAAGAGCAGGTTAGTGGGAAACTGCAGGATACAGTTCAGAGCAGTCCAATCATCAGCCCTGGGGGTGGTAGAGGTGGTGCAATGGTGGTGGTGGCAGCAGCAGGAAGCTCCTGAGGCTGCTCCCAGAGCTCCAGCATCAGCTGCTTCCCGAGTGCCTGGCTCACACTGTGGGAGGAATCTAGCAGTGTATCAGAGCAGGAAGGCAAGGAGGCCTTTGTGGGCACAAGGGAAGGTTCTCTTGCTGTGCCCTGCTTGGATCTGGACTGCGGTACAGGTTGGTTGTCCTTGGGGGAGGAGGAATGCTGCTATGACAGACCCTGGGGTGATGGTGGAGTAGAAGTAGCTCTGAAAACAGCAGTGCTTGGACCCTAAAGTTTGGGACAATGTACTCTCTACTCTACAAGCAGTCATACACTGATAAAAAGCTCAAGGGTCAAGTAGGTGGCTGAGAACATGAACAGGCAGCAAAAATGAACTCAGATTCAAACTCATACTCTAGGTTCCTTTTTTGGTGACGAATAAGATCAAAACATAAAGACAAAAGAAGTCAACAAAAACAAAGAGCCTACATCAAAAACCTCCAAGAAAAATATGAATTGGTCTCAGGCCATGGAAGAGCTCAAAAAGGATTTGGAAAAGCAAGTAAGAGAAGTAGAGGAAAAACTGGGAAGAGAAATGAGAGTGATGTGAGAAAACCATGAAAAACAAGTCAAGGACTTGCTAAAGGAGACCCCAAAAATACTGAAGAAAATAACACCTTAAAAAACAGATTGACTCAAATGGCAAAAGAGCTCCAAAAAGCCAATGAAGATAAGAATGCCTTGAAAGGCAGAATTAGCCAATGGAAAAGGAGGTCCAAAAGACCACTGAAGAAAATACTACCTTAAAAATTAGACTGGAGCAAGTGGAAGCTAGTGACTTGATGAGAAATCAAGATATTATAAAACAGAACAAAAGGAATGACAAAATGGAAGACAATATGAAATATCTCGTTGGAAAAATCACTGACCTGGAGAATAGATCCAGGAGAGATAATTTTAAAATTATTGGACTACCTGAAAGCCATGATCAAAAAAAGAACCTAGACATTGTCTTTCAAGAAATTATCAAGGAAAATTGCCCTGATATTCTAGACCAAGAGGGTAAAACAGAAATTCAAAGAATCCACCGATCACCTCTCAAAAAAGATCCCAGAAAGAAACCTCCTAGGAATACTGTCACCAAATTCCAGAGTTTCCAGGTCAAGGAGAAAACACTGCAAACAGTCAGAAAGAAACAATTTGAATATTGTGGAAACATAATCAGAATAATACAGGATCTAGCAGCTTCTACATTAAGGTATCGAAGGGCTTGGAATATGATATTCCGGAGGTCAAAGGAGCTACCAAATTCTTTTTATGACACAAATATGGTACTAATACCCAAACCAGGTAGAGTCAAAACAGAGAAAGAAAATTATAGACCAATTTCCCTAATGAATATTGAGGCAAAAATTTTAAATAAAATGTTAGTAAAAAGATTGTAGCAACTTATCACCAGAATAATACACTATGACCAGGTAGGATTTATTCCAGGAATGCAAGGCTGGTTCAATATTAGGAAAACTATTATCATAATTGACCATATCAACAAGAAAACTAGCAGAAACCATAGATCATCTCAATAAATGCAGAAAAAAGCCTTTGACCGAAAACAAAACCCATTCCTATTAAAAACACTAGAAAGCATAGGAATAAATGGAGCCTTCCTTAAAATTATAAATAGCATCTACCTAAAACCATCAACAAGCATTATTTGTAATGGGGATAAGCTACATGAATTCCCAATAAGATCAGGGGTGAAACAAGGATGTCCATTATCACCCCTACTATTCCATTTGGTACTAGAAACATTAGATGTAGCACTAAGAGAAGAAAAAGAAATTGAAGGAATTAGACTAGGCAAAGAAGAAACTAAATTATCACTTTTGCAGATGATATTAGAGAATCCTAGAGAATCGGGTAAAAAAGTAATTGAAATAATAAACAACTTTAGCAAAGTTGCAGGATATGAAATAAACGCACATAAATCCTCAGCATTCCTATACATTACTGACAAAGCCCTAGAGCAAGAGATAGAAAGAGAAATTCCATTCAAAATTACTGTAGACACTATAAAATATTTGGGAGTCTATCTGCCAACACAAACCCAGGGACTATATGAACATAATTATGAAACCCTTTTCACGCAAATAAAGTAAGATCTAAATAAATGGAAAAATATCAGTTGCTCATGGTTAGGCTGAGTTAATGTAATAAAAATGACAATTTTACCTAAATTAATCTATCTATTCAGTGCCATGCCAATCAAACTACCAAAAAAATTATTTTACAGAGCTGGATAAAATAATAACAAAATTCATCTGGAAGAACAAGAGGTTTAGAATATCTAGGGTATTAATGAAAAGAAATGCTAGGGAAGATAGCCTAGCCATACCAGATATTAAACTGCACTATAAAGCAGCAGTCATCAAAACTACCTGGTACTGGCTAAGAAACAGAGTTGTGGATCAGTGGAATAGGATAGGTACACAAGATGGAGAAGTAAACAACCATAGCAATCCACTCTTTGATAAACCCAAAGAAGCCAGCTTCTGGGCTAAGAATTCACTATTTCACAAAAACTGCTGGGAAAATTGGAAAATGGTAGGGCAGAAACTGGGTATAGACCAATATGTTACATCATATACCAAAATAAAGTCAAAATAGGTTCATGATTTAGGAATAAAGGCTGATACTATAAGCAATTTGGGAGAGCAAGGAATACTTTACCTATCATATTTGTGGAAAAGCAAAGAATTCATGACACAACAAGAGATAGAGAGCATTACAAAATGCAAAATGGATAATTTTGATTATGTTAAATTGAAATGTTTTTGTATAAAAAAGCCAACGCAACAAAGATTAGGAGGGAAGCAGAAAATTGGGAGAAAATCTTTACAACTGGGGTCTCTGATAAAGGCCTCATTTTTTTGTTGTTGTTGTTTTTTTGTTTTTTTTTTTAATTTTTTTAACTTAAATTTATTTATTTAACATATTTAGTTTTCAGCATTGATTTTCACCAGAGTTTGAATTACAACTTTTCTCCCCATTTCTACTCTCCCCCCCCACTCCAAGATGGCATATATTCTGGTTGCCCTGTTCCCCAGTCAGCCCTCCCCTCTATCACCCCACTCCCCTCTCATCCCTTTTTCCCTTCCTTTCTTGTAGGGCAAGATAAATTTCTATGCCCCATTGCCTGTGTATCTTATTTTCTAGTTGCATGCAAAAAACTTTTTTTCTGAACATCTGTTTTTAAAACTTTGAGTTCCAAATTCTCTCCCCTCTTCCCTTCTCACCCACCCTCCCTAAGAAGTCAAGCAATTCAACATAGGCCACATGTGTATCATTATGTATAACCCTTCCACAATACTCATGTCGTGAAAGACTAACTATATTTTGCTCCTTCCCAACCCATCCTGCTTTATTGCATTTTCTCCCTTGACCTTGTCGCCTTTCCAAAGTGTTTGTTTTTAATTACCTCCACCCCCATCTGCCCTCCCCTCCATCATCCCACCCTTTTATTTTTTTATCTTCCTCCCTCTTCTTTCCTGTGG
The DNA here is from genome assembly GCF_011100635.1 of Trichosurus vulpecula. Taxonomy (NCBI): domain Eukaryota; kingdom Metazoa; phylum Chordata; class Mammalia; order Diprotodontia; family Phalangeridae; genus Trichosurus; species Trichosurus vulpecula. The sequence continues at coordinate 324,740,272 of NC_050574.1, read as the reverse complement.
GGTAAGATACCCAATTGAGTAGGTATGGTATTCCCTCCTCAGGCCAAATCTGATGAGAGCAAGGTTCACTCATTCCCCCCTCACCTGCCCTCTCCCCTCCTCCCACAGAACTGCTTCCTCTTGCCACCTTTATGCGAGATAATCCACCCCATTCTATCTCTCCCTATCTCCCTCTCTCAGTATGTTGCTCTCTCATCCCTTAATTTGATTTTATTTCTTTTAGATATCTTCCCTTCATCTTCAACTCACCCTGTGTCTACTCTCTCTCTCTCTTTTATATACATACACATAGATATATACATACATACACATTCATTTATATATATACACAAGCATATATATATATATATATGCATATTCCCTTCAGCTACCCTAATACTGAGGTCTCATGAATCATATATGTCATCTTTCCATGTTGGAATGTAAACAAAACAGTTCAACTTTAGTAAGTCCCTTGCATTTTCTGTTTCTTGATTACCTTTTCATGCTTCTCTTGATTCTTGTGTTTGAAAGTCAAATTTTCTATTCAGTTCTGGTCTTTTCACTGAGAAAGCTTGAAAGTCCTCTATTTTATTGAAAATCCATATTTTGCCTTGGAACATGATACTCAGTTTTGCTGGGTAGGTGATTCTAGGTTTTAATCCTAGATTTATTGACCTCCGGAATATCGTATTCCAAGCCCTTCGATCTCTTAATGTAGAAGCTGCCAGATCTTGGATTATTCTGATTGGGTTTTCACAATACTCAAATTGTTTCTTTCTGGCTGCTTGCAGTATTTTCTCCTTGATCTGGGAGCTCTGGAATTTGGTGACAATATTCCTAGGAGATTTCTTTATGGGATCTATTTGAGGAGGCGATCGATGGATTCTTTCAATTTCTATTTTGCCCTGTGGCTCTAGAATATCAGGGCAGTTCTCCTTGATAATTTCTTGAAAGATGATATGTAGGCTCTTTTTTTGATCATGGCTTTCAGGTAGTCCAATAATTTTTAAATTATCTCTCCTGGATCTATTTTCCAGGTCAGTGGTTTTTCCAATGAGATATTTCACATTGTCTTCCATTTTGTCATTCCTTTGGTTCTGTTTTAGAATATCTTGATTTCTCATAAAGTCACTAGCTTCCACTTGCTCCAATCTAATTTTTAAGGTAGTATTTTCTTCAGTGGTCTTTTGGACCTCCTTTTCCATTTGGCTAATTCTGCCTTTCAAGGCATTCTTCTCCTCATTGTCTTTTTGGAGCTCTTTTGCCATTTGAGTTAGTCTGTTTTTTAAGGTGTTGTTTTCTTCAGTGTATTTTTCAGTATTTTTTTTGGGTCTCCTTTAGCAAGTCATTGACTTGTTTTTCATGGTTTTCTTGCATCCTTCTCATTTCTCTTCCCAATTTTTCCTCTACTTCTCTAACTTGCTTTTCCAAATCCTTTTTTGAGCTCTTCCATGGCCTGGGACCAGTTCATGTTTTTCTTGGAGGTTTCTGTTGTAGGCTCTTTGACTTTGTTAACTTCTTCTGGTTGCATGTTTTGGTCTTCTTTGTCACCAAAGAAAGAATGCAAAGTCTGAGACTGAATCTGGGTGTGTTTTCGCTGCCTGGCCATATTCTCAACCAACTAACTTGACCCTTGAGTTTTTCAGTGGGGTATGACTGCTTGTAGACTAATGAGTTCTATGTTCCACGTTTGGGGGGGAGGTGCCAGCTCTGCCACACCAGCACTCTTCCTTCCCCAAGAACCCCCAACCCGGACTGGGCTTAGATCTTCAGCAGGCTTGCACTCCTGCTCTGATCCGCCACTTAATTCCTCCCACCAGGTGGACCTGGGGCCAGAAGAAGCAGCCACTGTAGCTGCTCCACCTCCGCTGTCCCCGGGGTTGAAAGCTGAACCGCGAACTCCTTTCACTCCTACAGCTTTTCCCACTAACCTTCTCTGTTGTCTTTGGTGTTTGTGGGTTGAGAAGTCTGGTAACTGCCGCAACTCACTGATTCAGGGTGCTAGGGCCCCCTCCACCCGGCTCCTGGTGTGGTTGGTCCACACCGCTCAGGCTGGGCATTGCTCTGCTCAGCTCTCAGCTCCCAGCTCCCAGCTCCGTGTGGGATAGACCTCACCCAGAGACCATCCAGGCTATCCTGGGCTGGAGCCCTGCTTCCCTCTGCTGTTTTGTGGGTTCTGCCATTCTAGAATTGGTTCAGAGCCATTTTTTATAGGTTGTTGGAGGGATTCGGCAGGGAGCTCACACTGGTCCCTGCTTTCCAGCCACTATCTTGGCCCCGCCCCCCAAAGGCCTCATTTCTAAAATATAATGGGAACTGAGACAAATATATAGGAACACAAGCCATTCCCCAATTGAGAAATGGTCAAAGGATATGAACAGGCAGTTTTCAGAGGAAGAAATTAAAGATATCTATAGGCATATGAAAAAATGTTCAAAATCACTACTGATTAGAGAAATGCAAATCAAAACAACTCTTAGGTACCACATCTCTCCTGTCAGATTGGCTAAAATGACAAAACAGGAAAATGATAAATGCTGGAGAGGATGTGGGAAAATCGGAACATTGTTACATTGCTGGTGGAGTTGTGAGCTGATCCAGCCATTCTGGAGAGCAATTTGGAACTATGCCCAAAGGCTATAAAAATGTTCATACCCTTTGACCCAGCAATAGAGTTGTATCCCAAAGAGATCACACAAGTGGGAAAAGGACCCATATGCACAAAAATATCTATAGCAGCTCTTTTTGTAGTAGCTAAGAATTGGAAATCAAGGGGGTGCCCATCAATTGGGGAATGGCTGAACAAGTTGTGGTATATGAAGGTAATGGAATACTATTGTGGTATAAGAAATGGGGATGATACAGACTTCATAACAACCTGGAAAAACCTACGATATAATGCTGAGTGAGTGGAGTAGAATCAGGAGAACATTATACACAACCACAGATATATGGATTCTGTGAGGACTAACCCTGATAGACTTTGCTCTTCTCAGCAACACAAGGTGCAAAGACAACTCCAAAGGACTCATGATGGAGAATGCTATCTGCATCCAGAGAAAGAACTATGAAGTATGAATGCAAATTGAGGCACACTTTATACTTGCCTTTTTTTTCCCTTTTTTCCTCTCTCTTTTTTTTGTTTTTTTGGGGGTTTTTTTTGGTTCTGTTTCTTCTTTCTCATGATTCATTCCATTGGTCATAATTCTTCTCCACAACTTGACTAGTGTGTAAATTAATTCAATGCGAAGTTATACGTGGAAGATATATCATATACCATGCCATCTTGGGGAGGGAGGTGGGTAGGGAAGGAAGAAAATCTGGAACTCAAAATTATGTAGAACTGAGCATTGTAAACTAAAAAAAAAAAAAAAACAAGGATCACTTACCCAGCAAAACTGAGTATAAAGTTCCAAGGAAAAATATGGATTTTCAATAAAATAGAGGACTTTCAAGCTTTTTCAATGAAGACCAGAGTTGAATAGAAAATTTGATTTTCAAGTACAAGAATCAAGAGAAGCATGAAAAGGTAAGCAAGAAATAAAATTCGTAAGGGACTTACTAAAGTTGAATTGTTTTGTTTACATTCCTACGTGGAAAGATGATGTGTGTAATTCATGAGACCTTTCTCAGTATTAGGGGAGTTGAAGGGAATAGAGAATATACATGTATAGATATGGATATAGATATAGATATATAGATGTAGATGGAGGGCATGGGGTGAGTTGAACAAAATAAATTTAAGGGGTGAGAGAGGAATATACTGAGAGAGGGAGAAGGGGAGAGACAGAATGGGGTAAATTATCTCACATAAAATTGGCAAGAAAAAGAAGTTTTGTGGGAAGGGAAGAGGGGGCAGGTGAGGGGGAACGAGTGAATCTTGCTTTCATCGGATTTGACCCAAGGAGGGAATGATATACACACTCAGTCGGGCATCTTACCCCACAGGAAAGTAGGGGTAAGGGGATAAAAAGGGGGGATGATAGAAGGGAGGGCAGTTAGGGGGAGGAGGTAATCAAAACAAACACTTTTGAAAAGGGACAAGGTCAAGGGAGGAAATTGCATAAAGGGGGACAAGATAGGATGGAAGGAAACATAGTTAGCCTTTCACAACATGAGTATTGTGGAAGTGTTTTACATAATGATACGTGTGACCTATGTTGAATTGCTTGCCTTCCTATGGAGAGTGTGTGGGAAGGGAAGAGGGGAGAGAAGTTGGAAAGCAAAGTTTTAAAAGCAGATACTCAAAAAAAATGTTATTTTTGCATGCAGCTGGGAAACAGTATATATAGAGAATGGGGCATAGAAATCTATCCTGCCCTACAAGAAAGTAAGGGGAAAGAGGATGGGGGGGGGGAATGGGGTGACAAAAGGGAGGGCTGACTGGGGAACAAGGCAATCAGAATATATGCCATCTTGGAATGGGGGGGAGGGTAGAAATGGGGAGAAAATTTGTAACTCAAAATCTTGTGGAAATGTATGTTGAAAACTAAAGTATTAAATAAAAATGATAAAATTTTTTGAAAAGATATCTATACTCCTCAAAAGAAATAGTAGACTACCTCTTCTCTGGAGAAGTGAATTCCAGAATCCTGCCTGGGAATGTACTGCAATGTCTATAACAGTGTGGTCGAACTCAAATGGAAAGAGGGGTCCCTAAATCATACATAAGGATCCCTGTGCACTGCATATTGACTGAGGAAACTATGTATTAACATTACCTGTGTTCTAGAGTAAAGGACTGAAAAACAATAATTGAAGTGTTCCTGCAAGGGATCATCCTGGAAAGCAACACAGAGGACCTGTGAATTCAAACAGGAATGCTGACTTTTTATTAACAGAACCTTCTCAGCCGCCATAAAACATAACATTTATATCCAGCTAAATCTTCAAAACTTGTAATATTTACCCCTCTGCTGAATATCAGTTATTTGTCTTGGTGCGGGTTATTTGAGGGGTTCTAGACTCACTGGGGAAGTTAAAAGGCAACTGAAAGCAGTCTTCAGTGAGAATAAAAAGACACAATTTCTACCAACTACCTCCTTTTATTCTATAGCCATAAAAACCCAATTTGCCAGTGATAAAGCTATTTTATATGCCTATTTTAAATCCTCCTTAAATTCTGTTTAAATGTGTTTCTAAAAGTTACATTCTAATAAGTCAGGTTTGTAACTGAAAGTTCTCATGCATAAGATTGAGGCAAAAGAACATTATAAGACTGTGCAGAGAGCCTAAAGTAGTTACTGAAGGAAAAACTGTTTGTTTAAAATGTAACCCAGATTTCAAGCCAAGTCTCATTTTGCATATGTATTAGGGAAATACTAATTGGTGGAGAAAAGGCTGAAACAAAGTTGTGCACCTTCGAGAAGGGAAGAGTTGGTTTAAGAGCTTTGGAGAGGAGAGAGATTCTCCCTCCATAGAGAGGTGGCTTCAGACTTTTTTTGAGACTCAATCCAGACACATGGAGTGAGACAGACCTTGAAAACAGCAGACATGTAGAGGAAGCTGGCTCTTGTACCTTTCCCTGATTTCCAGATTGCCTTTGGAGAATATCTCTGTAAGTTAGAGCAGAGGCACTCTCTCTTAGATGAGGTGAGAGCTCATCTCATTCCCATGTAAAGAGTACACATACTCTTGTGCAATTTTCTGGTATTTTCTAATCTTTAGAATTCCATTAAGTCCTGGAAAAAAAAATGTGTTTATTCTCTATTCACTATTTGTGATGGCATCTTGTACAACTCTTGTTTGGTGGGAAAGAGTTAAACTGAAGAGTTTGGGGTTATCTTCCCCCCTCAAGAGTGTACAGGAAAGTGATTTTTGCTTGAACTTATTACATGCCTCCACCGGCAACATTTATTGGGAGGGGGGTGGAATATAAATATATAATTTTAATCTGGTAACCTTCCTCCCTTGGAGAATAGAGAAAAGAGCTCTGAAAGGCAGTCTGGTAAATCTTCAGGACTTGCCTGTCCTTGCCCCCTACTATCATGCTGGGTCTCTTCCTTTCCTCAAGAGTATTCCAGACCTCAAATTGTGTCTATCAATGCCTCTAAGCCATAAGAATAAACCTGTCTTACATGGACAGTGCATGCTCACTTTAGGAAAAGAATAAAATAGGACAACAAGTCATATTAGAGTGGAGAGCAGTGTTGGGAAGGATATAGATAGACCTCTCTTCAAATAGGAAAGTAAGAGTAAGAGTAAGATCAGACAATGACTTAAATACTAACTTTCAGGGAAAGGAATGACTAGGAGAGAAAGTCTGCAAGGAGCTTCATGTACTCCCAAAACTGCTGCCATGTGATTTATTCTGTTTCACTGGGACATGAGGAAGTCTAAAGGAACATGGGGAAGCAGCAAGTGCAAGTTAATGCATCAACCTATGAACACACATTTATTAGGAATTTACAATGTGAGGAGTGGGCAGGTAGGTCACCCAGTGGATAGAATGCCCAGACTGGAGTCGGAAAGACCTGAGTTTAAATCCAACCTCAGACACTTACTAAACCATATTTGTCTCAGTTTCATCATCTGTAAAATGAGCTGGAGAAGGAAATGGCAAAACTACTCCAGTATCTTTGCCCCCCCAAAAAAAACTCAAATAGGGTTTTTTATTATTCATTTTATTATTATTTATTTTATTATCTATTACTTATTTATGAAAATCCAATTCTGCATTTAATTTATTCAATTTTATTATTAATTACTAATAGGTTCTTTATTAAAATTCAACATAACAACCATATTGCACTGATCTAGTGGATTTTTGGACTTTGTGAAAACTTTCATCACCTACTGCTCAATGACTAAAACGATTCGTAATATTAGCCTTAAGATCTTAAGCCTTTAGAGGGTCTAAAACAAAAAAAAACTGAAATTAAAAATTTATTATTCAAAACTAACCATGTAGAAAATAAATTTAAATAATTTAACTTTTAAATGATGTTCTTGTTCTGTTTGCAGCATTTATATTTCTGAAGTTATTAAAGCTTAAAACTGGACTAAGAATTGTGGAACACCCTATATATTATATACTTAATATTATATATGATATATTATGACTAATAAATAATATGGATCATATCATCCATATAGGTATATATTCTAAACTAATCTACCAGCTATGATCCAGGAAAGGAATTCAAAAATCACTACACATCATTCCCTGATGGCCTAAGAACAACCATAACGTAATGAACTTTGTCCAAAAGATATTAGAAACAAAACTGAAAAAGTATCCTACCCCTGTATAAAACGATGATGATTCCACACACAGGTGAGAATGGCAGTCCTTCCCACACACACACACATACACACACCAAAATAAAAATATAATGGAATAGAAGAGAGAGAAGAGAATGATGGGGGTGGCAGAGCCGGCTCCAAAGACAAAGATGCTCATCCTTGAAAGGAGATTCATCACAATTCAATTCAACAAATGCTTATTAAGCTCCAACTTCTCTCAAGGGTGTTGGGAGGACCGGCAGAAGAAGAAACAGAATATATACAGAAATACAAGCAGAACTCTAAATCCATGATCTAAGATCCTAAGAGATGCAGACAGTGCTCTGGGGATATCTAAGGAGGGAGAAAGGCTGAAGGGGAATTTGACCAGAATCCACAAAATAAGGAATAACATGGATAAGGTAAATAGACTTGTTCACCAAATTCCAATAGAGCAGGACTGGGAGATGCCTTTTCAATCCATCGATCAGCATTTATTAAATGCCATCTAGATGCTTACAACACAAAGCTAAAAGGGAAACAATCCTTGCCCTCCAAAAACTTACATTCTAACAGTATGCCTCTAACCTCAATTTAAAACTTGAGTGAAATAAGCTTAATACCAACAGCTAATATTTACATTACATCTACTATGTACTACGTATTTATTTTACAAATACTGTCTTATTTAATTCTCACAACAACCCTAGGAGGTAGTTGCATTATGTTAATTTTATGGATAAAGAAACTAAGACCAAGCCACTTGCCCAGGGTCACAACTAGTTTCTGAGGCAAGATATGAACTGAGGTCTTCCTGACTCTAGGCCCTGGGTCCTCATCACTGTACCACCTAGCTGATTGTTCAGTTCAGGCCACATAAAGAAAGTACTACCCAGCAGAGTGATAACTGAGCCCTCAGAAGCATTGCATTATTGGGGGAAAGGAGACAGGGAGGAGGAAAAGCGAGAAAGGCAAAAGCAAGTGTGAGTTTACCAAAAAGGGTACTGTGAGGCTCAAATGAGGTAAAGAATGTAATGTAAAGCATTATATAAATGCTAGGTGGTGCAGTAGGTAAAGCCTGGAGTTGGAAAGACTCATCTTTCTGAGTTCAGATCTTGCCTCAGACACTTACTAGCTGTGTGACCCTGGGCAAGTCACTTTACCTTATTTGGCTCAGTTTCCTCATCTCTAAAATGATCTGGAAAAGGAAATGGCAAACCCCTCCAGGACCTTTGCCAAATAGGTGCAGATGCTACTGAATAACAGTAGTAGTAGTTTTTGCTGTTGTCCTCTTCATTATCATCATTGTTCTTGTTATTATTTTAGTTTATAGTCACTAGTCCTCCAGTCTAGCGATGACTTTGTTCCCTAAGCCTTCTACTGCCCTCCTCTTGAGCCCAAACTGTGTATATAGGGCAATACAGGAGTGTGCTGGGAAATGTTTAATGGGAACGGGGGTGGGGCTCCATGCATGCACAAGCACTTTTAAGTTTAATCTGCATTGTTGAAACTTTCTTAAGTCTAGGCAGTCAACAAAACAATAAATCAATCCCCCAGGCTCACAACCTTGCAGTCACCCTCAAATCCTCCCTCTCTCTCATCCTCCATAACCAATCTGTTGCCAAAGCCTGTCAATTTTACCTTTGCAACATCACTGGAATATGCCCCCTTCTCTCCAATTAGAATGCCACCATCCTGGTCCAAGCCCTCATCATCTCATGCTTGGACTACTGGAATAGCCTGCTGGTGGATCTGCCTGCCATAGATGTCTCTCCCCTCCAGTTAATCCTCCATTCAGCTACCCAAGAGATTTTCCTAAAATGCAAGGTGGACCAAGTCATCTGCAAACTCCATGAACTCTAAAGGCTCGCTTTTAACGTGGAGAATCAGATACAAAATCCTCTTTTTTGGCATTCAAAGCCTTCTCATAACAACCCTACCACCCAACACATACCTTTCCTGTCTTCTTATATCTTACACCTCCCTTATAATCTTTTTAATCCAGTGACACTGGCCTTGTTCTTCCAACAGGACCCTCCACCTCTCTGCCCAAAGTATTTTCTCTGGCTCTCTCCATGCCTGGAATGTTTTCCCTCTCATCCCTACCTCCTAGCTTCCTTTTCTTCCTTCAAGTCCCAAATAAAATCCCACCACCTCCAGGAAGCCTTTCCCAATCCCTCCTGATTCTAATCCCTTTCCTCTTTTAATTATTTCCTCTTTATCCTGGATATAGCTTGTTTTTACATATTTATTGCCTTGTTGCATCCCCCATTAGTTCCTTGAGGGCAGGGATTATCTTTTTGCTTTTTTATTTTATTTTATTTTATATTTTATTTTCTGGATCACCAGAGCTTAGCACAGTACCTGGCACATTGTAAGCATTTGATAAAAGTTCATTGACTGACTAGTTACATTGGTCGTAAAGTATTGTACTATTTTAACATTCTCAGAGTATGTACCTTGTTTGAGAAGAGTCTTTGAAGGTGTATTTTGTTCTACCATGTCATTTTTAATGCAACAAAGTACACAATGAAATTTTGCATGCTTTATACCTGTCAGTTACTTATATGATTTTGAAGGTGTAGTCTGTTATATAAAATCATCTACCAAAGGCTGCTTATTCTTATCTTATGTTTCCATCAAGGACACCCATGATGGTAGACTCATTGAAATTTCGTAGACATGAGAAAGTAGGCAAATGGGCCAATAAATGCTAATAATGTCTCAGTTAACTTTTTGGGAGGGGCAGTTAACTCAGACTTTTTTAAAGTGACTGTTTCACATTTTTAAAACTTCTCAAAGAAATTATGCTAAAGACTATCAAGGTCTTTTCTTTAATCTGTTTCTGATTTTTCACTCAATAGATTTTTTGAATAGTATGGATTGGAACTAATTACCTGCACTGTCTTCTTATCTTCATATTATTTTCTAATTTGGTATTGATTTTGACTTTTGTGGTAACCAGCTGATTACATGACTTCACACAAATAATTCAGAAATTACTTCTCTCTCAATTACTAGGCAATTCCTGTTTGTTAAAGATATTATCTAATAATTTTTGGTGATTGTGTTTTCTAGTTCCTTCACGTCCAATGCCGTCTAACTCTCTTCCTGAAGAAAATTTTCGTAATACATACATATGACAATTCTGAGTATTCTACATCTGTTCAGCCTTTTTCATTTCTTGATTCTAAGACTTCTTTTACAACACTGTTTTCAGCACTGCCCCACACACTCCTTCAAATTGAAGTCACATGGTATCAAAGTGTATCACTTGGCATAGTGTAGAAAATGAAATTCTTTATATAATTACTATACTTAGAATCATAGGCTCTTCTAAACTGATAAACCTGATCTACAACTATACTCCTTCATTTTATAGATGAAGAAAAGAAGTCCCAGAGGGATTAAGTGATGGGCCCAGTGTTATGCAGAGATTAAGCAGTGAAATCATGATTTGAACTCGGGTCCTCTGTCTACAAATCCAGCAAATTTTTTTAATCATCTGCTACAGAAAAGCTGCAATTTTTATTATGGAGGTCTGTTTGCTTGCATTCATTATAAACTCTGTAAGGTAAGATGACCGCATATCCCATGAAATGATATTTCTTGTTGCTCTTGGGAACACAAAAAGATTACTTGTTTTTCTGAGAAGAACCTATAGATCCATCCTTCCAATTAGCAATTGCTTCTTTATATGTTCTCGTTTCATTTGAAGGAATAATATTAATTTGGCTGTTTTCCAGTTCCTCTAGTAGTATATCAGTTCATTGGTCACCAGACAAAGATGGCATTGTGGCAACAGTGGGTGTGTATAGTAAGGGAGTGATGTGATTTTAGGAGGTCCTGTTTCCCTTTCTCACATGATTTCACTGTCACTGGAGAAACTGAAGGGAAGCTACATGGGACTAAGGGATATGAGGAGTATTTGTGTTTTTATCTGGTTCATGCACTACCGTGAGAAAAAACATTTCATGATCTGTTCAGCATCCATTTGTGATATGCCTCTCTGTTTAGATAAGCAGGTCCTCTGGCAGCAGACACAGTTTTTCACCAGAGTGATATCTGAAATTTTTCTTGCTTGGTAGAAGCTGTCAGAGTTTTCCTCCATTGGCATAGTCTTCAAAGATTCATTGTCATTTCCCAGCACAATGAGCCAATAGAGTAGGGCATTTGTAAAGGATTGTATATATATTTAGTTTAATTAAGGTCAGATTAACTGAGATGTATGTCACTAAACTGAATATTTTACAAGCTGTAGTCAAAAAAAAATGATAGTGACCGTCTTCATTCCTGCTTTCTCATACCCACTTTCATCCACATCCTGGGGCAGGAAAGGTGGGAGAAAAGGACTGGAAAAAATTATCTAGTAAGAACCCACCCACAAAGGAACTGTATATCCTGTTATGACAGCTATATATCCTGTTATGACAGCTAAGAACAGCTTAGGAAAAGGGGAAGTTCTTGGTAATCAAGTTTTTGAGTCAATCAACATTTATTAAGTGCCTACAATGTACCAGGCACTAATGCTAAGTGCTCAAGACACAAAGAAAGACAAAAACAGCCCCTGCCATAAAGAAGCTCACAATCTAATGGGGAAAACAACATGCATGCACTTGTGTAGAAACAAGAAAAATAGAAGATGAAGTACAGATAATCTCAGAGGGAAGACACTAGAATTAGAGAGGATCAGGAAAGGTTTCTTCCAGAAGTTAGGGTTTTAGCTAATGCTTGGTGGAAGCCAGGGAAGCCAGGAGACAGAGAGAAGAGAAATCCTGCTAAGGAAAATGTACAGTCTCCTGACTGTCTTGTGAAGGAACAGCAGTGTAAGAAAACAGGAAAGGTAGGAAGTGGCCAGGCTACCAAGGGCTTAAAAAGCCAATCAGAAGATTTTATACTTTATCTTGGAAGTTAAAGGGATTTTACTGAATGGACAAGGGTGGTGACAGTCAGACCTGTGCTTCAGGAAAATGACTTTGATAGATGAATGGAGGATGGACCAGAATTAGGAGAGACTTGAGAGAGGGAGTTCTTCCCAAAGGCTATTACAGTAATTCAGGTCTGAAAAGAATATGAAGAGTCAAACTCCCCTTCCCCTTAGTGTGAGAGAATTAGTATCTTGCCACTGGATGTGAGACATTCTTCTAGTAATTATAGAAGGCCATAATAAGAGAATCAAAAAAGAGAAAGTCAGATCTCTTCTGATTACTACCAGCTTACCTGTAAAGTTTCCATTGTGATTTTCACTAATCCATTGGGGTTTGTTTCAGTTATGCCACGTTGCCTAATAAAAATCAATAGATATCCTGTGTGCCTAAAATAAATCCTCGAATCTTTTATACTCTATTCAAAAAGACTATATTTAAAAGGTTTAGATTAGATCCCAATCGTTTGGGGTGGGGGGTGGGGGAAATGTGTAACCACTTGCCTTTTTTATCTAGGGAGAATGGTCCAGGATTCCCTTTTGTAAAATTCTACTTTGAGGAGCTTACAAAGTTATAAGGAAATATGGAATAATGGCTCATAATATATACGCCCGGTTAGAAAGAGATTCTCTAACAATGGACCAATGATTTGCCTAGCCTGGAATCAGGAAAAAGGGACTTCCTAGACAAAGTTCTTTCTGCGTGGCTAAAACCATTGTTCTACAGATCACTCACCCATGAATAAAAAGGATATATACATTTCTGAGCTGACCACACTTTTATATAGACTGAGACAAGTGGCTATATCAAGTTATCAGCAACAGAAACATCTCTGCTGCTGGTTCTTATAGACTAGAGTTGAAGGCTTCTGGTGGGGAAACAATCGAAAACACGTCTCAAGATGCTCTCCTGGTATTGATTTTTCTTCGTCTGCATGTTTGAACCCTCATATTTTCTTGAACTCTCGCATCAACAGCTGGATCCACCAATGATGATCACATAGTATGTGGCTGTCACCAAATGAAGGGGGATCTATTTACTTCCTGTCAGTCTTCTTTGGCACAGAACTTGAGGGTATTAACATACTGTTAATTATGAACAATATGATGCCCAAGTAGCAGAGGTAACTGATGAACTCCTGATACAAAGGGAAAGATATGACTGCAAAAATCCCAATGAAAAAGAACTAGAAATTACAATAAATGAGAGTTTATGTTTGCAAAGGAAGATGCTACTGTGGTCAAAAAGGAAAGAAAATTCCAATGGTAGTCAGTTTGCACTAAGCTAAGGAGAAAACGTATTTATCATTGTGGGCAGAAAAGACACCTGAAATGGCAATGTTCTAAACCACAAGGTCCCATACCAGGCTAATTTTTACCCCACATTCTCAAAAATCCCAAAAAACAGTTACTGACATAGGGGAACAGGCTTGCAAATTTGAAATTACTTAGATAAAGGTTATCTACAAATACAAGGAAATTATGGAGGATAAAACTCAGATATTGCTACTTCTGTTTCCTTGATTTATTTCAGACCCTGTTGAACTTACAAATTATGATAAAATGAGAGAAACTAAGTTCTAGCAATTAAGGAGCAAAACCTTTTAAATCAGTATTATGTCCATCAAATAAGAAGGATGAAGGATCCTACATAAAGTGGGGGGTTCAAATCATCAACAAGCATTTATTAAGTATCTGCTATGTACCAAGCCCTATCCTAAGAGTTGGGGGTACAAAAAAAGAGAAGAAAGTAAGTTTCCTGTTCTCTGGGACCTCACAATCTAATGAGGAAGATAACATGCAAACAAGTATGCATAAACAAAATACAGATGGGATAAAATGGAGATAATCTCAGAGGTAAGGCATGAAAATTAAGGAGGACCAGGAAAGGCTTTTTGCAAAAGGTGAGACCTCAGCTGACATTTGAAGGAAACAAGGGAAGCCAAGGAAGCTATGTGACATATAAAAAGTTCAAGAGACATAGTTTCTGTGTAATTAATCATTTTATTAATCATGCTACCAGATAATTAATAAAAGGGATCAGTGGCACTCTTGAATGTCAAAGACCCCTCATGGAACCCACTCAACACTTATATGCCCTTGGAAGAGTGCATGTTTCTGAAGGTGGCAACCAACTCTATTGGTTAATGAGAAAAATAAATATTATAAGAGAGGTGGACCCATTCTAATGAGGAGCTGAGGGATATGACTTTGGTCACTCTCACTCCCAGACTATCCCAAGACTAGGGCAATCTATATAAAACATCTATCCCAACCCAAGCCTAAGTAGAACACAGTGAGCTTCCCCACTCCATGGCATCTGAACAAGATTGAGGAGAAAGTTAATCCAATCTCATTATCTGCAATGTCCTTCAGATTGTGGGCTGGCCTAGTAGCAGAGCTTCTTAAACTTTTTCCACTGAAGACCCCCTTTTCATGTTTCAGCAGCATTTATTGGCCTTGCATGGCCTAAGGGCATGAGCAATGCAAAGTATGCATGCTCTGTGTTCAGAACAAAGGCTGCAGTGAAGTTACAAGGTGCAACACAGTCAAGTGCTACCAGAAACACCTTGGATTCATCACGTTTGATTTTTAATTAATTTTTGGTCATTGTGTGTTCAGAAATCTTTTACAATTGCCAAATTTTTCAAGACACTATTTAGGGTTGAGACCCACAGTTTAATAAGTGCTGTAGTAGAGAATGAGGATCTAGGAAGGGAAGAAAACCTGGATCTCCCCAATAATTAGTTATTTAATAGTCATTTCTCTCAGCCAGGAGGTGAAGATGAGGAGGGAAGAGTGTTTCAGGCCTAGGAGACAGTCAGTGAAAATGCCCTAATTTGGGAGATGGAATATGTTTGGTGAAGACAGACAAGAAGGAGACTAAAGTCATTGGATGGCAGAATACATGAAGGAGGTGGAAAGCATGAGAAGACTGAAAAGGCAGGAAGGGGCCAGGATATAAAGAGCTTTAGAAGCCAAACAGAGGAGCCTCTATTTGATCATGGAGGTAATGGTGAGCCACTGGTTTTGATCATATTAGGGGGAGACCCAAAAGACATCCATTTCCACAATTATTGGGTCAAAGATTACAGAAAGATACTGACACTATAATGTTCTTGCTGTTCATCCTTCATTCTGGAAGAGGACCAATGACATCAGGACGGTGATGTCTTGACTTGTGAATGAATTGGACTTAAGCAAAGCAGAGCTGTGCCAAGCCATTAGCCTCCATCTCTCCTCCAGAGTCATCAGAGTCCAGTGGCAAGGCATAGGTTGGGACAACTGGAGATGGCCCCAGATGCAGTGAGAGACCTTGGTATTTTGAAGCTAGAATAAAAGGACAGAAGCACTAGAATTTAGTGCCACAGTGGGAAAAACAGAACAAGGTAAAGGCCTAGGGTCTTCCTTTTCTGAAGAATTATAAATCTCATAGTAAACACATTCCTACATCAAGCTAAACAGAATAAGGGATCCAAAAATATTTTTCAAGCCACAACTCATACTTAAGTGGTAAGGAATATGATTTCAAAAGATCAACTCTATTAGTTAGGCCTGTAGAAAGGATATTCTTTACAAATGACTTAAAAAATAGATGACCTTCAGAAGTTTAAGTCAGACTTAATACCTGGAATTGGAATCTCTAAGGATCATAGGTTCATAGATTTAGAACTCAAAAAGATCCTAAAGGTCACCTAGTCTAATCCCCATCTTTTTACAAATGAGGAAACTAAGGCCCCTCAAGGCTAAATAACCTGCCTGAGATCACATAGGTAGTAAATGGCAGAGATAGGATTTGAACCCAGACATTCTGAATCCAATTCAGCATCCTTTTCTTTGCATCATAGTAGAAACAATAGTGAACTGGAGGTCAGAAGGCCTAGGGTGGGGCCATGGTTACACCCCTAATGTGCTGTGTGACTCTGAACCTAAGTGTTGGATTTAGGGAAATCCAGGAAGAGGATAATATATCTGTTCAATGCCAAATAAATAGGCAGGTCTTCTAAGCTGTTGATAACTCCTCAGGTCTTCTTAGGAAGGGCAGGATGATCTATCAATACTGATGATTGAATAGGTGTGCCAGTAGAAACTACCCCCTTGGCGTGTGGAGCAAGAAAACTATTATTTTTGGAGAATAGTTTGAAAGTCAGGAAAAAGGACAATATTGAGAGTGGAATTGCAAGGGAGAACATAACTGTCAAAATTCCAAGAAATGTGATAGCCTAGAGCTCTGACAGTGATGTTGTATACAAGTCAGAGTCAATGAGGGTCTGCTGGAAGCTTAGGGGGCCTGGTCATTTGTGCATGAGTCTAGAGTAGGGGGAATGAATCTTGAGTTGAGGAAGCATGAGTGAGGGCCTGGACTGGCACATACAACCTGTGCATCAAGACCTGAAAGACTGTTCGGGAGGACTGCACCCTTTTGCTTTTCCATACAAAGGTATCCATTTGGAGAATATTGAAAAAGTGTAACAAAAGATTCTCTATATCTAAACGGCACATTCCTGAGCTTGCTATGGTTGCATCCCAGGAAAAGAGAGGACAGGATAAAGAATGTCTAACCCCCAACCCTAGGCCTTACAGTGTGAGGGAAATCAGTGACAATACCATGCCTGCCCGTGAGCATGTGCCACAAAATGAGGTTGGTGTTGTTGCTGTATCTGACTCCCCTTGACCCCATTTGGGATTTTCTTGGCAAAGATA
This sequence comes from Trichosurus vulpecula, assembly GCF_011100635.1. Classification (NCBI taxonomy): domain Eukaryota; kingdom Metazoa; phylum Chordata; class Mammalia; order Diprotodontia; family Phalangeridae; genus Trichosurus; species Trichosurus vulpecula. The sequence goes on along the minus strand of NC_050574.1, from coordinate 324,723,438 downwards.
CTGGTGCTGTTTGCCGTTTTCCTTCTCCAGCTCATTTGACAGATGAAGAACTGAAGCAGAGTTAAATGACTTGCCCAAGGTCATACACCTATTAAGTGTCTGAGACCAGATTTTAGTTCAGGTCCTCCTGACTCCAGGAGCAACACTATATCCACTGCACCACCTACCTGTCCCAAAATAGGGGTAATAACACCTAAACTTTCTACTTGCTGGTTTATTGTAAGGATCAAATGAAATAATATATGCAAAACACCATAAACTATAAATCATTGCCTAATAATGCCAAGTGTTCTTAGTATTAAGTTTTGAAAAGTGCTTAGCACATGGTATCTCCTCTGATCCTCATGCCCTAGGAAGTAGATGCTATCATTATCCCCTTTTGCAGATGGGGAAGCTTGCTGCTTCAATGACTTCCCCAGGGTCATGCAGCCAGTGTCTGAGACAGGATTAAAACTTGGTTCTTCCTGATTCCAAGATCAGCACACTCTCTACCTTGCAGCCCAGCTGCCCTCAGCTGCTCTCAAGTTCCCGATGAGAAATGTCATCAAGAGCACCCCACCATCTGTAGCTGAAAGGCCAACTTAGTCGTGTTGCGGATCAGGAAACTGGAGGCATTAGTAGTTGATTAGCTCACAAAAGTCTAGACCAAAGTTTATAGAATCAATTAAGTGTTTTATTGTGTGCATGTTACGGAGGAATTGACTGGATGGGAACATAAGTGTTGGTAAAGATCTGCTGGAATAAGATGACCCAGGAAGTAAAGCATTATGGTGCGGCTTTCAAAAGGGGTCAAAGGATAGGAAAAAGAACTCTGCTATAACCTTTGCTCATTGGTAAAGGGAAATTCCATAGAATTGAGCTGAGAAACATAAAATTTCTGAAAACTGGAATCCTCCTCTGAGGAGGGGGCGGAGATAATTTTTCAGTTTGGGTTTTTTGTTGTTTTATTTTTTGAATCAGGAAAAATTAAAATACGAATAATACTTCTTTATTTGCCTTCTCTAGGAACATACAAATCCATTACATATTCCTTGGCTTGCTCATAAAATGACTATTTTGAGTCTCTGAAATTTAAATGCATAGTTTATTCTTATAATTTAAAATGTGTTAATTTTACTTAACTTTCAAATGTTTTTATTTTTCTTACCAACAGAGCTACAGGCTGCTGAACTTTAAGAAAACTAGCATTTCTTTTTTTTTTTGCTTTTGTCACTATAAAAAACCAGGCAAAAGTTTAAGAACAAAAGGAACTACCAGTGTTTTCAACAGAATCATACCATTATAACCCTGCTCTCTTCAGGCACTGCCATCACCCTGGTCCAGGATCTCATCTTCTCATACCTGGACATCAATCTGGCAGTAGCCTCCTGGCTGATCTCCTGGTCACAAGTCTTTAACCACTCCAGTCCATCCTCTACTGAGCTGTTTAATTGATCTTCCTAAAGCACAAGTTGAAAATCCCCTCACCCAGCCTATCGACTCCAGTGGCTCCCTATTACCTGGCCTTTTTTCTCTTTATACCACTAGCTCTTCCATCTTTGAACTCTGCGAATTTTCAGTTGCTGCCCCCACCACCACCATGATACCACCACCATCCCCACCCAAATCTGAAACTCTCTCCCTCCTCAGCTCTGCCTTAAGGCTGCCAAGGTTTCCTTTAAGTCTGAGCTAAAACCCCACCTTTCTTAAGAAAACTTTCCTGATACCCATTAATTCTAATGCCTTTTCTCTCTTGATTATCTCCAATTTATTTTGTACATGTCTTGTTGGTACATAGTTGTTTGTATGTTGTCTCCCTGGTTCTAGACTGTGAGCTCCTTGGGTCCATGGACCATTTTGCCTTTCTTTGAGTCCCCAGAGTTTGGCATAATACCTGGTATATGTAGTAGGTGTTTAATAAATACTTATTGATTGACTATTGCCTAACTGAGTTACCATGATAGTTGACTCCATAGTGTCACATACATACAATAAAACCACTAATTTGAGGGATAAGATCTTAAAAACAGAGGAAAAATACCCAAACTCACTGAATACAACTGTGGCAACATTGCACTTTGACTCATTCTTATTTTCTGAGCTGTCACTTACAACAATTTCGGCTTCTTCATTTCTATCTTCACAGATCAGTAAAAGATGAAAATTTATCCAGATGGATATGTCATAGGCTTCTCTTCCCTTGTTAAGTTAGTATTTCCTGACTTGAGGCATTTTCAATCATAGAATAATTCCTTCACCTCGTATAGAGGTGTGCCCATTAAAAGCCTCATCAAGGTTAACTTCTTATTAACCAGATGGATGAGATTAAAGGATAAGAACTTTGTTCCAGCATCGAAAATCGTTCCTTGATGGGACATATACTCACCCTGAATTACAGTGGGTTAACTTTCTAGGACCACCTTGTTCTATCCCCTTTAAGGGATTCTAAATCATAGGGAGGTATTATAAGTCTAAAGGACTGTATAAGTCCTTTGGTGATATGAGCTCACAAAAGGCTCGACTAATAAACTCAAATTCTTTCCCTTTTTTAAGGGGCTTCAAACCTAGGTAGTTCCCTAAGGGAAGTGGAAGCCCACTGGAGAGAAAAGAATTGTTGTCTAAATTATTTATGGGCTCAGGTGTGAATTCCTTATGTTTTTATTTTTATATCATATGAATAAAGCCTTTGTTGTATTCAGTCTTTTCTCAGCCTGGGTCCTTGCCTGGGAACTAAGGAACTAGACATGGGCTATATTCTGATGTTCCCAAGGTGAAAACCTTGGACATGAGGTAAAGAGTGATTTGAAAGATATGTCCAAAGTTTGAATCTAGATTGTGTACATCTAGAGCCGAAGCTCTGGGCCATGCATTATACCTGTGTGGGGCGTTGATTTCATATTCACTAGAGAGCTCATTAGCAGATTGCAATCATATTTTTATTCCTTTTATAAGAAAACAATGTCAGAACAAAGACCCATCCTTTAACATTATGTAATAAGAAGTTACCCTGGAGGCAGCTAGGTGGCATAGGGGATAGAGCACTGGCCTTAGAGTCAGGAAGACCTGAGTTCAAATCCTGCCTCACACACTTATTAGCTGTGTGACCCTGAACAAGTCATTTAACCCCAATGGCCTCCAAAAAATTTTAAAAAAAAATCAAAATAAGAAGAAGTCAGCCTAGACGAGCCTTCTCCAGAATGCAAAAGCAAATATCTTTTAGAAGAAGTAGGAAACTAGGCTGATAGGGTTTTGAAGCTGGAAGAGACTTTGGATGTCATCTAATCTAACACCCTCATTTCTACGTATGAGGAAAAGGAGGGCAGTTTAGGTAGTGCAGTTGATAAAACCCTGAGTTGAAATTCTGCCTTGGTTACTAACTGTGCGACCCTAGCTCCGCCTGCCTCAGTGTCCTCAACTATAACATGGAAAAAACAATTGTACTTACCCCACAGGTAAGTTGTGAGGATTTAATGAGATAACATGTAAAGCAACACATAAGGCTCCCTGCCGGCTGCATGCTGATTTACTGTTTTTATTTATGTTGCTTATTTACTTATTTATTGATATATTTACTTTAGTTGTATTGTCGGTATTGTTCTCTTTGTATTGTTCTATTATATTGTTAAATATTTCCCAATTACATTTTAATTGGATTTAGGCCACACTTGGACTTCCCATTGATCATACCCTTGACACTTGCAATATAAAGTGATTTGCAAACTTTAGCTATATAAATGCTAGCTCAAGGATGTCAATGACTTACCCCACATTAGTGAAAGAATCAGGACTACAACATGGGTCTCTTGACTTCTAGACCTAAACCAAGAGTCTGAAAGAAGACTCAAGAAGAGTCTATGTTGGTAGCTATTGAACAAAGGATTTGCTCAAATAATGCGGAAGTAGTGGTAATGGACCTGACTAATCCCTGAATGCATTATTAGGCCCAGACATCTAAAAGTATTCAGTATTCAAATATTTTGTAAGATTTGAAAGTACTTTTCCAACATTCAGCCCTAAGTGTGCTGCTTAATATCCAACTGAATTCTGTAGTAGTGCTAGTATCCCTAATAGTTCCACTTTTGAAGCCTGAATCCAAGAGGTATAGAGCAGCATACACTGGTTGACAACAAAGTTCTTCCCCTTTATCAATAAAGCCCTTCTCTTTACTTTCTTTTGTACTTTGAAGCAGACATCCACTTAGAATCTCAAAAGCTATTGATTTTATGTGGTTTATGGATAAGGAATGTCTGGTGAAAGTGTACAATGTGATTCGCATGACATAATGTATGTAAAGTGCTTTGCAAAATACTATAAAATCATACCATTGCATTCAGATTCAGTGGTTGTTACACATATTTTACATTTAAAAAAAGCCAGTATCCAAAGATAGCAAGTAAGCCCTGGCTCCCTCTCCCAGAGTCAAGCTGTTCCTTCTGCTCCTCAGGGTTCCAGAGGATAACCCTGAGGAGTTAAGGTATCTCTCCCTCTTTATCACCATCAACTTAAACCCCCAATAGCTATGTTCTCCCTTTTGTTAAAGACCTAGCATCTCAGTTTCATTTAACTACTTAAGGTTAATTAACTTTTACAAAGGGATGCTTACTTGAAAGATATAGTAAAAAGAAATATATATAAATACCACTCCCAAAATCTTGGCATAGTATACTCTCCCCAATGTTACCTTCAGTCTATGGGGGAATAGGTTCAAAACCCAGCTCAATTCCTTTATAAGATTGGTTCCACTGTTCATCTTCAGATGAGTCTTCATCTCAGCCACTGCTGACCTGAGGTCCCAGAGGTCACTCTTTTGTCCTTGGAGCATCAGTGATGGACTGGCTCTAGAATCTTGACTCTGGAATGCTGGAACACTGGAGCACCCTCCTGACGACTTTTTAACCTCAATTCATTGTGAAATTCCATTTCCTTCACCTAGAATGGAAAAAAAAATCAAACAAAAGGCTGACCCTCAGAGCATAGGAGAACCTCAGGCCTTTCACCATAGAACATGGTCTCTTACTAGATGCCCTGAGTGAGTCACTTTAAGAGATCCCTCAAGAATAAGTGAGGACAAAGAAGTGGCTGGTGTGGGTGGAATCAAATGAGATAGAAAAGGTACAGCACAGGTTAATTGACTTACAAACCTTAAAACATTATATAAATGTTTATTATTATTAATAGTAACTAAATCCAATGAAAAAGCCTCCCCTTCACTAGCTGGATATTCAACTGGAACCAGTTATGGAATGTCTACACATCTCTCCAAGGCACTTCCATTACAGATGATCACAGTTCTCCCAGAAGTAAGCTCCTTAGTATCCTCCACATGGAGAGGTTGCCTTAACCTAAGCAAGTTAATGGGTTCTGTGCATGAGCCAGACTGCCATTACTGTAATGCATATGTTAGTCCGTGGCTAATTCAAGAATGAGTTCTGAGATTCACTTGGAGCATCACAAAAGGATCATTTTGTTGGGTAAAACCATATTCTAAGGAGGAAGAAGTAATTGCCATGCTTGCTCATTGCTTAAAGGAATGTAGCATGCAACAATTAAGGCAGACTGAGAACATTTCTTAGTGAAAAAGAAAAAGAATTATTTCTGTACTGAGTGAGTTCACAGATAGATATACTTCAATGAAAACCAGGCAGAACTGATTTGACTGTACACACTTTAGATGGAGGAGATAATAATTCAATTAGATTACCATCTTTCTGAGTTAATGAAAAGGTATTAGATGGCATCAGAAATGAGATGGAGAAGATGTTAAAGCCTGGTATTAGCAGACCTTTCCAAAGTCCCTCTGTTTCTCCCATAGTTCTTGTTCCCATACCATATGGCATATAGAAAATTAAGTTCTCTACCCTAAACTGATGAGAACTGATAAGACTATCTCAACAAATATGTTATGTAAAGGTTTTTGGCAAAAGGCCTTAGATGAAGAATCTAAAGGAAAAACAACATTTGTAACACTATATAGGATGCATAAATTTAATGTCTTTTCACCATTTGGATTGAAGAATTCACTTATCTCTTTCCAGAGTTTGGCTATTGTCCTATTAAGTGGGGGAGAAGTGTTTGCCATTGCCTGTACTGATCTATTCAACCATAGTGAAGCTGCTAACCAGCAACATGTCAGGTGAGTATTCAGCACAATCTGTAAAATTACTCTTACTGTGAAGCCTGGTAAATGCCCATTTGGACATAAAATATTGAGGAAATAAGGCAGGAAATGGTCATGTAATACCTACCCTCCTCCCATCTCTCCGTGCTGCAAAATAAAAGAAAAGTTATTAAAGATTAACAAATTCCTGCAGGGAAGAAAGGCTAGGTAATTTGGGAGACTAGCAGAACTACATTTGCTAGAACTGCTGTAGCTAGACCTTTGACTGACGGTATCTATTTATTTTTATCTGGTTCTATGATTTCATTTGTGATGAAACTCTATACACCAATGCAGTCCCAAGTTGGAATTTTAGAGAAGTCTCTGCAGCTCTGAGTAATTAAATGATTTGCCAATTGTCACACAACTATTATATTTCAGAGTCAGTAGTTGAACCCGGGTCTTATTGCCTCCCAGATTGGTTCTCTACCCATTTCACTACACTAACTTAACACAGAGGCAATTAATTTATATGGATCTAGGAGTGTCAAAAGGCTTCTGAAAAGCTTAAGCAGCCTCTGAATCCTTGGCAGTTTTGAGAACCTGGGATTTTTCCAAATCTTTCATTATGGGAAATGATATATCTGATACTGGTTTAGATATGATTTTATTGCAAAAACATGGGAATGTAAAACAGCCTATAACATATCTTAGTAGAAAATAATTGCTTTCCAGCAAGGTGGCTGAATGAAGGGTTGTGTCTAAGCCTAGCTTCCCCTTTATCATCTTAAAACAACAAGAAATATGCCAAGTAAAGGAAATGAGCAAAAACAGCAACAAAGTAGGAAAAGGAAAGAATTCATCATCAGGAATACCTTGCACAAAATACAACAGCAAGCCTGAAGAATGAGCAAACTACTGAAAATTGGACCCAAAACAGTGAATAAATCTGGGATATTTATCTGGGATAAATGAAAGTAAGGTGAGAGTCCCAGAAGAGAGGGAAAATATTCCCAGAACAAAAACTAGACCCCAGAACTGATAATGGAACAGCTGTAAAAAGTTCCAGGATGATTAAAAATGTAACTAAAAGTAATAAGGATATAAATTAGGAAGTAAATTTTAACTCTAAGATTTTTTTAACTAAGTAATAGAATTGTGGAAGACAAACAATAGAGAACCTCTTTAAAGCAGCAGATCCTGAAGAAGAAATTGACAGATTTAGAACTCAAAAATGTAGATATATAAGAAAAAAATATCAAAATGTCATCCAAAGAGAGCAAAACTGTGAGAACTGTTGAGTTTTCTACAAACTACAGAAATTAACCTCAAAGGTAGTGAGTCAATCTAGGAATTATGTCTCACTGAAAATAAAAAAAAAAAAACCTACTGAAACAAAAAGGCAAGAAAATTGCCAGTAAACACTGGAAAGAAAAGATAAAGATCAATAGAATCCCTGAGATATTAGTTAGCTGAGAGAAAACTGAAGTTTAACTCATCTTGAAATGTAGTAACCAAGACCTAGAAATTAAAAATTAAACAAAAAGTCTTGCAAGCAGAAAGAAAAGGATTCTCCACATACCAAGGAAAAATAATCTGAATTGTATAAAACTATTCCTCAACCAGGAGGAATGAAAAGAAAGCCTGAAAAAATATTCTTAAAAGCAAAAGAATATCAGTTTTCATACCAAAATAGCATCTTACAAAATTAAGCTTAATGACCAAAAATACATCTATATCTATATCAATAGATAGATATAGATATATTTTCAACAGACAGAAAGGAATTTAAATCAGTAATACTGAAGAAATCAGCAGTGAGCATGGCATTTAACATGCATATTCATCAAAGAAAACATATTTACGAAAGGTAAACCAATGCATAAAATATAAAAATACCAAGCATGTAAATCAATATTTGTATTCTGTAAGGAAGAGACAAGGCTAGTGTGTTTTAGCATTTTCATCTTTTTCTGAAGTTCATTGAGAAAATAGAGACCATTTAGGTGAAAACCCATAAAAAGAGGTTTTAAAAAGTACCCTATAAAAGGGATGATCAAGCAGGTGAAAGATTTGAAGAGGGATTTTGGAAATTATCTCCTATGATCCCCTCAATTTCTAGCTGGGGTCATTGGGCTCCTGAAGAGTACAGCTAGGATGGCTTGCTCCAGGGTATGCTGGTGGTGAGAGGCAAAATCTGGTTCTAATCTGAGTCCTCTGAATCTGCGTACAAAGCTCCGTCTGCCACCACTCTATCTTTTTTATGAATTACTATTTCCGGCAATGGGGCTCCATAAAAGTTCCTTTCAGTAAAAAAAAAAAAAAAAGTTGTATAGAGCAATCTGGAGCCACATTCTTGCCTAGGTTGGGCAAAGAAGGATTCTCTTTTAAAGTTTCACTTTATACTGTTACAAAGATCATTGAGAGAGCAAAGAGACAGCATTTGTGGGCATCCCCCTTGAAGAAGATTTCATCCTTGAATATCACAGAAGAAGAATACAATAGAGGAAAGCTGAATTAATATTTCTTGGAATGGTGAAGGAAATTTTTAAAAGTTAGGATGATTTGGGGTGGGTGTGGTTCAGGAAAATAAGTCTGGAAAAATATTTTTATCTGACCTGGGCAAAGGGAAATGTAAAAATAAAAGAGAACAAGGTTGAAAAATGGGAGTAAAGAATAGGGAGTTGGTCTAGGCTGAAGACAATATAGGAAGTGTCTGTAGAAGGTGACTGAGGTCAAATTGTTGCAAGCAAGAAAAAAAAAAAGGTACAGGTGTAGAGAGCTGATCTCAATTTTCAGTGTCTATACCCCTTCCTCTCAATTCTATCTCCTTTGTGTGGTTGGTCCTTCTCTCTCAAAGAGGACCATGACCTCAGGAAGATGATGCCATGACTTGCAAGTGAATTGGATTTAAGTGAGGCAGGGCTGTGCAAAGTCACCAGCCTTACTCTCTCCTCCAGAGCCATCTGGGTCCAGTGGCAAGATATAGATCAGGATGACTGGAGATGGCCCCAGCTCTATCTCCTTTATACATTTATTGTCTTCCCTTCTTATAATATAAGCTCTTTAAGAGAAGTATCTGTCTTGTTTGTACATTCTTATATGCCCAACACAGTACAGTGCCCAGCACAGACGAAGCACCAAATACATGATATTTTTCACCAGATGTGATGGCACATGCCTAGGGAAACTGAGGCTGATGGATCACTTAAGTTTAAGAGTTCTGGCCTGCCATAGGGCGAAAGCCAATCAAATGTCTGCACTTAAGTTCAGCACCAGGATGGTGAACTCCTGGAAGAAGGGGGCTATCAGCAGCCTATGGAGGGGCAAACTGGCTCATGTCACAAACAGATCAAGTCAAACCTTCTATACCTGTCAGCAGTGGAATCAGCCACATGAGTGGCTCCCTCACTTCCAGATTTTTTTTCCCATTTATTCATTCAAGGACAGTAAGGTGGCACAGTGGATAGAGTGCCAGGCCTGGAGTTGGGAAGACTCATCTTCCTGATTTCAAGTCTTGTCTCAGACACTTACTAGCTATGTGACCCTGAGCAAATCACTTAACTCTATTTTGTCTCAGTTTCTTCATCTGCAAAATGAGCTGGAGAAGTAGACAAGAAAACACTCTACTATCTCTGCCAAGAAAACTCCAACTGAGGTCACAAAGAGTCAGACACAAGTGAAAATATGACTGAACAACAACATCCATTCGAGTAAAAAACACAAAATTTGATAGAAGGAAACATAAATTCAACAATTACAAGCATGAATGTTAATGGATTAAACTTGCCCCCAAGATGGAAGGGAAGAGCAGAATGAATTAGTAAACAATACAAGTTACTGTAGAGAAGAGACACCATTAAAATGTAAAGACTCATGTGGAGTTAAAAAGGAAGGCTGGAATAAAGTCTACTATGTTTCAGGCAAGTCCTCAAAAACTAAGTGTAATCATGACGTGAGGTAAAGCAACTATAAAATTAGCTAGCGGTCAAGACAAACAGTGAAGCTACATTATACTTAAAAGTGCCATAGATAATAAAACACAACCACAATCAACAAAAAATCATCAGCATTTCTCTATACTATTAACAAAAGCCAGCAGGAAAAGATAGAGAAATTCTATTGAAAAAACTATAAAATCCATAAAATATCTGGGAGTTAAACTACCAAGACACACAGGTCTTATGTATGTGACATGAGGTTTAGGGGTTATCCTCCCACAAAGGATGTTAGCTCTCTTTCTCTCTGTCTCTGTCTCTCTCTCTGTCTCTCTCTCTCTCTCTCTGTCTCTCTCTCTCTCTCTCTCTCTCTCTCTCTCTCTGTCTCTCTCTCTCTCTCTCTCTCTCTGTCTCTCTCTCTCTCTCTCTCTCTCTCTCTCTCTCTGTCTCTCTTTCTCTCTCTGTCTCTCTCTCTCTCTCTGTCTCTCTCTCTTTCTCTGTCTTTCAGTCTGTGTCTCTCTCTGTCTCTCTGTCTGTCTGTCTCTGTGTCTCTCTGTCTGTCTCTCTGTGTGTCTGTCTGTCTCTCCCCGTCTCTCCATCTATCTGTCTCTATCTCTGTCTGTATCTGTCTCTCTCTTCCCCTCACCCTCTCCCTCCATCTCTCTTTCTGTCTTCCACTCTCTCCCTCCCTGCCTTTCTCTTTGAACACTTTAAAGTGCTCTATAAATGCTAGCTATCATTATGATTATCATTATCATTATCACCTCAGATCTGTACTGCCTAAGCAGCTTATAAGGTCCAGAAATCCTGCCATCCAGAAGTGATTTATTAGTGCTTCATATTTCAGAATGGTCCTCTAATTATTTTCTCTAGATGAGAAGCGTATTGTGGAAATCACCCCCTACTGAGTACCTGGCCCGTACTCAGAAACTCTGCACCTCTTGAAATCATGAGTTTATGGTCAGGACTGGAAGAATCTGTTTCTCAGGATCACTGGTCACTAATTTGTGCTCAGAGAAGAAAATAGAAAGTAGAAAGTGGCCAGGAATTCAGGTTCATGTAGACAAGCACACGTTGCTGCTGCCATGTGCATATTATGACTATGCTGCTGGTGGGAAGGGGAGAGATACACACCTCTACATATGCTTGCTTGAAGTCCAAGGAAGTGATGGTCGCATCCCAAACAGAGAGACAGAGAGCTCTTTCCCCTCAGAAATTCTCATAGCCAGCTCATTGAGAGGACATCTATTCTTGATTTAGTTGCCAATCATCTCTGACATAACCCACCAGTTGTGGGTTCCATAGGAACAACCAGTTAGAGGTTGCTTTGTCATCTCTCAGCAAGGGACAAGTCCTTCAGCAAGGGGTTAGAATACATGTCCAGCTCTAAAAAGAAGTGCATTAGGGAATTCTCCTGATAACCTCCACTCTACAATACAAAAGTACAAAACATGAATAACAAATATAAAGGAAGTCCTAAATAATCAGGGAGATAATCAATATTTATGCTACAGAAAACCAAGATAACAAAAAGAATGATACTGCCCAAATTAATATATAAATTTAGGACCATTCCAATTAAATTACCAAGAGAACATTTTATAGATTTGATAAAAATAATAACAAAAGAAACAAAAGGTTAAAAAATTAAGGAAATAATGAAAAAAGTAAGTTGAAATGAAGATTATCAGATTTCAAATTCTATTATAAAGCCACAGTTATTTAGACTATCTGGTGCTCATTAAAAGTAGAACAATAGAAGAGATCAGAAGATTAAAACCTAGAAATAAATGTATACTAAGTGGCCTGGCTTTTGATAAATAAAATAACATAGAATCCTGGAGGAAGGACTCCTTAAACAAGAACTACTAGGAAAGTTGGAGAAGAGTTTCACAGAAAATAGACTTAAAACATTGTTTGATACCATCTGCCATAGCAAATTCCAACTACACAATCTATATTAATAAGCCACACCATTAAAATATTAAAGAATGAATATGTGTTACAACTGGATACTTAGAGAATATAGAATGAGACCAAGAATAGAGGAATGTGTAAAAGACAAAATGAACATTTTTAATCATCCATAGAAAGACATGGTGCTCTGCCTGGCACCAACCCGTGTGAATGCCCAGCGAAATTCTGTTTCAGGGTATTGATGATTGAGGGCCTTACCCTTCACTTCAAAGCATATGCAGGTATTCTGTGACTGTTTCCTGTCTGTTTTCTGTGATGATGAAAAACCTTTCAATTGACTGCGAGTTAGACTCCAAGGGAAAAACTCAGGGTTCTTTCCTTCCTTCTGGCCAGGAAGTGTAAAGATGAATATCTGAGTCCAAGAGGGCTAGTGGGGGAAGACTGCCCTTCTCATTGGCCCACTGAGTGAGTGCATGGCTTCATGGGGCAAGGCTGTGTCTGAGATATATACGCCTATTCTTTGTGCCTTCTTTCCTTTGGCATAAGGCTTGTGAAATTGTGAAAGATAAGACAAGACACAAGAGGTCTAGCTGCTGAGCTCAACAAGGAGCCAGCTCTGAGGAATGACCTACTTGACCAAGCCCAGCAGTAAGTCTACCGGGCAGCAAGGATACTGTGCCCTGAAAAAAAGAAAGCAGCACACCCAGAAGTGAATTTGTAGTGGAAGTGATGGAAATGTTGGCAGTAACCACTTAAACATGAATTCACTTTCCTGTGGACAGAGTAGAGAAGGAGGAGAGTGAGCTCTGATTTATGGGAGATGTTTGTCCCTCTCTTCATGCTCTATCTCCTTAATAAATAGGCCTTTATAAAGTTAATCAATATTAATTGGTTTTCAATGATATGGAGATAGCTGTTCTCATCCTAATCAATGGTATTGATAATATTAAGGAGACAGTATCTGGCACTATCAAATTATATTGGGGCAATGGTAATGAGTCATTGATATTGGAAAGAACATCTCAGAATAGGAGTGCTCAAGCTGACAGTATTTGCAAAACACTCCCAACTCCTGAGATAGAGAAGTGGCCAACTGGGTCTCCAGAAATATAGCCAGACATGCTCTGGGGATCCAGCTTGCTATTGCACATGTGGTTGAGAGAGTAAGTTCAGCGTCTAATGATACAAGATGTTTGGAGAGGAGACAGTGAGTACTAAAACCTGAGTATCAGGAAAGCCTTCCCAAGGGAATTGACACCTGCCTCATACCTTGAAGGAAGGTAAGGATTCATAGTGAAGAGACAAGGAGGAGGTGCGTTGCTCTGGCCATAGGTCATGGCCAATGGAAAGGCACTAAGGCAAGGGACTGAACGTAAAGTACAGGAAACAACAAACAGGCCAATTAGGCTTGAATGTAGAATTAATGAAAGGGAAGAATGTGAAATCTATCTGATAAGGTAGACTGGAACCAGGCTGTGAAGGGCTCTAAAAGCTAGACTGAGGAGTTTGATTTTATCCTGGAGAAAACAGAAAATTGTTGAAGGTTCTTCAGCAGGGGTTTGTAGTGGTTAGATCTCTGTGTTAGGCAGACTATTTTTGCATTCGTCAGAAGGCTGAGGATAAAAGCAGTTATGGATTGGAGGGGAGCAAATCTTTGAATTAAATAGCAAACATCTCTGATAAAGTTCTGAAATTCAAAATCTATAGGAAAATTTTATAAGACCAGGATCTGCTATTCCCAAATAGATAAGCAGTCAGAGGATATGAAGGGTTGTCAAAAAGAAGTGTAAACCACCCACAACAATATAAAACTGTGTGTGAATTATGATAACAAGACAAATACAGGTGAAAATAGTTCTGAGATATCACCCCATACCAGATTTGCAAAGGCGGTAAAAGATTATTTTTAAAATCAATGTTGGAGGACTGCGGAAAGATAAGAACACTAATTCATTGCTGATAGAGCTGAAAGTTGGTCCAAATGTTCCCCACAAAAAGCCAATTTAGAATTATAAGAACATAGATAAATTTATCAATTTGAGGAAAAATCCATAAAAAAAGAATTACAAGAACAAAGTTACTAGACTATAACTCTTCAGCCCCGGAATGCCACTATTGGGTTTATACACCTAAGGAGAATAACAGTAAGATAGGTCCAATGTATATCAAAATATTCATAATAACTCTCCTTATAATGGCAAATGTGTCCCCAATAATTGGGTAATACCTGAACAGCTTATGGTACATATATTCAATAAAAATTTATTATGCCATAAGGAAGGATGATTATGAAGAATTCAGATAAACTTGGAAAGATTTGTAGAGGCAATGTTTTCCAGGGAAAAGAGTACTGGATTTGGAGTCAGATGTAGGTTTGAATCTCAGCTCTGCCAGTTACTACTCATGTGACCATGAGCAAGTCACTTCCCCTCAGCCTCAGTTTCCTCATCTATGAAATGAGGGCATTGAACTAGATCACTTCTAAATTCCCTTCCAGCTCTAAATCTTTGCTCTTATAATTCTTTGAACAAATGCAAAGCAAAAAAAAAGGTCAAACAAACAAAAAAATGGAAACAACAGGTATAATGAGGTAAATAGAGACAACTCTAAAAGGCACCAGAATCCAGGTCAAGTGCAATGGACAATGTTAGTTCCATATTAGGAAGGTTAAAATGCACACATATTCTTCCTTTGAATAAATGACAAATCGAAATTTACATGCACTGTCAGTCTGAAATGCTCTATTAGATGGTTTTTGTTTGGACAATAATGTATCAAAATAAAATGCATAAGTCAAAGAAAAGAATTGCCATATTTGTGGATTTCATGAATGTGAAGTGTTATCTCATAGTTGTTTTAATTGTCATATGTCTAATTATTAATGATTTGGTATTATGCATGTTGAACGTCTGTTAAGAGAGAATTCTGTTGTAGAAGAAGAGAAAGTGTCTGTCTAATTCCTTCAATCAAGGGATTTGGGGGCTTTTGCTTCCCCCAGATTCAAAATTTTAAAAAGAGAGAGATTTCTCCCTTAAAAAGGTGAAGCTTTCTTCTAAAGGAGATCTGAATTGTGCCTGCTGAGGAGAGAGCTTCCTCGGCTGCCTTAGCTGGAGTTGGAGGATGTCCTAATTAAGAAAAGATAATGATATCATTATCATCAAAAGATAAATTTTTTTCTGAAACTCTCATTGAGGGTGGAGAGGGGGAAGCACTTTCTAGCTTTAACCCTCTATAGAGCTTTGTTCAGAACCAGCTTCTGTCCTTTCCTTCCTTGATCCTTCTAGGGGGACAAAGTGAGAGGGCTCTTCCTCCCTATAAATGTCTCACTATTGGACAAAGCTCATGGTTCTGAGTAAGGTTAAACAGCCCTAGCTGGTTTATGAAAAACCTGCACTAGGAATACACTTCTAGATTTTTATTCCAATTCATTATGGGCCAAATTTCATTACAGCCAAACACTCTATAAGTAAATCCTATTCTCTTCAACAGGGAGAAAAAAATATTGAAATTATACCCTTTTGTTTGGAGTTTGATGGCATCTCAAGCCACTGAAACTTTCCATGAGATCATCAGATTCCCTTAATGTGTATATTTACTGCCTAAGTCCCTTGAGTAATATCGTCTTTCTTTCACACGCTGTTCAATTTCAAGTTTCAATTTCAGTAATTTTATTGACATGACAATGTATACAAGTGTTGCCAGACTTAATCCAGCAAGCCTCTGCATCTGAGAGCCCGTTTTATATCATCTATCTACATTTCCTATTCTTGTCCATTTCTCATTTGGTGATATGCTGTCATGGACTGGAAGGCTTTTTGGACTGTCTTTATTTTCCCTGAAAGTTATGCAGAATTTTCCCTCACATTTTAGGAGAAAGTCTATTACAGTTTCAGATAGTTTGATAAAAAGAACTTTCTCCATTTTCTTTATGTTCTATACACAAGAGGCTCCATTTCCATTTCTCTATTGCTATGATTACAAAGTCTGTTTTATGCAAGTTTCAAATCTCCTGCCTTCCATTTGCCATTGCCAGCTTGGCATTGTGGGGGTAAATTTGCTAAGAGTTTTGTGCACTTGGTAGAAATAAAACAATCTGCTAATATGACACT
This sequence comes from Trichosurus vulpecula, assembly GCF_011100635.1. Lineage (NCBI taxonomy): Eukaryota > Metazoa > Chordata > Mammalia > Diprotodontia > Phalangeridae > Trichosurus > Trichosurus vulpecula. Next base: position 324,707,398 of record NC_050574.1, on the reverse strand, counting down.
CATGTGCCTGGCTTGATGACAATATAGCATCTTGTCATCTTTTGATTTATATCCTTGATTTCAGAATTTTCCTACATCGGATGTTTAAATGTGAGACTAGCCCCCAAAGTTCCCGAAGGCACAATATTCCCCCACTTAATGCCTTCTCAGACCATTTTCTTTACTCAATTCCCAGAAACACATAGGCTTCACTGTGTGCATAATTATTAAAATATACTAAAGAGTCTCAGATGCTTTCTCAGTCATTTTTCACCCAGTAACACTGTTCTATTAAGGAAGTCTGATGTGATATCACTAGACTAGGAGTCAGGTCTGGCTTGTAGGCCCATCTGTGCCACTAAATATGTAGCCTGGGGAAGCCCCTATAACCTCTCTGAACCTCTGTTTCAATAGATAGATAGGTAGGTAGGTAGGTAGGTAGATGGATAGATTGATAGATGATCTGTCAGATAAATAGATAGATAGACTGAGATATATAGACATACATAGAGATGATAGAGATAGATAAATAGATGGTAGGCTGATAATAGACTGATAGATGAGAGGTAGGATAGGAGAGATGTAGAAATAATATATAGATGATAGACACCTGGAGAGAGAGAGAGAGAGAGAGAGAGAGAGAGAGAGAGAGAGAGAGAGAGAGAGAGAGAGAGAGAGAGATATTACAGATTTTACAAAATTGGGACAATAATTACTTGCCCTGTCTACCTCATAAGATCATTTTGAGGGTCAAGTAGACAACGTATGAGAAAGTGCATTTTCCCTTGTGGAAACAGCCCAGGATCCAGAGTGCAAGATATGTAAGAGTTGAAGTGCCCCCCAGATCATCAGTCCTACTTCTGACCCAGCCCTCACAGCCACCATTGAGGCAAGAAAGGACCCATCATCACTAGCACCATCAACTGTCACTACCAGGCAAGTAAGCCCAAGAACCCCAGTAAGAGCTTTGTTTTCTACACAAAGGCTTCTTGAACTTTTTCCACTCAGGACCCTTTTGGCATTTTGGCATCTTTGGTGTTGTGTGGCCTGAGGGCATGCACAGTGAAAAGTGCATATGCTTTGTGTTCATAACCACAGCTGCTGCGAAGTTGGCCAATTGCAATGTGGGCAACCCTGCCAGAAGCACCTCAGATTTAGTACACATTTGATTTTGAATTAATTTTTGGTCATTGTACATTTGGAAACCTTTTACTGTTGCCAAATTTTTCACAACCCCACATGGAACCACAACCCACAGTTTAAGAAGTGCTGCTCTAGACCAGCAGTCTTGATAGTAGTCTGACCTCTAAAGGTATCATTCAGAGGAACAACTCTTGCTAAGGTAGGACCTGTTGACTGTCTTTGTAGCCCCCACCTCCTCAGTAACTTCAGTGACTGAAGACCCAAGAAGAGAATTTTTTCATCCCCAAAGTCCTTTCTTCTGTCAAACAGGTATGGTTTTATCCATAGACATGACATAAACAAAGATGAATTGCCATCTGTTTTGCCTCTGGACTCTAAGGTCTATTGGGCTTTCCAATTCACTTAAAACAGCGGAAACCCACTATGTGTGTTGTCCCTTTCTATATGTGTAAGCTCCTTAAGAGCAAGACTCTGCTTTTCCCTTTGAATCCCCAGAGCTTAATATGGTGCCATGCACACAGTAAGCACTTAATAAGGCTTTTCATTCATTCATTCATTTACAATGTAATGTTGTAGAAACTTAAGAGACTACTATTCTATAGAGCAGTCAAGCTAAACCTAATCTCTTCAATCAAGGAGTTTGGGTTTGTAAACATCCTTTCGTGAATGCATCAATAGCCAAAACAAAACAAGCCTATACTTCAGAATTGGGTCCCATTTTATTGGGCAAAGCCTTTTATATTTTTACTTCAAATTTGGAAGCACTTTTTTGGCTTATGTTGATAAAAATCTAGTCTCTTCTCCCAAATTCCTTCTCCCTTCTACTACTATGCCCTGTGCCAAACTTCTTGGGTTTACTTTTATTCTTTGTCTCTGTCTCTGTCTCTCCCTGTCTCTGTCTGACTGTCTGTCTCTCAATAAAAGTGTTGCAGAGTCCATTCAAAGTATTAATCAAAAGAACAAAGATGTTGGGGGAAAATAACAGCAGGTGGTCTGAGAATAAAGAGAGAAAATGGAAACCAAGCTAAGAGATACCTACAATGGCATAATGTTGCTGCTGGAAAAAATGTTGACAACTAATGCTTCACAAGCAGAAAGCAAAGTTTTCTATTTGCTTTCATGGAGAGGGGGAGTTGAAGGGGGGAAGGCAGGGCAATTGTGGTTAAGTGACTTGCTCAAGGTCACACAGCTAGTGTGTCAAGTGTCTGAGACCAGATTTGAACTCAGGCATAAGTTCTCTATTTGAAAATGAAAGGAGAATATTCCCTCTATTTGTCTGAGGTCACCACTGGTAATGACAAGAAATGAGTCACAGCAAGCATATCAAGGAGCATATGAAATCAGCAAAAAGAGAAGCAACTGAATCATCGTCTAAGATTGGATCTGGCCCTAAACTTCTCTATTTTCTATTATGAACAAGCTAGGAGTTGTAGTGGATATAGCACTGGGCCTAGAGTCAGGAAGACCTGAGTTCAAATCCAGCCTCAGATACTTACTAGCTATGTGATCTTGGACAAGACACTTAACCTCTGTTTTCCTCAATTTTCCTAACTGAAAATGGGGATAATAATAACTCAAAGGGTCATTGGGAGGATCAAATAAGATGTTTGTAAAACACAATGCCTAGCACACAGTAGGTGCTTAATAAATGCTTATTCTCCCCCCCCCCCCATCCTCCCTTATGGGATCCTGAACTCTCCAGAGAAGGTTTTTTTTTTATCTTGACAAAATGAATTTTGATGAAACCCTTACAGAACACAGAGCATTAAGTGAAGAATCATACAAAGGCAGTATACTGATATTGTAATTACTGAAAGACAACTTAACATTATGGACAACAGACACCCAAGAAGATGAAGCTAAAGCAAGAGGAGGGTACAATGAACCAGCTTTCCGATTTTTGTCTACCTACCTCATTCTAAGATATACAGAGCAGAGCATTTTTTAAATATATACAGTAGACCATTTGTCAACCATGATGTCCCACAAAGAGTTTTTGTTTATGATTTATGGCAGGTTTATGTTACTTCTATTTGGATTTCTGTATTTCCCATGTGATCTTTATGTTTAACATTGGGCGTAGAGCCAGTTAGCATTTGGAAAGTTATCTATTTTCACCCAAGATAGCCAATATGGGGATATGGAATTTTTACACATGATTTACATGTTTGGCACAGCACTTTTGGCATGTTGTGATTTCACAAGGCCAGTGTTAAAATAGCTTCCTCATCTAAGCAAAGAAACCTGCCTACATCTTGGCCTCTCATAGTATGGGCTGTGGAAGAGGGGATAATTGATTCCAGCCACAGTTATATTTATTGTAGGTACTTTGGGGTTAGAGCATTCAAGGCTGTGGTAGAAACAGATGTCCCCTAGATATTACATGTCATACCATGTGTATCTGTGAAATATACAGTCTCAATGTGTGCACCTTTATGACTACAGTTGTAAAAGTGTTCCTGAAGACACAGTTTTAACCCAGTCAATTTATTCTGAAGAAGGGCAGAAACGGTTCACATTCCATTATTTGTAAAGTTACCTGCTGTTTGCTTTCATTATTTTTTGCTACTCTCATTTTATTTGTATTTAAATGATTTAGGCAACCTAAGAACAAATATACAAGTAAAGATGCAGTAAAAATGAATTGCTTGATATTCATGACTTCATTGCATATCAAGAACAGCAATAAAATAAAATAACTCATATATTTACCTTTTTCAGGTTTTTGCTTTTGTTATTTTTTGATACTTGAATAAAAAGAATGTGGTATAAAAATTTTTAAAGCAAGGGAGTAACTCGAAATGATAGTTTGCTTTGTTTAATGTGCTATGAATTTTTCAAAAACAATCAAAGCATATTTTTTTTCTGAGACCAGATCTCCTGGGATGGAAGTACAGCACCTACTCATAGGCCTGATCCTACTACTGATCAGCATGGGAGCTTTGACCTGCTCTGTTTCTGACCTGGGCCTTTTCTGGGGCTTACCATATTGTTGCCAGACATACTGAAGTTACCTAATTGACTCACTTGGCTTACACCATAACTCAGAGTCCAGAAATGCAGTGCTGTGTTCAAGAAACAACATAGAGACCTGGACTGCAGAGTACATAAAGGGGAGTAAAGTATAAGGTAGGAAAGGCATCAAGTTATAGAGGACTTTGAAAGTCACCTTCATCACCATCATCTTCATCATTAACAACACACATTGATACCTCCTAAGAACTCTTCTAGCACTCTGTAGCTGTATTCTGCATGTATCATCTTCTACTTTGTGTAACAATTATTTGTATGAATATACCAGATTCTAAGTTTTTGGACAGCTGGGTCTCTGTAACATCCTCTTTGTATCCCTCCACTATACCAAACACAGCACTTTACACAATAGGAATTCAGAAAATATGGGATGATATGATATGATTTGATTTGAAATTGGGAATTTTCCCAGTGTAGTCTGTCAAGTTGTCTGAAATTTACATTATATTTTGGAAAGGGTAAGAAGCAGCATCAGTGGTGTCCTGTCCTTGGCACACTGCCTAGGAGCTTATCATCGTAGGCCAACACTGGTTCTGCACTCAGAGGGAAAATTCCATCAGTCCAATTAGTTTTCATCAGCAAAATAAAGTATAGAACTCAGGCAATTAGCCAAACAGTTCAAAACAAAAATTCACTTTTACCTAAATAAACATTTCTTTTTTATCTAGAATAACTTGAAGACTTGTCCTAACCAAGGCCCAATAGGTAGCACAACAAGCCAGCCTGGGGATGGCCAACTTCCAGAGGACAGATCTACCCTCCAGGACCAGACAGGCGAAGGTGACAAAGCTACAGGAGATGGTAATAGAATTCACACAGATGGGTAGTCGTCCTCAAAAATATCCAGTATCCAAAAGAATTGAGGTTTAAAAGGTAGAAATCAAGTTATTGAAAGAACTATGAATAGAAAGGAAAGGCAGGATCCTAGCACACTTGGATATGTGTTAATAGCCAAGGCAGAAATTCAAATATAGGGATGTAAGATCAGAAGCCACATACTGGAACTATGGTGTGAGGCAGAGGCTCAAAGGAACAAAGCAAGAGCTCAATTTCTAGAGCTTGAAGGAGAAGGTCAAGATGAAAGAACCTTTTGGTGCCACATCAGTGATCTAGCTGTAGGATAGCTTAAAGCCCTTTAGCCTTGGGACAAGATTGATCTCAGATTTTCAGGTAGCACTGACCCTTTAAATGGAGTTCAGGTGTCCTCAGTTTCAAAGATAAGAAGCATGCAACAAGTCAAACAGCCCATTACAAAACATGCAGCCATTTTTCACTCCTCTTTACTACTTAATCACTGTTTTAAACATCAAATCATTTTTCACAGTTTCATTTTAAAAAAAATTTAGTCTCATCCAGTTAATTCAATTGATAAGAGCTAATGAGTTCGATTTTGGTGGTTCTATCACAATACAGACCAATTAGCGTCTGATAAAGAAAAAAAAAACTTTGTTCCATACTCACAGACAGCACCATTAATTCCAGTCAGATTTTGTGAAAAATGAATCCTGTCCAAGGGATTAGGTCAGAAAAGGAGGATGGGCCACTTGAAAATAAACTAGTTTTGTCTTTATTTATGAAGAATAGCACCTTTTATCACCTTTTCCCCTTGCTTTCAAATTTATCTTTGGGTTCTGGAAGAAAGGAACAAAAAATGTGAGGAAGAAAAGAAAATAGGAGCATGACAGACAAGAAAATTTATGATCTTGGGCTACTTGAGCAGCCATAAAAATGGGGATGATTGTCTCTGTATTTTGCCTTAGTTAGACTAGATCTGGAGCAGGGTTTTTTGTTTGTTTTGTTTTTTAGTTTAGGGTACCACATTTTAGAAATACTTGGAGTTCATCCAAAAGAATGTGACCAGGATGGTGAGAGGAAAGTAACCACATCAGTGAACCAAGAAGCATTTATTAAACACCTATGTTATATCTCCTTTGGGGTCACTCCTCCAACCTGCACTAGTACTTACAAGTTGGAGCCCCAGAAGGTAGCTGCTACTTCAAGGTCTATGACTAATCTGTGGGAAGCTATTTCTAACATTGTACTTTCTAATTCCCCAACAGCATGATTCCCATTAACAATCAATCAGTAGATTTAATTAGCTCTTAGTGAAGGCTGGTACTATAAGTTAGTACAAACTATCCCTCACACCCCCACCCCCCAAAAATATTCAAAGTCAAAAAGTAGGCTGGAAGAATGGGGTAAGAGGGAGAAGAACACCACCATAATGAGCTATTATGATAGAAGGGAAGCTCAAGATACAAACTTCAAGAAGAGAACCACTCTAAAATATCCACAAGCATTGTCTCAGAGAAAAGCACAGCTTGGATGCAAAATCAACTAGAATTCCTCGAAGAGATGAAACAAGAGTTTTGTTGCTTTTTAAGGAGTTTAATTTTTTTAATGAACGGAATTAGAATGCTTGAGGGAAAAAATGGAAAAGAAATGAGGGCTTTGGAAAAAAGAAATGGAAAGGGAAATAACAGGTTGGAAAAGAGGTACAAAACTGTGCCCAAACAACAAACTTCCTAAAAATTAGTATGTACTAAATAGAAGTCAATAATTTCATGGAGCAACAGAGAATATTAAAACAAATTCAATAGAAGAAAATGTAAGATCTATTAGCAAAAATAACTGAGCAGTTAAATAGATTTAGGAGAAAATCTAAGAATCTTTAGACTACCATGACCCAAAAAAAGAGCCTAGACATTCTATTTCAATAATTTTTTTTTAAAAATTGCCCAGATCTCTTAGGAGCAGAAAGCAAAGTAGAAATAAAAAGAATCCAGTAATTATCTCTTGAAAGAAACCCCAAAATGGAAACTCACAGGAACATCATAGTCAAAATCCAGAATTTCCAGGACAAAGAAAAAATACTACAAGCAGCCAGAAAGAAGGGATTCAATTACAAAGGAACCATAGTCAAGGTCACACTTCAGTTAGCAACCACCAATATAAAGGAGTGGAGAATTTGTAATATGATATTCCAGAAGGCAAAGGATTTGGGCTCACAACCAAGAATAAATTACTCAGCAGAAATAAACTTAACACTACTGGGAGGTGGAAATGGGACATGGACCCTTAATGAAATAGAAAACTTCTAAGCATTCCTGATGAAAAGACCAGAGCTGAGGAGAAACTTTGAAGTTCAAACACAGGAGTTAAGAGAAAGGGAAAATGATAAACATGAATGAACAATAACAAGGAACTAAAAAAGCATAAACTGCTTACATTCACAAATGGGGAAATGATACAAGTGTCCCCTGTGAATCTTGTCATTATCAGGGTTCATAGAGGGAGTCCAATTAGACAAGGTCTAGAAATGATTCTAGGGGAAGGGCAATACACTATGGGGGGTGGAAAAGAAAGGAAGATTAGGGAAAATTATCTCACAGTCAGGGTGTACAACTTGACATCTACACAGACAAAGAGGGAGAGTGGTGAATGGCTGAGACTTGAACCTCACTCTCATACGAACTGGTCAAAAGAAGGAAAAAGACACACGCACAATTGAGTACAGAAATATATTTCACTCAAAAGCGAAATAGAGAAAGAGGGAAATGGAGGAGGAATAAGAAGGAGGGTAGATTAAGGGAGGGATTAATCCTAAGTACACAAACTCTAAAGATGTATAAAAATATTTATGGCTCTTTTTGAAGTGGTGAAGAATGGGAATCTGAGGCAGTGCCCATAAATTGGGAAATGGCTGAAGAAGTTATGATACATGAAAGTGATGGAATACTGTTGTGCTAAACTCTTATCAGTGCAATGACCAATGTAATGATTCCAGAGAACTGATGATGAAACAATCTAACCACCTCCTGATAGAGAGGAAAGGACACAGTGCAGAAGGAGGCTATTTTTTTAAGATATGAACAATGTAGTAATTTGTTTTGATTGACTGTATATATTTAATTGGTTTTGTTTTTCTTCTGTTCGCAGTTGTGTGGGGGAGGGGAGGAAAGAAGGCAGATCTTGGCTGATTAAAACAAATAAAATATTTTTAAACAATTTTTAAAATAGTAGAAAATCAGATTAGGAACCCTTGTCTTTGGTATAAAAAAGAGGGAAAACATTCCAACCACAGAAGACAGAAATTCCAAAGATGCAGAGACAACCAACTAGGTATGCTTAGCATGGAGGAGGAAGGCATAAAGAGACTATGAGATAATTGACTTCAAGTATTTGAAGGGCTGTCGTGTAGAAGCAGTAGAATTGTTCTTCTTTACCCTTAAGTAGAGAAATAAGAGCATTGGGTGAAAATTACGCAGAGGCAGTTTTAGGTTTCACATAAGGTGAAAGCAAAAAAAAAAAAAAAAACTTCCTAACAATTAGAGTTGCCCAAAAATGAAATGGGCCGCCTTTGGAATTCTTCCAGCAGAGTCTGGATGTGAGATTGTTGAAGAAAAGATCAGTATTTTACTAGCTAGGCTCTTTTTAAAAAAAATTATTTATGCACTAACTAGGTTCTGAGTTCTCTCCTAAATCAGATTTTATTATTCTGTCAAGTATAATTTATGTCCTGGCAGCATCTGCCTCAGTTATGTGTAAGATTCATCTTCAGGCTGATAAATGTTTAACAATCAGCTCTCTAGAAAAGATAATTTACATAAGTCACACCACATTATTAACATTTTCTTTATCACTTTCTTAATTCTAAACACTCAACAAAACAAGAGATAAAGCTTTGATTTGTTGCATTGCTGGTTTGGTTTGTTGTTGTTGTTGTCTTTGAGGCATAAATGCACACACTGAAAATTTAACAATTGGCACCCAGATGCCAGTATAAGCCAGATCCAGCACTCAGCCAGCCTTTTCCTGCAGCTTCAGGCTCTTGACTGCCTTCTGCGGTGAGCTCAAACCTGCCCACACCTAGCAAAGAGGACATAATGGGGCAAAGTTGGTAGCCTGGACTTTAGAATTAGAATTCACCTCAAGGTCACCGACTCTCTAGTAGAACATCCAGAACTCAGTATCCCTTTCATTGCCTGTTGGACATACAGAATCTGTGTGACTTGCCAAGTCTTAACCAACAATATGTTGCAGCAGAAAGAGCACTTGACTTAGAGTTAGGAAAGACCCGATTTCAAAGCTGACCTTTAGGACTTACTTGCTGTGTGTCTGTAGAAAGTTACTTAACTTCTCTCAGCCTCAGTTTCCTCATCTGTAAAATGGGAATAATAATGCCAATAGCGCTTACTTCCCAGGGTTGTCATGAGGATCCAGTAACCAGTGTAAAGCAGATTATAAACTTTAAAGGGCAATGTGCGTTAGTTATTATTGTTATTGTCTAGAGGATCCAGCTGATCTTTCCAGTCCTGTCTGCTCCTCAGGGATTGAATATCTCAACCAGGGGTGTGCTAGTAAATGTTTAACAACTGGCTCTCAAAAAAAAATACACAACACACTTTTAAAGTTTAATCTGAATTATTAACATTTTCCCTATTCTCCTAAGTCTAAGAAATAAAAAAATAACTGAAGCTCTAATTTAAAATGTTTGCCAATTTCGAAAATGTAAATGTCCATGTTGAAAATTTAACAATTGACATTGCTAGTGGAATTGTGAACTGATCCAGCCATTGTGGAGAGCATTTTGGAACTATGCCCAAAGGGCTATAAAAATGTTCATACCCTTTTACCCCGCAATACCACTTCTGGGGTTGCATTCCAGAGAGATCACACAAGTGGGAAAAGGACCCATGTATACAAAAATATTTACAGCGGCTCTTTTTGTAGTAGCAAAGAATTGGAAATCAAGGGGATGCCCATCAATTGGGGAATGGCTAGACAAGTTGTGGTATATGAAAGTAATGGAATACTATTGTGCTATAAGAAATGGGGATGATACGGACTTCATGACAACCTGGAAAAACCTACATGATATAATGCTGAGTGAGCAGAGCAGAACCAGGAGAACATTATACACAACCACAGATATATGGATTCTACGAGGACTAACCCTGATAGCCTCTGCTCTTCTCAGCAACACAAGGTGCAAAGACAACTCCAAACAACTCACGATGGAGAATGCTATCTACATCCAGAGAGTCTGAATGCAGACTGAGGCATGCTTTATGCTCACCTTTTTTTTCCTCCCTTTTTTTCTCTTTTGTTTTGGGGGTTTTTTTGGTTCTGTTTCTTCTTTCTCATGATTCATTCCATTGGTCATAATTCTTCTTCACAACTTGATTAGTGTGTATATAAGTTCAATGTGAAGTTATACGTAGAAGATATACGCCATTTTGGGGAGGGAGGGGAGAAAGAAAATCTGGAATTCAAAATTATGTAGAGCAAAGTGTTGTAAACTAAAAATAAAAAATCTCAAAAAAAAGAAAACTTAACAATTGGCTCACCCAGTCCAGTATGAAATGGTTCCAGCAAACCCATGAATTCTCAACCATATTTTCTAGCTTCTTCCTGCTTTTATGAACTCTTATTAATGGCCTCTCCTGTCCAGCCCAATCCCAATATATCTCCATTCTGGCATAACTGTTCAAAGCAAAATGGGCTAAGATAATAGTAGGAACAAAATGATAATGATTGTGTAAAGCAAATGAACCATCAGACTCAGGTTGTGTATGTGAATAAACACATCAGGGTTTCAAGGACCAGAAATTTTCTCAGTATTGTTTATCCTCAGCAGATACAGACCTTAAATCCTACCAGCCTTACCTTATCAAGCTTTAGAAGAGAGTCCTCAGTAGTTTCTGGAACTAAAATATTTATAACATGATTGCCAACCTTCTGGCAATGAACCTTCCCAAACTAATCTAGACTAGTCCTCAGGTAACAGACACACAATTCGTCCCACGCTGAATGCTTTGGCCTCATTTGCTCAGCTCCTGGCCTCCCCAGCACTTAGTCCCCAGACATCCTCAACAATGTTATCTCCACTCAGGCCATTGCTTCCAATCCCTCCTACCTGAAAACTATCTGGGCTTTGATAGTCCAACTCTGACCTCATCTTGTCCAGTTCCTGCTTTCCAGCTCCTCTATATATTTTGTCTCAAAGCTACCTCTAGTTGTTTCTTTTTTTAATTGGCATTCTTTCTCATGACAGTTCATGTATGGTTATCTCAACTTCTTTTTCTCAGTTTAAATCGTTTAAGATAATCACTTCTTGTTTAATTTTGATTTTTTTTTTACATTTTTGTAGATTCTCATCAATTTCCTTTGAATTCTCTGTTTTAACAGGATAAAATTATGTATAGTAGTTTCTGCTAATTCTTAGCTTTCTCCTCTTTGGGCATGAATTCACCTGGTTAGTTTTTCTCTTGAAAATTTAATTTTTGTATTTCTTTTGCTTGATTAGGTTAGCTAATGATCTGTCAATTGTATTCTTTTCTAAAAACAAAAACAGCTCTTGGTTTTGTTTTCTTATTCTATAGTACTTTTATTTTCAAATGTCTCCATTTCTTCTCTAATTCTTAAGACTTTTTTATACTTGTTTTAGGGTCACTAATTTGTTTATCTTGTAGTCTTTTTAATTGCATGCTCAGCTTATTGATCCTTTCTCCTTTTTCCCCTTGGTTAAAATACTTTTTCAGAGGTATAAATTTTCTTCTAAGGACTGCTTTTGCTGAATCCCATAAGTGTCAGCATGTTTCATGGTAATCACTTTCTTTAACATTATTATTTCTTGTTTTTGTGATTTGTTCTTTGACCCAATCATTATTCACAATGTCATTACTTTTGCAACTATAACTTTTGCTCATGTTTATTTTAGTAATTACTATTTTATAGCATTGTGTATGATAAGTATTTGTTTTATTTTTAATTGTTCATGATTTTTACAGTTGTTCATGATTCACTTTTGCCCTAGCACATGATCAGTTTTTACAAAGCTCTATGGGGTTCTGAAAAAAAAAATGTGTATTCTTTAATATTGCCATTGAAAAAACCAGAGGTGAATCACCAGAGGTGTTTCAAACCTAACTTTTTAGCAATATGTTCAACTCCTTATTTCTCTTTGTGTTGATCTTGTTGGATTTATTAAGCTCTGAGAGAGAAATATTAAAAAACCTCCCACTGTTTTGCATTATTATACAGGTATTTTTGCCATTATTCAGCTTTTCTTTTAAGAACTTAGTCACTGCGCCATTTGACATATATATATTTAATGATGTTATTTTCATTGTTTTGGTGCTTTAAAGCATAATGTAGTTGACATAATTACTTTTTCTTTTTGCCTTATTTGAAATCATGTTTGTCGTTCCTGCTTTTCCTTCGTGCAATTATTTTGTTTCATCCCCTTATTTTCACTTACTCTGTATTTGTCTATGGATTGCCGCACTCTTCCCCTCAGTCTCTCTCAAATAACCACAAGGTATTGAGACAACTGCTGATGTGCCTCTTGAAGGTTAGCTAGGTTGGTCCTCAGAAAACAGACTCATTCTGCTGTCAGGACCCTATTTGAGGCCCTTCTGGCATGATAAAGAGTATCAGAAATTAAGCTCCAAAAGGATAGCCATCAATAATCCAAGACCACTTTCCCCCATGATGAGGTGTCCGAATGGGACTTTGTGGGGTATATATTACATTCTGATGCTTCCTGATTTCAATGCAAAGGTAGAAAAAGGTGAGGATGAGGAGAAATATATGGAAAAGTATGTATCATGAAGAAGGAATGAAGAGAGTCTAAATATTGTATAGATTGCACAGAAGCTTTACAACTCCCTATCATGAATGCTTCCTTCCAGAAGAGAATTGGTAGCTGCCAAATGTGACAAGCTCCAAATAACATCATAAAGAATGAAATAGATTATATTTTAACAGAGGAAAATGTTACTTATGTGGGAGTTATCCTTGAGTCAGTTGTCTTGGTAGCATAGGCAGACCATGGATTTGTCAGGGCTAAAGAGCTAAGATCGAAATTAATAAAAAGAAAAAAAAAGGAGAAAATAATGTTATGGCTTATAATTAAATTATAATCATAATTAAAACAACTTAAAGTAACTGAAAGTCAAAATAGAAAATAGGCAACCAAAATGGCAGGCATCAGCTCTTACGAGTTTATCCAAAAGTTTAAACACTGTAAATTAATTGCAACAATAAGACAAAAAGAACCCAGAAAGCACCTCAGTCAGCAAACATCAGACTCACTTGCCAGACGGAGAGAGACGGCTGCCAAAGGCAACACTGGATTAGAATATAAACTCATTTGTAAAATCTTATGAAGAACAAAATGGACGAGTTGTGCAGTGTTTTCTAGTAAAGCAGAGAGAAGTAGTGGGAGATAAAACCAGTTTTAAAAAACTTGGCAACATATCCAACTAAGTAAAGTCATCCACTTAAGTCATCCAAAGTCATTCCGTTTAATGCTGATAATGAAAGGAAAATTACAAACAGACGATAAATGGGGGAAAATTGCAAAAATAATTATAAGAAACTGTTTTCATCATTAAGGACAAAGGAATCACCACATTGGTGCCCTAACATCATAGTCCCACATATGCTTATAGAAGACATAGATACAGCACTAATAAGAACAAAGAAAAGAAAAGCAGCTGATTTATACCGAGTTTACACAGAGGAGATCCTACCCCACCTCACCTCAGGGATTTCTCTACCACAGGTCAAGTACCACTACCTCCTGACTGGGTTCTTGCACCTGCCTGCTATGAGATGGACATTCTAAGGTCTCATGGGTACCAACATCACCAATTGCCATGACGTTGGACCTTTAGAAGGACCTCAAACAATCTAATCACATACGTCCTACAACCAAACTCTAATCCCTGATACTCCTCCTGAATTTACACCTCAGTGGTTATCATACACCCACTCCCTTAAGCTCTCCCTATACCTGTGATTCTGAAGCCCTGGCTACCAACGTATAAATCCTCTTCCCTATCCCCAAACATCCGATGTCTTATTCCCATCCACCTTGAACCCACTCCCGCCCCAATAAGTTTTTCCAATTCTACCTACTCCTTCCAATGCGCTCTCTACAGTGCCTGTTCAATAAGTTCCTTTCTTTTTTGCATTTTGGGGTTTTTTTAATATTTCATTTGTTTTAATCAGCCAAGATCTGCTTTCTTACCTTCCCACCTGAACTCCACCCCCCCACCCCCAGCCCCATCCCCACCCCCACCCCGCCCCATACACACACACACACACACACACACACACACACGCAAACAATTGAGAACACGAGAAAAAAACAAAACCCATTAAAATATATATAGTCGACCCTCCCTGCGACCTCCTCCTGGGGAAAGCCGAGCAGGGTGAGCCAGGGAGGTCTCCCCCCAACCCCTCACCCTGGGCTGGCTGTTCGGGTTCGGGGGGTGGGGCGATCGGCATGAAATGTTAGTGGAAAAGAGAGGAGGCTGAGGGGCTGATGAGAGGCAGGTCTTACCATGGCTGAAGGACACACCCTGTTGTCAGTGGATTATGAAATCTTTGGGAAAGTCCACGGTGTAGAGACGGTAAAAAGTTGGGACTGGTAGGCCGGGTCCAGAACACTGATCAGGGCATGGTGCAAGGACAGATACAGGGTCCCACTGTCTAGGTTCGAATCATGCAGGAATAGCTTAAGACAAAAGGAAGCCCTAAATCTTGCACTGACAAGGCAAAACTCCACAATGAGAAGGTCATCCCGAAGCTGGAACACAAAGATTTCCAAATTGTGAAATAATAGTAATCAAAAGACAGTATTTTTCCTAGTGTAATATGAGTATATGTTTATTTGAGATTGTATTAAATTTATTATTTTGTCATCTATGTTGTTAATGTGCAGAACTATTTGTTATTGTTAATGGTTAGGTGGTCATTTAATATGTTATTTAAAGTAATTTCAAATATTTCTTGAATGTAATAAGTGGACCACAGTAAAGGATTACAACTGTAAACAGGAACATAATAATAAAGAAAAAAAGACAATTGGATCCCTTGTGTGTGTGTGTGTGTGTGTGTGTGTGTGTGTGTGTGTGTGTGTGTGTGTAGTCAATCAAAACAAATTTCTAAATGGGCCATGTCCAAAAAAAGTTTTATTATTCATTCTGAGATCTTCGCCTCTCTAATCAGGAGGTAAGTAGTATGTTTCATCATTATTTCTCTGGAATCCTGGCTGTTCGTTATACTGATGAGAGTTCAGCACCACAGTGTTCCATAACATTCATATAACAGAACTTCTTCAGCCATTTCCCGATTTATAGGCACTGTCTCAGATTCCCGTTCTTTGACACCTCAGAAAGAGCTATAAATATTATCGTATATCGTTAGAATTTGTTTTGCTTGGCATTAATCCCTCTCTTAATCTACCCTCCTAATCTCTCCTTTCCCCCTTCTCCTCTTTCCCTTTTTCCTTTGAATGAAATGGATTTCTGTACACAAAAGTGTGTATGTGTATTCTTCCTTCTTTTGATCAGTTCTGATGAGAAGGAAGTTCAAGACTGAGCTGCTTCTCTCACCTTACTGATTATGTGAGGCAATTTTCCCCTAACCTTCCTTTCCCTTGCTCTGACTGTATTCTTCTTCCCATTTCTTTCCATTCTTGTCTTAAGATCATTGAGACAATACGGAACCTCTCCCAGGCCACGTCTAATTGGACTCCTTCTCTGAACCCTGATAATGATAAATTCCAGAGAAGACATGTATTATCTTCCAATATTTGAACATAAGCAGTTTATCCCTGCTAGGTGTTGAAGTGGATAGAGAGGGGGGCCTGGAATCACAAGGACTGATCTTCCTGAGTTAAAATCTGGCCTCAGATACTTACAAGCTATGTGACCCTAGGCAAGCCACTTAACCCTGTTTGTATCAGTTTCTTCACCTGTAAAATGAGCTGGAGAAGGAAATACTCCCAGCATCTTTGCTAAAAAAAAATCTCAAATGGAATTACAGAGTCAGGCACTATTGAAAAACTCCTCAGCAACAACAGTTTATCTTTATTTAGTCCTTTACAATTGTTCATTTGTGTTTACCTTTTTATGCTTCCCTTCACTCTTGCATTTGAACTTCAAAGTTTCTCCTCAGCTTTGGTCTTTTCATCAAGAGTGCTTACAAGTTTTTCATTTCATTAAAGGTGCATTTTCTATTCCAAAGGATTATACTCAGTTTTGCTGGGTAAGTTATTCTTGATGGTAAGCCCACATCCTTTGCCTTCTGGAATATTGTAGTTCATGCTCTCCACTGCTTTATAGTGATGGCTGTTAAATCATGCGTGATCTTGACTGTGTCTTCTTCATAATTGAATTCTTTCTGGCTGCTTGCAGTATATTTTCTTTGACCTAGAAGCTCTGGATTTTGGCTATAATGTTCCTGGGAATTTTCATTTGAGGTTTCTTTCAGGAAGTGAGAAGTAAACTCTTTTTATTCATACTTGGCTCTCTGGCTTCAAGAGATCTGGGAAATTTTCTTTAAAGATTTCTTGAAATAAGATGTCTAGGTTCTTTTTTGGACATGATGCTCACATAGTCTAGTAATTCTTAAATTTTTTCTCCTTGACCTGTTCTTCTTGTTAGTTGCCTTCATTATAAAATGCTTTATATTTTATTAAAAATGTTTCCAGCCTTTTGGTTTTGTCTTAATATTTCTTGTTGCCTCATGAAATCATTGACTTCTATTTGAGCCATTCTAATTTGGGAGGAGTTTGTTGCTTGAGCAAGGTTTTGTACCTTTCCTGCTAAGCTGTTAATAGCATTTCCAATGCTTTCTTCCATAGCTCTCATTTCTTTTCCAGTTTTTTCCTCAAACACTGTCATTCCCTTTATGAAATATTTTAAACTCTTATTTTAACCCTTGCTTCATCTCTTCCAAGAATTCTAATTGAGTTTGTGCACAACTTGTGTTTTTCTCTGAGGCATTGCTTGTAGATATTGTAGAGTCATTCTCTTCTATGCTTATGCCTTGAGCTTCCCTGCTATAATAATAGGTCTTTATGGTAGAATTCTTTTTGTTTGTTTGTTTGCCCCATTTATCAGCCTGCTTCCTGACTTTGGACTTGTTATTAGGGCTGGGCTCTAGAGGGAAGGACTGGGCTAGTGCTGTTGCTGTTTTCTTGGATGTATTGAGTATTGTGTTATTCCAGGATTTCAGGGGCATGCTAGGGACGTGCAGACTTTCAGTACTCCCAAAGAGTTCACCTCATACTTCCCTAGAAAAAAATTGAAGTCATTAGCTATGAGCTCCCTCTTTTCCCCTTCTCATATAACATCATAAAGATGTCTCCCTCCACTATCTCCTTTTTCATTCCTATATAAAATAAAGAGGAGTCCCTTCTCCTCATCAAAGTCAACCTCTGTACATGCACCCTACATCCTGTCCCTTTTTGTCTTCTTGATTATCTATACTATCATTCCCACTAATTTTTATCATCAATCTCTACCCACTGACTCTTTCCCTGATGGGTAACTATCTTTCTAAAACTTCATCAATCTGCTTCTGACCTCATCATTCAACTGAAACTGCTCTCTCCAACATTACCAATGATCTCTTAATTGCTAGATCTAATGGCCACTTCTCAATCCTCATCCTTCTTGAACCCCCTGCAACATTTAACAGTGTTGATCACTTTCTCCTCCTTAATTTTCTCTCTTTTCTGTGTTTTTGTGACACTACTCTCTCCTGGTTCTCCTCATATTTGTCTGCCTACTTCTCTACTCCCCCTTGATAACTCTCAATCCATGTTACTTCTACTAATTATGAATATGCCCCAGATCTCTGCGCTGAGCCCTCTTATCTTTTTACTTTATACTTTCTCATTTGGTGATCTTATCACCTCTGATGCATTCAGTTATCGTCTCTATACAGATTATTCACAGATTTCTATATCCAGCCCTAACCTGTCTCCTGAGCTCAATTTCTTCCCTTCTCCAGACTCATAACTATGAGTTTGGCTAGCCCTGACCACATGAAAACAAACTTTTTATTTCTTAGTTGTTCCTTGCTTCCAAGAAGTATTAAACTTGCTTTTGTTTATCTATTTGCATCTTCAATACTTCTCTCACCTCTGTGTTCTTTTGAAGGTGTGATTCAAGTTCTTTCTTGTTACTTTCCCTTCCAGGAAATCATGCAAGAAAATTGCCCACAAATACTAAAAAGAGAAGGTAAAATACAGATCAAGAAAAGCCACAAAACACCAAAAGCAACCCCAAATGTAGGAAACCAAGAAACATTGTAGCCAAACTTCAGAATTACAACATGAATCAGAAAACTTGGCAGACAAAAGGAGGGAAATCCCTTCAAAGTCCAAGATGAAGTAATCAGAGTGTCACAGGTTTGCTCTCTGTTTACAAAAAAAAATCAAAAGAAAAATTTGAAAACAATACTCAAAAACCAAAAAAATATTGGTTGTCAACCCCAAAATAACATATACTACAAAGCAAAGTCAAAGTATAATAGAAAATAACTAGACAGGACAAAGTAATCACCATCTGGGTAAAGAGTACAAGGAGCAAAAATATGCTGAGGGAAGTGGAAAAAGACAAGGAGGATGAAGCAAATTAATATTTTAGTGACATAAAATCTCATTCCCTAATTGTAAAATCAATTTTATTGGTGGTAGAATAATATAGAGAAATTCATTTTGGGCAGGGAGGGGAGTATGTAGGATAGTGGGAACCATGAAAACACTATTCAAGTCTTTAAAGACATGAATGAGAGGCTTTAAATTATTCCACTTGCCTTTGGTGTTGCTAAAATTCTTAAGTTTTTTAGATTTTTGTTTTACTTTTGTGGAGTGATATGAAAGAATTATCTGAGTTATTTTCAAAATTTTGCATGTTTGAAATAAATACACAATTGGATTTTATGATAGAGTTAACTCCAATATAGTATTAAAGACCTGTAACCAACACTGTCTTACTGGATCCCTCTCTCCTCCAGCATGTTCTCTACTGGGTTCTACATACATCTATTGTTGCTCCCTTTTCTTCCTCTCCAATAAAACCTTGGGGCAGGAATAATTCTCGGACCTAGCAATGAGGTAACCCTGAAACACTGCCTAGGAGTTAATTTCATAAACAGTATGTAAAACTGCAACCTCATAAGAAATAGATGGTGCTCAGACCAATCTGTTGCTGTGTTGTAGGAGTGTTTAGGGGAAAGGGGTACCCTGGGCATAGAGAACAGAGGTTCATCTACATGCCAAGAGTAGGACTTTAGGGAAGGAGTCAATAAATATTCATTATAGTATTATCTATTGATGGTGGATTTTCTCATCAAAACATGAAAAGCCTGAATTTCAGAGGCATGTAAAACTATTAAGAGTAAGGAGACAAGAAATATGCTAATAGTATGGATGGACACAAAGCAAATGACCTAAAATGAGATCTCAGTGACCAGATAAATCCCTTCCACTAATTGAAGTAAGTTACAAAAGCTTAGGAAATTCTGAATAAAGCTACCTTTGAAGAAAATATCAAACTCCAGCCAATCAAAATTCCAGGGGGGCGGCGGGGAGGGGGATTTTAAAGGAACTCTGAACAAAGATAAAAAGAACTTAAAGATGATCTTAAGCAAACAAGAGCTATAATGAGAAAAAGAGTAAGCCAGAAAATGAGAAAGATGGGAAGCAAGCAGATGGAGAAGAATTTTTATGACCAAAAGATTAGGCAGTGGAATGAGTTAGAAAGGGTCATCAGAGAACTAAATTTGCTAAGGTTGAGTACCTAATTCAGCCACAAATTAGACAAAGTTAGTGGTCTGCCTTTGTAGAAAAAAAAATAAATGTGAGCTCTCAGGTTTTATTTTGTTTTCCTTTTTAATGTGGAAAAGTCTTAAGGAATTGCCTCTGAAGCACTGTGCATTGTGAAAGCATGCAGTAGCCATTATAAAGAAATGAAGAGAACTGAACCCCACAGGGACTGGTAGGAATAGATGAAAGTTATTTAGGTCTTCCAGAGGGCTTGAAGATAAAGAAGAACTTGGGTCATATAATATGGGAATAATCCATGAAAGAAAGGGAAGAAGAGAACAGAGGAGGAAGCATATTAGATATGATGACTTATTAGAACAGCAAAACCTAAGAACTACTTGGTAGCGATATTCAATAGAGGGGGAACGCGAAAAGTGGGAACATGACATTCATACATCCATCCACCAAGCTTTTATTAAGTGACTTGGCACTAGGAATACTAAGAGAAAAGGCATACTACTAATGAGGAATTGGCAGCTAGGTGGCACCATAGTGCATAGATCACAGGACCTTACATTAGGAAGATGTCTTCCCTGAGTTCAAATTTGACCTCAGATACTTACTAGCTATGTGACCTTGGGCAAGTCACTTAACTCTATTTGCCTCGGTTTCCTCATCTGTCACATGATCTGGGGAAGGAAACAGCAAACCGCTCTGCTAACTTTATTAAGAAAACCACAAATGGAGTCGTGAAGGGTCAGACAGGACTGAAACGGCTGGACAACAATAAGGAATTAAGAAAGCCAGGACCTAGAAGGAACCATTTAATATTTGAAAAGTTAAATTGCTTTGATCCTCCCATTCTCTCCACTCACACGAGTATCGACCTAGATTAGACCCTCATCACCTCTCCCCTAAGCAATGCAGCTGTCCTCTGATTTGGTCTCCTTGTCTCAAGTCTCTCCTAGCTCCAATTTATCCTCGTCATTGCCAAAGTAAATTTTTAAAGTGTAGTTCTGATTATGCCACAACCCCACATTAAACTCCAGGGCCTCCCTGTTATCTCCAGGATCAAATAGAAAGTCCTCTATTTGGCACTTATACTCCTCATAACCTGGCCCCTGCCCATGTTTCCAGGTTTCTTATACTCCTCTCCACAAGCTCTATACTCCATCTATCCTAATGTTATTACTGTTCCTCACCAATGACCCTTCATTTCCCACCTCTGGGGCTTTGCTCTGGCTGTCCCCCAAGCCTAGACTGCTTTCCCTCTTCATTTGCCCTGGATTCCTTCAAGATTCCCCTCAAATTTCACTCTCTTTTTAAAAATTCATTTTATTTTTAATTTATGGCATAAAACAAACATTTCTGTAACATAGTATTATAAATGATGACTACACATGAAACTCCAAATTCATTATGTACAATTTGCTATTCCTTTTAAATATATCATAAAAGCATCATGTAAATTTTTTTCCTTTCTATTCTTCCCTTCCCTCCCCAGTCCTGGAGATGGCTACCATTAGACCCAAATATGTATATACATGTAAAAGCATTCTATACATACTTCTATTTATCAGTTCTTTCTCTGGATGCAGCTAGAGTCTTCCTTCGTCTGTCCTTTGTAGTTGATTTGAGTATTTATAATAGTCAAAATTACTTATTTGCTCAACATTGTGCTTAAATCAACGTTGCTGTCACTATATACAAATCTCACCTTCTACAGGAGGCCTTTCCCCATCCTACTAGCCGCTAATGCCTTTCTCTCTAAGGTTACTTTCCATCTTCTCTGTATAAATCTTCTGTATACAGGGTTATATACATGCTATTTCCTGTTTTAGAATGTGACCTCCTTGAGGTAAAAGGCTGTTTTTTTGCCTTTCTTTGTATGCCTGAGGCTTGGTACAGTGGCTGGCATATAATAAATGCCCATTGAGTTCCTGACTGCTCTGCAACAGCAATGAAATAGTGGGCACTTATAGACCTGATCTCAATTAACTGAACAGTGGGAAATTCTGGCTTATTGAGACAGCCTCAGCTGTGTGCTGTTTATATCTGGAAATTCCTTCACACTGTAGGACAAATTTAGTTGTGTATCTGCATAATATGTGTTCTAGATCCATTTCAGTGGCCAAAGAGGAAAACAAGCTACTTTGACCTAGAAGTACAGCTTTAGTGAGATAAGCCCCCATCTCCCTTTTTCTTCCTCTTTGATGGTGATAGTGAAAAGGGAATGAATCCAAGGTCATTCAGCCTATGATTGCTGTTGTTTGTCCTTTGTTCTCAAAGAGGACCATAATGTCAGAAAGATGATGCCATGACTTGCAGGTGAATTGGATTTGAGTGAGGGACACCTTGCAAAGTCACCAGCTTCACTTTCTCCTCTGGAGCCTTCTGGGTTCAGTGGCAAGATGTAGATCAGGACAACTGGAGACAGCCCCTGTCCACTCAATCTGTGACAGCTAAGATGAGGAAGCCTTGGTTTAGGGAACCTCATTTTATCACAACCAGAAAAGACTATTCCAGTTATGATTAAAGAATGAAACACTTCAATTGGACAGAGGCGGAGTTAGTGATGCCCAAAATTCAACTGACAGAGCTTAAGTAATTCACCTCTGAAGCCCCAGATCTGTGATCTGACATTTATACTGTTACAAATCCCTGAATAAGTTATTCTTGACAACATTTCTGAGGTGGGATGTGAATGAATAGAGGTGGGCAGGCTTTAGAGGAATCCAAGCAGAATGAAAAGGTGAACAGATTATGAAATCAGCTAGCACACCCCTAACACTTGACCCATATCATGAACCAATTGGAAGCAAAGTAGCAAGGAGAAAAATAAATAGATTTTTTTGGAGTGCTGAACTTGAAAAACCAAACATTTGAAGTGACAACAGAAACATCACACCGATGATCAGACTTATAGAGTGAAAACAACTCTGTATTGAGATCGGGGAAACTGGCTCTTGGATTCCTCCACTAGCAATATGACCTTGGACAAGCCATTCCCCCTCTCCAGGCTTCACTTTTGTCACCTAAAAAATGAGAAGTTGGAGTAGAAAAACACACTGGATTTGAAAGCAGAAGAACCTGAGTTCAAATCTTAGCATTATTATTTACTATTTGTGTGACTCTTCAGACAATTCATGTAACCTCTCTATGGTTTCCTCACGTATAAAATGAGAGTTGGATCTGCTAACCTATTCTCAAAGGTTCCTTCCTGAAGTTCTAAAATCCAATAATTTTATAGACACGATTGCATGAATCATTGTCATAAATACGACTAGGTCCTGGTTAGTGCAAATAGTAAATCCTCCAAAGTGGTCGCTTATTCAAATTCTCACTATTGGAAGTTGTAATTATGTAAAATATGGTAATTGGTTCCAGCCCAACAGAAATCTGCAGTGATAATTCAAAAAAATGTGACCACTTCAGGGGATTCCTTATTCGGACTAATCAGGTCCTAGCTGTAGTGACAGGGAAAATTAAGCATAATTATGTAAAAATTACATAAAATAATATTTATATTGTTTTGAACACCTGTTTAACAATGGCTCATCTATTTTTATTTGTGCTACCAAGGAGTGTAAATGAAATGGTAGAGGTGTTGTTTTTTTCCCCTTCCATTTGTAAAGCTCTCAGACTTTTAATGAGCAAATAGAAGAGCCATTAGCTCAGTACTGTAGCTAAAAAAATACATAGAATCACAGACCCATGGAATGTATGTCAGAGCTCAGAGACACCATCTAGGCTCAGGATTCCGAGTCTTTTTTTATATCATGGGCACCTTTGACAGTCCAATAAAGCCTCTGGCTCCTTTCTCAGAAGAATGTTTTTAATGAATGAAATGAAATATACATGATTATAAAGAAAACCAGTTAGATTGAAATGCAGTATGTATGTGTGTGTGTATAGATGTTTGTATAGATGTGTGTGTGTGTATATATATATGGATGGATGGATGGATGGATAGATGGATACCAAGTTTACGGACCTGGACCTCAAGTTAAGAAATCCTGATCCAATCCAACTCTCTCATTTTATGGAGAATAAGCATTTCTTAAGCTCCTATCTGCCAAACACTATGCTAAGGTCTTTACAGATATTATCTCAGTTGATCCTCATGACAACCCTGCAAGGGAGATACTATTATGATCCTTATTTAACAGATAAGGAAACTGAAACAGAGATTAAATGACTCATGTTGTAGGACAAGGTCATACAACTAGTCAGTGAGGGTAGATTTGAACTCAGGTTTTTCTGCCTCTAGACCCAGCATTCTATCCCTTGTAACACCTAGCTACAAATGGGAAATTGAGTCCCAGTGAGATAAAGATATTGCCTAAGGTCACATTTTGGCACCTAGGTGGCACCATAGATAGAGTGTTGGGCCTGCAATCGGGCAGACTTATCTTTCTAAGTTCAAATCTGGCCTCAGATACTTATTAGCTGTGTGACCCTGGGCAAGTCACTTAACCCTGTTTGCCTCAGTTTCATCATCTGTAAGATGAGCTACAGAAGGAAACGGCAGACCACTCCAGTATCTCAGCCAAGAAAACCCCCAATGGGGGTCACAAAGGGTCAGGCACCACTGAAGTGACTGAACAACAAGGTCACATTGCTAACCATCCGCCCTCTTCCACTCACCTTCATGGCATTAAACTACTTTCAGAAGTTTCCAAAGAAAAGTTTTGTATCCTCTCCCAAGCTCCATGGGGCTGTGCTTCCATTGAGTTCAGTAAGGAGGAAAAGAGGGAAGGCATGGGCAGAGAAACAGGAGGAAGGACAAAGAAGAGAAGCAGCACTTGCATGATTGTATTCTAGTCCAACCTGGTGTCTTTCTTCCCAGCTGCTGGCACTTTATCAACAACCACTTTGCAGACATATAGATAAAACCATTCCCTGCTAAGATAAAGCAATAGAACATAGATTCCTCTAGAACTGAAGTTATTTCATTTTTAGTCTGTTTCTCCAGACTGCATCAGAGGTGCATGGTGCATAGAGAGCTGGGCCTGGGTTCAGGAAAACCTGAGTACAAATCCAGGCTCAGACACTTACTAGCTGTGTAACCCTGAGCAAGTCACTTAACCCTGCTTGCCTCAGTTTCCTCAACTGTAAAATGGTAATAATTAAAGTATCTAGCTCCCAAGGTTGTTGTGAAGGTCAAATGAGATAATAGCTATAAAGTGTTTAGCACAGTGCCTGGCACACAGTAGGTGCTAAATAAACATTTGTCCCCTCCCTTTTCCACCCCACCTCCCCACCACACAACCCCGCCCCCGCCCCCCCCATGCACATGGCAGGAACTTAGGAAAGGCTTGTTGAGAAGCAATGTGGTATGGTGGGAAGAGCTCTGGACTGGGAGGAACAAAGTTTGAATCCTGGCTCTGTTACTTACACCTGACCTTGGTCAAGTTTCTTAACCTCATTTACTCATCAGTGAAAGGAGAGAGTTATACTAAATAGCCTCTAAGGTCCCTTCCACCTCTAAATCTATGATCCTATTAATTGAATATAAATTGGGCCACGGTCCCGTGAAATACTGTCTGGCTTCCCTGGCACATACAGATCTTGATTTAAGTGAATAAACACAGTGATCAGAGTCCATCAATAACCTGTCATATGCCATAAGAAGGAAGGGCAAAAACAAACATTTATTAAGCACCTACTATGTGCCAGCACTGTCCTTAGTGCTTCATAAGAATTTTCTCATTTGATCCTCCCAACAACCCTGGAAGCTAGGTGCTATTATCTCCATTTTATATTCGAGGAAACTGAGTCAAGAAGTCAAGGGATTTGCTCAGGATCACACAGCTAGTAAGTGTCTGAGGATGGCTTTGAACTCAGATATTCCTCACTTTAGGCCCAGACCTCTATCCACTGTGCCACCTAGCTGTCATCAGGTGAATGCTTGAAGCTGCATCCCCTCCCTGTTCCCCACTTCTTATGTCCTTGCGAACATCACCAAGTCTAAAAATAGGACAAGGAGGGAAGGGTAAAAGGGAGTCAGCTAAGGCCCCAGCCCATCTAGTCACCCGATGATCTCTAAGGACCTTCCAGGTCTAAACCCTAGGATACTGTGTTATACAGGAAAGCATAAGAAAGAAGAGGAAGAGGGTAGAGGGAAGAGGAAGGAGGAGTGGGTGGGGATGAAGAGAATTGGAGAGAGAAGGAAAGTGAGGGGTAAAAGAGCTATTTTTATCTCTGTTCTTTCTGGCCCTGTGCCCAGCAATTGACCTGGCCCTTTATCCTTTAGGTAGGAAATGAAAGCACCAGAAAAACAGACCTCCTGGGGCAGAGAAAGTGACTACACAGTTCCTAGGCTGTTTCCCCAGGGGCTGCCTTTTCTTCCCTCCCTTAAAATACCTTGATGCCTCGAGGCTTAGTTTTGCTAATGGAGATTTTAATGAGAGCTATTCTGAAAAATGATCCAGGATGCTCTCCTCCCCACCCCCTAGTAATTATTAAACTCAGCAATTTTTCCCCCTATACCTTGCTGCTGATATTCTAATTACTATCGCTCCAAACAGGACAGTTAGCATTAAAGTCAAACTACTCTGGGATTCTGGGTTCATTCACATCTGCTTTACTTATGGCCTTAATTTGATGGCACCGAGCTTTATGGACAGTGAGCAGCAGGTGATTACTATGCTCCAGAATGCCAAGTTTGTACCCCCTTTAATCACAGAGTGAAAACAAAGACAACTCTTGCCTTCATCCAAGGTAAAACTGTCCTGCAGGAAAAAAAAACCCTCATCACGACGTGCCCAACAGATGGAATTTTAATGAGTTCATAGCAAGAAAGTGGCAACCACTAAATGCATCTTTTATAAAAGGGGGAAGGGGAAGTATTTTCCTTTCTTCTGCAGCAAGATGGGAGGAGTCTTACCTTAATATTTGGGAATGAATTAAAGGACAAGGGAGATTCCTTCACACTAAGGCCTCTAGTAATGGAGGAAGAAGACAAATTTCAAGAGTTTGGGATTTCTGGGGATCTAGAGTGGCAACTCAATTCCACAAAAAGATATTAATTTATTACGAGGCATTAGAGATAAACAGAAAGAAAAGCAATTCTTGTCTTCAAGGACTTTCTACTTTCTACTTGGAAGTCTTCACATGCTTGAGGTAGACATCCCCTAACTCACCTACAGGTTTGAGGCCTGTCGGTTATCCTTAGCCTGGTTTAGCCTCATCCAGCTCTCACCTGTGGCTCCAAGAAGCTGTAGCAGGCACAGTGACCACATCTGGTATACTATTAGTAGTTGGGGAAAGGGGGATACAGTAATGGTGTCAAACTGAAGCTAGGCCAGGTTAAGTTTTAAGGGAACAGGAGTCCTCAGAGTGGGTGCATGAGAATAATTGATTCCAATGGCCATGAAGACAACTGAAGCAGGTGCCGTGGAGTGCTTAGAGTTTAGTCAGGCAATGAAGACACCAAGGTCATTCACTGTATCCAGGTGATCGTCAGTTGTCTTGACTTTTGTCATGCCACTGGACCTGGATAACTCAGGAAAAGAGAGTGAGGCTGATGACTTCTCAACTCTGTCTCACTTAAATCCAATTCACTTGAAAGTCAAGACATCACCAGTGATGCCATTGGTCCTCTTTGAAAAGGAAGGATGGACCACAACAATTTTCTACTTGAGAATACGATAAAAGCCCAGTTGAGAAAATATATGATAATTTGAGGAAGAAGAAACTAATAGCTGAGGGAATTATGAAAGGCTTTGAATAGGAGTTGGGAATCAGGGCTCGCCTTGAAGGAAATTAGATGGGGATAAGGTAGAAGTATATTCCTGGCATGGCTGGGTGAGGGTAGGGAGAATAACCTGTATGAAGGCTGGAGATGAAGTGTGGAGTTCAGGGAATGATTAGCAGGCCAGTTTGGCTGAAACATATAGCACCTGAATACGAAATAATTCTGGAAAGGTGGACTGAACTCAGATTAGAGAAAACTTTAAATGCCAGGCAGAGGAACTTGTTTTATCCTTGAGGGGTTATGGGATAGTTAGAGATTTTTTGAGAAGGAGGTGGGATGATGGATCAGATCTGTCTTCTAGGAATATCATTTGGCAGCTTTGTGAAAGATAGACTAGAGAAGTAAAACAGGAAGCAGCAAGAGTGATTAAAAAGTTTTTGCAATATATTCATATATCATAATTTGTTCAGTAGTCCAAGTAAGTGGTGATATGTACCTAAAGCTGTGTGAGTGGAGAGAAGGTAAGGAAAGTGAGAAATACTGTAAAGGTAGAGTCATATTTAAATACTTCCCTTGAGTGATGATTTTTGTTTTTGTTTTTGTCTGAAATATTTGGCAACTTATTGGCTATGGGGGGCAGGGAGCATGAAGGAAAATGAAGAGTTAAATAGGATTGTGAACCTGAGTGAGTAGAAAGATAGTTGTCCCATCAATAGGACAGTTTGGAGGCAAGTCAGGTTAGATGAGAGAGGATGAGCTCTGTCTTGGACAAGTTGAATTTGAGATTGAGGTGGGGCGTATCTAACACTGAAGTTCAGGACCAACGTTAGGGACAGGTATATAGATTTGTGAGTCATCAGCACAGAGATGAAAATCAAACCCGTGGGGTTCAATAAAAGCCAAAAGAAAGAACATGAAGAGAAAAGCTAAAAAAGGACTTTTTGAGGGATGCCCACATTTAAGTGACAGAAGATCCATGATGATTCAGCAAACTGGACTGGAGCCGTAATCATTTATTAAAAATAATTGTTAAAATAACAAATCAGGAGAATGATAAATGCTGGAAAGGATGTGGGGAAATTGGAACATTGTTGCATTGCTGGTGGAGTTGCGAGCTGATCCAGCCATTTTGGAGGGCGGTGTGGAACTATGCCCAAAGGGCTATAGAAATGTTCATACCCTTTGACCCAGTAATACCACTTCTAGGGTTGTATCCCAAAGAAATCACACAAGCGGAAAAAGGACCCATATGTACAAGAATATTTATAGCAGCTCTCTTTGTGGTAGCCAAGAATTGGAAAGCAAAGGGATGCCCATCAATTGGGGAATGGCTGAACAAGCTGTGGTATATGAAGGTGATGGAATACTATTGTGCCATAAGAAATGGGGATGATGCAGACTTCATAACAACCTGGAAAAACCTACACGACATAATGCTGAGTGAGCGGAGCAGAGCCAGGAGAACGTTGTGCACAGCCACAGATATGTGGATTCCGTGAGGACCAACCCTGACATACTGCGCTTCTCTCAGCAACCTAAAGGGGCAAGGACAACTCCAGGGGACTCACGATGGAGAATGCTATCTTCATTCAGAGAAAGAACTGCGAAGTTTGAATACAGACTGAGGCACACTACATGCTCGCCTTTTCTGCTTCTCTTTTGTTTTTGGTTTTGGGGTTTTTTTTTTGTTTTGTTTTGTTTTTTTTTGGTTCTGTTTCTTCTTTCTCATGATTCATTCCATTGGTCAAAATTCTTCTCCACGACTTGACTAGAGCATAAATTAATTCAATGCGAAGTTATACATGACAGTTATATGAGACTTCATGCCATCTTGGGGAGGGAGGGGGGAGGGAAGGGAGAAAAACTGGAACTCAAAACTATGTAGAACCGTGTGTGGTAAACTAAAAATAAATAAAGGAAAAAAAAAATTAGGATGGAAAAAAAAATAAAAAAATAAAAATAATTGTTATTCTTTTCTTTTTCTAATGACAGAAGAGAAATAGATTTTAATTGAAAAAATACATTTAATATAAATTAGCATTTATATAGAACTTTAAGATTCACAGAAAACTTTACAAATATTATCTCATTTGATCCTCATAACAACCCTGGGAGGTAGGTGCTATCATTATCCCCCTTTAGCAGATGAGGAAACTGAGGTTAACAGGTAGTGATTTGCCTAGGGTCACCAGCTAGTAAGTGTCTGAATCTGGATTTGAATTCAGGTCTTCCCTGACTCCCGGTACAGGGTTGTCTTTAGTGAGCAATTAGGTAAGTAGAAATACTATAAGGAAGCAGTAACACAGAAACCAAAGGATAAGAGATATCTAGGAGGAGAAAATGTTCAGCAGTGACAAAAAAAGATGCAGAGAGGTCAAGGAGGATGAAAATAGAGAAAAATCCATTAGGTTTAGTAGTTAGGAGATCACTTCTGAAAGAGCAAAAATAGTCAAGTATTCAAGTCAAGTTAGATTGTAATAGGATGAGTATTAAAGGAGTAAAAAAGAAGAAGCCGCTAGTTTGGACTATTCTTTCCAGAATCAGGTAGTGAAAAGGCAGGAAATACAAGGAATGGTAGAGCTGGAGGATGGCAGGACCAAATGATACATGGGAGGGGAAACATAAGACCTGGGTGTGTTTGTGGATAGCCAATAGATGATGAGAGACTGACGATCAGAGAAAGAACGATCAATAGGCAACAGTCCCCGGAGTAGATGGGTAGAGGGCACAAGGTAAGGAATTAGCCTTGGCAAAGTGGAAGGCCAACCTTTCCTCAGAGACTTGAGCAAACGGGGTGAGAACAGGTGAAAAGATGGAGAGACTTTTTGAAATATAAATCAAGGGAGATTAGGGACCTGACAGATAATCTCAATTTTCTCAATAAAGCAATAGCCAAGGTCATCTGCTGGAGTAGGGAGGAAGGTAAAGGGGAAAAGGTAGTCTTTCCCCTTAGGCATGTCTCTAAAGTAAAGGAGGTCCCTAATCTCAGGCCGCCTATGACTCTTTTCTGCTCAGTGGAGGTGGTCATGTGATGAAAGAGGGTAAAGAAGGAATAGAATTTCCACAGATTCAATTAATGACAGATGAATGAAGGTTTCACAACACTGTACAGATGAACAACTTGAAAAGGCTCAAAAATGCTGATCTATCCAGCACTTCTTAAACTGTCGGTGACAATCTCATATGGCAACAGTAAAAGGTTACTGAATGCACAATGACCAAAAATTAATTCAAAATCAAACACATAATGAATCTGAGGTGTTCCTGGCAGCGCATGTTGCATCTTGCAACTTCATTGCCATCTTGGTTCTGAACACACAGCAAGCACACTTTGAATCGTGCACACCCTCAGGCCATGCAACACCAGTGAGCACTGCCTAAATTTGAAAGGGGGTCTCATGTGGGAAAAGTTTAAGAAACCCTAAATTTTATGCAATGACCAATCCCAGTTCCAGAGGAAAGAAGGTGAATCATGCTACTGACCGGACATTGATGGATTCAAACTACAGAATAAGACATGTATACTTTTGGACACACAACATGGGAATTTGTTTTGCCTCACTATGCACATTTTTTTTATTTTTTATTTTTTTCCAATGAGGGGAAGAGGAAAAAAAGATTTTAATTGGAAAAAACAATTTTAAATGAAGTAGGCCTGGATGTACTCAAAAGATCATAGGACTTAGAGCTTCAAGGGACCTTAGAGGCTAGAGAATACAACTATTATATATGTGGAAACTGAGGCATAGAAAAGAGAAGTGACTTACCCATAGTCACAAAACTAGTAATCATCTGAGGAAACATCTGAACCTGGTTCCTCCTGATTGCAGTCCAGCATTGGCTGCTCAAAGTCCCAACCACCTCTGAGCTTCTGTGAATCTCTGTGAGATAATGACAGTCCAGCCAGCAGAATTTCTGAGTTAAGCTTCAATGTTTTTTGATTTCATTTACTAATTTCTTAGCTGGTTCCGCTTTGTGGAGGTATCTGAGGACAACCCCTGGTCATCAGCCTTCCAGGACGCTCTAAGTTGTTGTCCTATGCTCACCTTTGCTTTGTAAGTTTGAGGTAGGGGAGATATAGGGGAGAGGGGTGGGCAGACATTTGCTTGAGTTCTTCAAGGTCATTGCTATATACTCTTTGAACAGTGGAATCTGGAGGGGGAAAAGGTATAATCCATTAAAGAGGTCAGGTTCAGTAAACATGAATTCAACAGGTCTTAGGTATGTTCTGAAGAGCTAAAATCATAATTTGTCTTTGGACATTGATCACTAGGACTGCTGGGAAGGGTAACCTTTTCAAACCAGACCTATTTAGCCCAGGAGCGCCAGTGAATTTCAACTGGGTGCTTATGGGTTTTCATTGTTAAGGTTGAATTTTTAAAATCTTGTTTTTATTTTTGTTTTTGCTTTTACTTAAAGGGCTCAACCCCCTACAAAAAGTACTGTGGAACGCTGGGGAGAGAAACAGACAGAAGCCAAAGAATATTTTTTCAGATCATATTATTCTGCTTTGTTCACCACCACTGTTTTTCCTCTAGGTTTCTAAGACCTTTTGATTGTGTGTCAAAAGTTAAAATAGCCCTCAGTCATTAGCATTCATATTTCATAATTTTGAATAATGTCATGAACATTTCATCAGAAAAAGATGTATTTTCCTTTGAATATGAGATTTCTCAACATTTGCAATTTGACAATTTGAGCATTATGGATGCTTTTTTCGTTTTTATATCAATGACATTTCCAGATTGTGCTCCTCTCCTGTCCTCACTAATTGTCCTTTGTATAGCATGGGGCTTGGAGGTGGGGGTCGAGGGGACAGGCTGCATTCTTTAATGGGAGTTTATTGTCTCACAATTGGGATCATTTTCTAACAATCTAAAGTTTATAATGAAAGAGAAGAATGATATTTAGTAACCAAAATTCATTTCAAAAGCAAATTTTCTGAAACATATCTATTGCTTAAAGTTAGGTGTACTCATGTAAACTTCTGGAGGACTAAGGCACATTTACCTATGGGCCTTAGAACACTCTGGTAGGTATCATTTGGTCAATTTTCTTCTTCTTACATGGGATAGTTTAACCAGACAGTACTGACATAAACCAGGAAATCAAAATGAGGAAATTGGCCCACTTCAGGTCTAATATTGCATGGTTCTTTGATTCTAATTTCCTTGTCTACAGGCTACTGGTAAAGACTTTCATGTTTCCTGTGGTGAAGGTGAGTCTCTTGCTGCTTAGTTACCTGTCTAGCTTACACAGGTGAAACCACTGCCTTTACTTGGAAGCTCTGAGGTGAAAGCTAGAGCTGACTTGTGCTACCTGAGCACGGTGCTAACAAATACTGCATTAAGCAGCAAGGCACTCTACAACTCTAGCAAGAAAGTCAGCATGCTTTTTGGCAGAAGAGCAAAAAGTTTCTGGTATCAGAATAACATCACTGTTTAGACAATTCTAAAGGTGTATTTTAAAGAGCAATGATGTCCCAATCTCCAGTTCATCAGGGAGGTCCTCTGTCTACCATCTCCATCTTAGAGAATAAATCCATCAGCCACACCGTCTTGTATTATCTTTAAAAATAGAATACCCATAAGTTATTCTTAACATCTCTGACTCTGCCTTAGGGAAAAGAAATGCCTTAAGGGCTCCAATTACCCATTGGCAGGACTGTAACAAGGACGGGGAGTCATACTCAACCTTCCTGCCCCTTATCACCCATATCCAATCACTTGTCAAAGTCTTGTTGATTCTACCACTACATCTCTTGCATTTGTCCCCTTTTCTCCACTCATGACTGCTAAGGGCAGCTAGATGGTGCCATGGATAGACTCATCTTCCTGAGTTCAAATCCCACCTCTGATACTTACAAGCTGTGTGACCCTGGGCAAGTCACTTAACCCTGTTTGACTCAGTTCTTCATCTGTAAAATGAGCTGGAGAAGGAAATGACAAACAACTCCAGTATCTTTGCCAAGAAATCCCCAAGTTAGATCCCAAAGAGCCAGACACAACTGAAAAGACTGAACAACAATGACTGATAACCCTAGTTCACACCCTTCTTGCCTGGACTAATGCAATAGCCTTCTCATTATTTTCCTAGCCTCAAGCCTCTTCCTTCTCCAAGCCATCCTCCATACAGCTTCCAAAGTTATATTCCTTTTTTATTTAATATTTTATTTTTCCCCAACTACACGTAAAAACAGTTTTTAACATTCATTATAAAAAAAATTTGAGTTCCAAAATCTTTTCCTCCCTCTTTCCCCTTGCCCTTCATTGCAAAGGCAAGCAATTTTATATTGGTTATATATGTGAAGTCATGGAAAATATATTTCCATATTAGTCATGTTGGGAAAGAAAAGACAGACCCCTAAAAATCAAGAAAAATTAAATTTAAAAAGTATAGTGTTTTTTTTAAAAAGTATGCATCAATCTGCATTCAGACTCTATCAGTTCTTTCTCTGGAGATGGACAGCATTTTTCATCATGTCCTTCAGAATTATCTTGGATTATTGTTTTGCTGAGAATAACTGAGTCATTCACAGCTGAACATCCTACAATATTGCTGTTACTATATACAATGTTCTCCTGGTTGTGCTCATCTCTCTTTGCTTCAGTCCATGTAAGTCTTTCCAGGTTTTTCTGAGAGCAACCTGCTTGTCAATTCTTGTAGTACAATAGTATATTCCATCACAATCATATACCATCACTTGTTCAGCCATTCCCCAACTGATTGGCATCCCCTCATTTTCCAGCTTTTTACCACCACAAAAAGAGCTCATATGACTATTTTTGTACATGTAGTTACTTTTCCTTTTTATTTTTTATCTCTTTGGGACACAGACATGGTCGTTGTAGTGATAGGTCAAAGGGTATGCACAGTTTTATAGCCCTTTGGGTATAGTTCCAAATTGCTCTCCAAAATGGTTGAATCAGTTCACAACTTCATCAACAATGCATTAATGTCTCAATATTAGCCAATCTGACAAGTGTGGGGTAGTGCCTCAGGGTCGTTTTAATTTGTATTTCTCTAATCAATAGTAATTTAGAGTATTTTTTCATATGACTATTTTATATATGTGTGTATTTGTATGTAAAACCACACTATGCATGCTTCTATTTACCAGTTCTTTCACCAGACTTGGATAGCATCTTCTTTCATAGGTCCTTTGTAGTTGACTTGAATATTTATGGTAATTAGAATAGCATAGCCATTCACAGTTATTCTTGGAACAATATTGATGTTACTGTATAGAACATGTCTTGTGTTTGAAATAAGTAAAGCTTATAGATAATAATTCACTATTTGGTAAAAAAAAAAAAAGTGGTTGACAGAACTGGAAAGCAGTCTGGCAGAAACTAGGTATAGACCAATATCTTACACCATTTACCAAGACAAGGCCAAAATAGATACATGACCTAGATATAAAGGGAGATATAAGTAAACTAGAAGAATATGGAGCATGTTAACTAACAGACTTATGGATGAGAGAAGAATTTATAAATAAACAAGACATAGAGAGCATTGTGAGATATAAAATGGATGTTTTTCATTACATTAAATTTAAAAGGTTTTGTACAAATAAAAGCAATGTAGCCAAGATTAGAAAGAAAGCAGAAAATCAGTAGAAAATTTTTATAGACAGTTTCTCAGATAAAGGTTTCATATCTCAAATATAGAAAGAACTTTGTCAAATTTGTAAGAATATGAGTCATTCTCCAATTGATAAATGGTCAAAGGATATGAATAGGCAGTTTTTTAGATGAAGAAAACAGCTATAATAGATAAAAATTCTCTAAATCATTATTTATTAGAGAAATGCAAATTAAAACAACTTTGAGATATCATCTCATACATATCAGTTTGGCTAAAATGTTTAAAAGGGGAAAAGACAAATATTGGAGGGGATGTGGAAAAATTGTTGATTCTTTTTATGATTTTTCTGATATCACTCTCATTTCCTTTCCCAATTTTTCCCCTATATCTCTTATTTGATTTTAAAAATTCTTTCCAATCTCTTCCATGCCCTGAAACCAACTCACAGCTTTCTTTGAAGCTTTGCATACAGCTGCTTTGATATCATTGTCTTCTTTTGAGTTTGTGTTTTGATCTTCCCAGTCACCATAGTAACTTTCTATGGTCAGGTTCTTCTTTTGTTATTTGCTCATTTTTCCAGCTTATTTCTTGACTTTTAGCTTTATGTTAAAGCACTGTACCAAACTTCAGTTTTTCATGCTGCTATTTTCAGAGCTAGTTCTGTGGATATGTAAGTTTTCACTTCTTCTAAGGTAGTATGGTCTAAAGAGAAGTGTGGTCATTGCTCTCCTGGCCTGTGCTCTGGTCTGTGAGTGACCACAAACACTCTTTTCTACCTTGGAACTGTGACCAGGTTCCCTGCTCCTGTTAGTGCTTCTTCTCACCCTGGGATTGTGACCCAAAACCACATATGGGCAATCCAACAGCATCCTTCACCCAGTGCCAGCAAATGGTGTCCTAAAATCCCCTCCTGACTAGTTGTCTGACCCCCTTACCATCTGTGGACTGAGAGCTATGGAAACGTCTGCCCCTGATTCAGTCATACCCAAGGCATGCTGTTGGTTTGCTGGGTTCAGCCTGTACTGGCATAGAATGTGCTGAACTTCGCTCCATCCTCACCCCAATGAAACAGACCTTTCCTGACAATCTTCCAAGTTGTCTTTGGCTAGAATATTGTTTCACCCTAAACTTTTGTTGTTCTCCCACCCCAGAGTTCATTTTGAACTTTATTTTAACATTGTTTGGAGGTGTTTTAACAAACATTATTTTACCATTGTTTGGTGATGAATTTAGGAAAGCTCGGATAAATCCTTGCCTTTACTACACCATCTTGGACCCACCAGCAGTATCAGGCATTTGGAAGATGCTTAATAAATGCTGGTTGATTGACTGAGTGGGATATTGGAGGTCTTCCTTAATTTGAAAGTCAAGGAAGCGTCAGACACTTACTAGTGGTGTGACCTTGGGCAAGTCAACCTCTGATTGCCTCAGTTTTCTCATCCATAAAATGGAGATAGTAATAACACCTACCTTGAAGGGTTGTTCAGAGGGTCAAGTGAGACAATTATAAAGCATTTAGCACAGTGCCTGACATAGTGCTATTTAAATATTGGTTATTGTTGTTGCTGTTGTCACCTACAAACGCAGACTCTACTTACCAATTATTACTTGATCCTGACTTATAATTTCATCATCTATAATGAAATTCTAGTATGGAAACTCCTTACACAGAGAAAAGCAGCAAATCATCTGCAACTTAGAAACTTAGCTGCCTAGGGTCAGTGAGAGGTTAAATAACTTGTAACTGTATGTCAAAGGCAAAATCTGAACCAGAGTCTTCTTTACTCTAAGTAAGCCCAGTACTGTATCCACCATTGCATTAGTTTCCAAACTTTATTGATCATCCATGAATAAGTACAATTTTGAGAATATCATCCCAATATGTATATTATTTATTGATTTATGAATCACACACCTGTACAAATAATTGTGTATATTGTAAAACTTAAATGTTAAATTTTCAGAGAATAAGATAAAGATAAAATCATATTGGATCCTAGTATCAATAGGGAGTCACTGGAATTTATTGAGTAGGGGAGTGACATGGTCCTTCCTGTGGTTTAGGAACATCCTTCTGGAAGCTGTGTGGTGGATATTTTGCAGAAGTGAGAGACTTGAGGCAGGGAGACCAGTCAAGAGATTATTATAATAGTTCAGATAAGAGCTGATAATGGGCTGATCTAGGGGGATGGCTATGCAAATACAGAGAAGGGGACAGATGTGAAAAAGATTTCAAGGCAGTAGAAATAAAAAGATTCAACAACTGATTGAATATGTGGGAGGAAGTGAAATGAGGAGTTGAAGTTGACACCAAGGTTTGTGGTAGAAGGATGGTGATTCCCTCTATAGTAATAAAGCAGTTAGGAAGGGAGAGGAAGGTTAGGGGAGGAAAATATAATGTAATGAAGTCTGGGTTGCAAGTTCTAACTCATCTGTACCTCCTCATCCTGTGCAACTTCCTCTAACCCATAAAAAATGAAAACAATTCACTGTCCCAGAGAGCAGGGACCTCACTCTCCCAAATGCCCGCGCAAGCCACAGTGATCTGGGAGCAACAGACCAGAATTCTGGAGGAAGGAGAATTCCCTCTATGTCACAGGTGCAGCTGCTGCCAGTGGTAAGTGCCAGGTCACAGTTAGGTTAGAACTGTCCTGATGTGCCAAGACCCTTGGCTCAGAAAGGGATATTGAGGGCAAGGCTCTCAAACCAGCTAATAAATTAGGGATAATAATAGTGCCTACCTCTCAGGATTTCCATGAGAATCAAATGAAATACTAACTGTAGAGCATTTAATATGGTGACTAGCACCTAGTAAGCAATATATAAATATTAGCTATTGCTATCATCTACATATTCATATCTATCATCTAGCTATCCATCTTTCATACAGAGGATGCAAGTGTTAGATAAAAGTAGGTGCAGCTGTCCTGGAGACAAGCCCCAGGCTTGACTATTTTGGGAAAGTTGGGATGTGACTTCTTTTTCTATCTTTTAACTGATTGATCATACATCCCTTGGGGTCAGGCCCCCGCTTTGAGACCACTGCGCTAAAGCATGATGCCCGAAGTTAGCAAAATAATTAAAATACAAAGATACCAGATGGTTGTCTAGGGTGAGTGCCTCCACCACTCTGTCCTGCTCCCTACCCTGTGTTGTAGCCTCCTCAGTATGCCTTATATGGATTTCCCAGAGTCTCTTGCCTCCTTACAATGGAGAAGTGAGTCACTACCCAACATCTGTGAACATGATTTATTCAACTTGCTCAGAGTGTGGATCATGATACCTGCCCTGGGCAAAAATTTCTAGCTCTGCCCTTTGATTAACACCTCTGGGCCCAGGCCCACTTAGATTCAGAAGGCAGTATAAACCACGGCAAAGGGCAAACAGCCTCTGACCAAGGAATGAAGCTCACTAGCCCATCTCGTCAGCCCCGCTCTTGTTCAATCCACTTCAAAGACTCTAGAGCTTTCCTACCTGCCTGCCTGATACCCTAAAACTATGCACCTGATTATTCCTTCCAGCCTTAGCTGAACCTGAGCTCTTCTCCTGAGACCTCTCCTACTTAGCTGGATTCCAAGACCTAGACCTTTCCATCTAACATTGTCCCTGTATTGTTCATGTTCTGACATGACAGCATCATTTTCTTCAGATTTCAAAAGAAAACATGAGCTTCAGGTTACTTTTGGGTATACTGCCACTGCTAGCCTCCCCAAAAAACTAAGTTTATATTCTCTAAATATTTGTTGTTGTTCAGTCATGTCTGACCTTTCGTGACGCCATTTCATGTTTTCTTGGCAAAGATGCTGGAGTGCTTTGTCCTTTTCTTCTCTAGTTCATTTTACAGATCAGGAAACTGAGGCAAACAGGGTTAAGTGACTTGTCCAGGGTCACAAAGCTAGTGAGTGACTGAGGCTGGATTTGAACTAGGGAAGATGAGTCTTCCTGGCCCGCTATCCACTCTGTTTTAATATCGCAGATGGCTAGAGACACTCTTTGCTATTAAGTTTCTACCTATCTGCCAAGAGTCAATCAATTAAGTTTCTATATTTAAGTAATACCTAAGCAATTAGATTTCTACCTGTCTGCTCACAGATAGAAGAAACCTACCCACTGTGATCACTGACATGTTGGAATTGCATAAGGAAAGGTACAGGAAAGCTCAAGGTATTTCTGCTACATAGAAAATAGACTAGTTTGTCTGAGGTAGGAAATAAGAATAGAAAGGGAGGGGAGACTGATAGAACTACAGAC
Organism: Trichosurus vulpecula; assembly: GCF_011100635.1. Lineage (NCBI taxonomy): Eukaryota > Metazoa > Chordata > Mammalia > Diprotodontia > Phalangeridae > Trichosurus > Trichosurus vulpecula. Next base: position 324,668,126 of record NC_050574.1, on the reverse strand, counting down.
CTATACCACCTCTGCTAGCCCCAAAGAAAACTAAAGCTGGAAGAAACCTTAGGGATCATGCTATAGGGTTGGACCCTCCCTAACCTCATTCCCTCCTCCACCAAGGTCCAGATTGTGAAGGGTCTTGAATGCTAGGCTAAGAAGTCTGGAGTTTAATCTGAAGGCAATGGGGAGCCACTGAAAATTTCTAAGCAGAGAACTACAGTAACACATATTTCAGGAAGATTAATCTAGTAGTAATATATAGAATACAGAAAATATGCAGAAGAGAGAAAATGGTAGCAGAGAGACTGGTTAGAAGGTCATTAAAAGAATTCACCTGTGAGTGACACAGAGACAGTGAGGTATGTCCAGAAGTTTATATCTCCACTTTTCAAACCAATCCAACCACCCAGATGTTTGATACAGTGTAGATGCCTGTAGCCATAGAGATTATACAGTCAATCAAGTGAGTTGAGTGCTTTGACCAATGTTTCCTTGGTCATTACAACTGATGATCTATCTATCTATCTATCTTTATGCCTATATATACATACATATATATAGATAGATAGAGATATAGATATAGATATATACTTTCTTCTATGGCTGACAGTCTGACAGAATATAGGGCCTTCTCTTCTTGGAACCTCTCATTTCCAGATCATAACATAAAATTATATGGTTCCAACTGGGCCAGCCCATCTCTGATCCCTGCTTCTTTCTGCCCTTGATTGCTGGCTAGTATCACCAATGTCACATTGCTTTAGGTCACGCTTCAGTGTCCTTGAATCTCCTGCCTGCCTGTGCTTTGGCTTACCTGCTTACAATCTGCTACAGAGGAAGTTGGCAACCTTGCGACATCCAGCTTCACTATAAAACCAATATAGCTCAGCTAGGCTGGGAATGCCTTTGATGCCTGTGGAGACCTTACTCTGCAGATGCACATTACAGAGAGGCCAGGACTGTAGAATGGGACATATTCTATTGTGGGAAAGTGTTGTATAGCATGGCATTGGCAGGGACCCACTATGTTCAAGGGCTGACTAGGATACAGATAGAAGGAAGACTGACATAAAGAATCCAGTGCATATTTTTTTTAATTACAATGTCAGCTAAGCCTTGTATACAAATGAATTTGGAAGGAGACACAAAACAAATAAATTATCCTTGTCCTTATTTTGTTAAAATTATGTCTATATATATAAAAATATGTTATTTTCAACACTTTGAAAAGTACAAACAACTATAATATGGAAAAATTTTTCCAAATAAAACCTTAAAAGTTGAAACTATTTTTCAAACTTTTTATTAGAGTAATACTAAAATGAGAGGCACCATAGAATATTAGCAAAAGGGCTGGCTTTAGAGTCAGGAGGAATTGGGTTCAAGCCTTGTCTCTAGCATCAATTAATCAGTCAATTAATTGGGCAGCTAGGTTGCTCAGTGAGTAGAGCACAGCCCTGGAGTCAGGAGGACCTGAGTTCAAATCTGGCCTCAGATACTTGACACATGTACTAGCTGTGTGACCTTGGGCAAGTCACTTAACCCCAATTGCCCTGCCAAAAAGCAAAAAAAAAAAAATTAGTCAATTAATCAATCAATCAACAGGTTTTTATTCAGTACCTACCAGGCACTGTTCTATGTTCTGGGAATACAAAGACAGAAGAGAAACAAGTTACTGATAGTTACCTGTTAAGAAAGTTCAATCCGAACAAAAAAAAAGGGTGTGTAATTTATCATAAGTGTATTGCAGTTGCCCAAAGTTATGACTTGGCAAAGGTCAAAGCGCCAGTGTACATATGTCAGAGGCAGGAATGAAATCTAGCTCTCTAATTCTGACCCCCTCTATCCAAGGCACTATGCTGCTTTTCATTTCAATTGTAGTCTAATCAAAATGTAAATAGTTTGAATTTAATGATTTTGACTTAGAGATTTTTTAATCTATATTTCAGTTATTTATACTTGTAAAAGTGTCATTAAATTTATAATGAAAAAGAGAAAAAGGAACCCAATACAAACTTAGCCAGGCCATAATCTGTAAAACTCCGGTTTTGCTGACTCTGACTTCCAAGAGAGATCTTCAGGCTCTTCAGGGACAGCCTAGCTCCCTCCCTTTGATTGTGTTACATTGCTTATGTTGAACTCTGGTGAGTCAGCTGTGCTGGGAGGTTTTGTGTTGACTGCAAATACAGCCCAAGGTGAGAAGACACAGTAGGTAATCTGGGCAATAGCTATAATGACATATTCTGCATCATCACCCAAATGGGATATTTGGATGGTATAGCTCCTACCCTAATGAGTGAAGAGGCAGTGCTATTGGCTTTTCATATGTCATGGTGAGTTACCCTCTGCTCTTTAAAGAAGGACTAGACCCTTACCCGAGGTCAGCTTTCTCACAAATACCTTGCATTAATCATCAGGAAGATTGTGTCTGGTTTAATAAAAATCTTCATTTTGCCCCTTCGGTTAATCATGGCAACCCAAAGTTTAGGCTTTTCTACTTTACCACTGGGTGCTGGTATAACATTGACTATTGGCTAACAGCAGCAGTATCTAGACCCAACGTTGTGGGGTTAGGACATGACCTCACTCAAAGGTACTGCAAGCCTCAAATGCAGGAATGGATGTAAAGTATTTGATAAACCTTAAAGAAATGCGTAGGGGCAGCTAGATGGCTCGGTGGATGGAACACCGGGCAAGGAATCAGAAAGACTCATCTTCCTGAGTTCAAATCTGGCTTCAGAAACTTCAAGCTGTGTGACCCGGGGTAAGTCGCTTCACCCTGCCTCAGTTTCTTCATCTGTAAAATGAGCTGGAGAAGGAAATGGCCAAACCACTCCAGTATCTTGGCCAAGAAGACCCCAAATGGGGTCGTGAAGAGTCGGACATGACTGCCCAACAACAAAGAGCTATGTAAATGCCAGTTTTTAATGTTATTACTATTGTTAGCCTATAGTCACCAGGTCTCCAGTCGAGTGATGATTTCATTCCCTATGCCTTCTCCTGCACAGAAATAGTTTAGATTCCAGAGACTGACTCAATCATAAAGAAGGAGCCATTTTATTGCTCATAGGACATGCTTTGGTGCAAAATCTTTCATACGTGGGCCAAGTATGCCTGCTATATTTCCTTTTGCTCCTTCTAGAGGGATTGGTTTATCACCTGTTAGGAGGGCTTGTCATCTTCCAATATAACAAATTCAAGGTAGTCATATTTGTGAAGCCCTAAGAGAATAGTGTAGGCTGAGAACAATTTAGAACACCAAATAATACGTTTTTACTTCCAAGAAGAAATAGCACCGTAACTGATATAATACTATGTGTTGTGTTTGTTTATTTGTTTGTTTTGTGGGTAAGAGAATTGGGTACCTTTAGTTTTTACAACTGAAAGTAACTTTAAAATTACATTTATTGTGTGGTATAAAGAATATTTGTTCAGGTCAAAAGTTTACCCACCCAAGTAGGTTGGAAGTTGTAAGATGTGGATAGATCAAACTTCAATATGATTCTATCAATTGACACCCAAGGGTCCTACAGTAGATTTATTGTCATCTGATTTTTGTGTTAGAGCCAATTGTCAAAGCAGGCACTGTGATTTGGAGTCAGGGTGGCTCCTTTTGGTAAAGATGTCAAGATGACCTCATATATGGTTGTGGGAGAGTGTATCCCACTTACTGGGGCATCAAGGAAATCACTTCATTTTTATAGGCCTCAGTTTCCTCATTTGTAAGATGGGAATAAAAATAACCAGCATACCTCCCAGGGTGGTTGTGAAGATCTAATGAGATGAACCTTTTTCTAATCATAAAGCACTATATAATTATGTTCCACACCTAAGGATACTATCTGTCTTTAAAGAAATTCTTTTCCCTTTGCCAAAGAAGTATATCGATTTACTTTATAAGAAGTGAAGAGCCAGGTCCAAATTCATTCTCTGAACATACCCTTAACTTCCAGTGGTACAAGAGAGAATTAACTCCTAACTTTGCTTGGGAGACTGAAACTTAGCCTTGGCCTTTTCAGATCTGAGAGATGAATAAATAGTCAAATCAACCCCAACCTCTCCTCTTTAAGGCAGCCAGCTCCCTCTCAGACTAAAGGGGGAGGAGGATTATTTCTAGCAGGGCCCCTGGGTCTAGCATCAATATTTTTGTCATCACTAAGCAGAGACACTGGCAGCTGTGCATACTGCAAAAATGACTGTGCTCCAAGTAGCATATTTCCCATAAACACACAGAGCTGAGAACATTCAAAAACAGATGGAATGCCTGCTTAATGCTTGGATCAGATCACAGGGTCTTACATGTGGTTTTGTTATTGGAGACAATGATGGCGACATAAAAAGAGCACTTGAGGGATTCTGCTCTCCCTAACATCTGTAGTTTCACTCATTTCCTTAATTTGACCAGACAGGGTTTTTCAGGCAATGAACAATAGGTGACAAGCATTATGGTGTTGGAGGTAGGCACTAATAAGGGCATGGGAGACATAGAAATAACATGAGGGGTTTTATTAACAACTGTGGGCCACTAAAGATTAATTGCATTTGCAAGAAGAGCAAAGCGAGATCCATATAATTCTCCATAAGTTTGGCCATGAAGCCTGAATTGGAATGTTTGTATTATCAGAATCAGGTCAGTTCACCTGATTACATTTTGTAGGCAGGTTATTGCTTTCCTAGTGGATCTGCTTTTTCCAAGTTGGCATTGCTCTTCTCCACAAGACCCTGAAATTACCAATTTCCCTAATGGAAAAAAAAAGAAAAGAAAAGAAAAGAAAAGGCTAAGGGAGGCCAGACCAATTCTCCTTCACAGATTTAGCCTTGTGCCCCAACTTTCTTACAAATATATTGAAGTTGAAATTCCTACTAAGCTTCCTGAGATTGGTACAATTTCATTTACAGTGTTGGGGTTTTTTTGCATCCTTGTGGGCAAAGGATGAATAATCAGGTAGCATCTCTATGAACGCTTAGAACTAACTTCAATGACAGACTAACAACTCATTTTGACATGAGACCCACAAGCTTTGAATTCCAGTGGCAAGAGCAAGTGAGGTTCACCTCCTTTGTATGTGAACCCTCATCCTTCTTGCTTTGAGGGTTTCCATCTCCCTTCTGGTTATCATAGTACAGACTAGATTTAAGTGAATGGCTTCATTTGATTTGCAAGGGTTTACAAATTAGTTAGAATCTCACAAAACCATATGTAAACTAGAATGCAATGATCCTTCCTGTTAGCGAGAACTGCATGGGATTCATACTCTGTAATTAATGTGTATGTGGGAAAAATGTTCACAGATTTTGGTGAATCCTTTCATTCATTCAACAAACATTTATTCAGCACCTACCACGGTACAAGGCACAGTATCAGGTGGCAGGGGAGATGCAGAGGTTACATAAAAGTTCCCTCCTGGAGCTTATAGTCTCGTAGGTCAACAGCTGTAATTCAAGATATTACTTGAAAAATCAATTAATATCTTTTATTAAATTCCTACTATGTGTTGAGAATTGCGCACTGGGAAAACAAAAATCTACAAGACTTGTTATCTTACCTGCCCATGTTCTCTAAGCTAGAGGTCTTAGATCCTGCTATCTGTCCCATCACTATACTCTTAGGACCACTGGGCCCTCCATCTGCCCTGTGGCCAAACACCCCTATATGGATTGTTTCCCCGAGGTAGAATATGAGGTCCTTGAGAACAGAGACTATCCCACTTTTCTATTGGTATCCCTAGAACTTAGCACAGCCCTTGGCACTTAATAAGTTCTTAATAAATGTTTATTTTTTCATTCATTCATTCAAGACAAAAGTGAAATAGTCACTACCCTCAAGGAGTCTATATACTATCATGGTTATATCCTATGATAAATGAATCAGAGAACTGCAAACAAGTACTGGAAAGCAGTAAGGCAGAAACTGGGTATAGAACAGTATCTTAAACCATTTACCAAGATAAGGTCAAAATGGATACATTACCTAGATATAAAGAGAGAGATTACAAGAAAATTAGAAGAACATGGAACATATTACTTATCAGACTTATGGATAGACAATTTATGAACAAAAGGTAGAGACAAAAATTAGGTATAAACTGTATCATTCAGTTACATTAAATTAAAAAGGGGTTGTACAAATAAATACAGCCAAGATAAAAAGAAAAGCAGAAAATTGGGGGGGGGAAGGGATTTGTAGATAGTTTCTCAGATAAGGATCTCATATCTAAAATATATAAAGAACTTTGTCAAATCTATAAGAATACAAGCCATTTCCCAATTGATAAAAGACCAAAGAATATGAACAGGCAGTTTTCCAATGAAGAAATCAAAACAATTTATAGTCATGTAAACATGCTCTAAATCACTCATTATTTTTTTAATATTTTGTTATTAATTTAATATTTTTAGTTTTCAGCATTGATTTCCACAAGATTTTTAGTTACAAATTTTCTCTCCATTTCTACCCTCCCCCCACTCCAAGAAGGCATATATTCTGATTTCCTCATTCCCCAGTCAGCCCTCCCTTCTGTCACCCTACTTCCCCCCACCCCCTTTTCCCTTACTTTCTTGTAGGGCAAGATATATTTCTATGCCCCATTGCCTGTATATCTTATTTCCCAGTTGCATGCAAAAACAACTTTTTTTTTGAACATCTGTTTTTAAAACTTCAAGTTCCAAATTCACTCCCCTTTTCCCTCCCCACCCACTCTCCCTAAGAAGGCAAGCAATTCAACATAGGCTATATGTGTATCATTTTTCAAAACCCTTCCACAATACTCATGTTGTGAAAGACTAACTATATTTTGTTCCCTCCTATCCTGTCCCCCTTTATTCAATTTTCTCCCTTGACCATGTTCCTTTTCAAAAATGTTTGCTTTTGATTACCTCCTCCCTCTATCTGCCCTCCCTTCTATTGTCCGCCCTTTTTTTATCCCCTTCCCCCTTGTTTCTTGTGTGGTAAGATACCCGATTGAGTGTATATGTTATTCTCTCAAATCAAATCCGATGAGAGCAAGATTCCCTCAATCCTCCTCACCTGCCCCCTCTTCCCTTCCTACAGAACTGCTTTTTCTTGCCACTTTTATGTGGGATAATTTACCCCATTCTATCTCTCCCTTTCTCCCTCTCTCAATATATTCCTCTCTCATCCCTTCCTTTGATTCTATTTTTCTTAGATATCATCCCTTCATATTCAACTCACCCTGTGCCCTCTGTCTATATATGTATATGTATGTATGTATGTATGTATATCCCCTTCAGCTACCCTAATACTGAGGTCTCATGAATTACACACATCATCTTTCCATGTAAGAATGTAAACAAAACAGTTCAACTTTAGTAAGTCCCTTACGATTTCTCTTTCTTGTTTACTTTTTTATGTTTCTCTTGATTCTTGTGTTTGAAAGTCAAATTTTCTATTCAGCTCTGGTCTTTTCACTAAGAAAGCTTGAAAGTCCTCTATTTTGTTGAAAATCTACATTTTGCCTTGGAGCATTTTATTCAGTTTTGCTGGGTAGGTAATTCTTGGTTTAAATCCTATCTCCATTGACCCCTGGAATATCCTATTCCAAGCCCTTCGATTGCTTAATGTAGAAGCTGCCAGATCTTGTGTTATCCTGATTGTGTTTCCACAATACTCAAATTGTTTCTTTCTGGCTGCTTGTAGTATTTTTTCCTTGATCTGGGAGCTCTGGAATTTGGTGACAGTATTCCTAGGAGTTTTCTTTTTGGAATCTTTTTCAGGAGGCAATCGGTGGATTCTTTCAATTTCTATTTTACCCTCTGCCTCTAGAATATCAGGGCAGTTCTCCTGGATAATTTCTTGAAAGATAATGTCTACGTTCTTTTTTTGATCATGGCTTTCAGGTAGTCCAATAATTTTTAAATTCTCTCTCCTGGATCTATTTTCCAGGTCAGTGGTTTTCCAATGAGATATTTCACATTGTCTTCCATTTTTTCATTCCTTTGGTTCTGTTTTACAATAACTTGATTTCTTATAAAGTCACTAGCTTCCACTTGTTCCAATCTAATTTTTAAGGAAGTATTTTCTTCAGTGGTCCTTTGGACCTCCTTTTCCATTTGGCTAATTCTGCCTTTCAAGGCATTCTTCTCCTCATTGGCTTTTTGGAGCTCTTTTGCCATTTGAGTTAGTCTATTTTTAAGGTGTTGTTTTCTTCAGTGTATTTTTCAGTATTTTTTGGGTCTCCTTTAGCAGTCATTGACTTGTCTTTCATGGTTTTCTCACATCCTTCTCATTTCTCTTCCCAATTTTTCCTCTACTTGTCTAACTTACTTTTCCAAATCCTTTTTGAGCTCTTCCATGGCCTGGGACCAGTTCATGTTTTTCTTGGAGGCTTTTGGTGTAGGCTCTTGCACTTTGTTGACTTCTTCTGGCTGTATGTTTTGGTCCTCTTTGTCACCAAAACAAGATTCCAAAGTCTGAGTCTGAATCTGAGTCTGTTTTTGCTTCCTGTTCATGTTCCCAGCCAACTACTTGACCCTTGACCTTTTGTCAGGGTATGACTGCTTGTAGAGTAGAAAGTACTTTGTCCCAAGCTTGAGGGGCTGTGCTGCTATTTTCAGAGCTACTTCTACACAGCAAGCTCTGCCACACCAGCGCTCCTTCTCCCCCAAGAACCACCAACCAGGATTGCAGCCCAGATCCAGGCAGGGCAAAGCAGGCTTTGCATTCCCGCTCTAATCCGCCATTTAATTCCTCCCACCAGGTGGGCCTGGGTTTGGAAGCAACTGCACCTGTAGCTCCAGAAGCAGCCTCAGAGCTGCACCACCTCCACTGCCCCAGGGGTAGTAGCCAAACCATGAACTCCTCTCACTCCTTCCCCACAGTTTTTCCCACTAACCTTCTCTGTTGTTTTTGGGGTTTGTGGGTTGAGAAATATGGTAACTGCCACAGCTCAATGATTTAGGGCCCTATGGCCCTATGGCTCTCCATCTGGTTGAGCCTGGTGTGGCCCATGCTGGGCTGTGCTCTGCTCCACTCCCCGCTCCATGCAATAGACCCTTCCCAGAGACCATCCAGGCTGTCCTGGGCTGGAGCCCTGATTCCCTCTGCTATTCCTTGGGTTCTGCAGCTCTAGAATTTGTTCAGAGCCATTTTTATAAGTGTTTGGAGGGACCTGGGGGAGAGCTGAAGCAAGTCTCTGCTTTCCAGGAGTCATCTTGGCTCCGCCCCCTAAATCACTCATTATTGATTAGAGAAATGCAAATTGAAACATCCTTGAGGTATCATTTTACACCTACCAGATTGGCTAAAATGATTGAAGGGTATAGTGACAAATTTTGGAAGGTATGTGGAAAAGTTGGGACGTTAATTCATTGTTGGTGGAATTGTGAACTGATCTAACCATTTTGGAGAACAATCTGGGATTATACCCAAAGAGCTGTTAAGCTGCCTACACCCTTTGACCCAGCAATATCACTACTAGGTCTGTTTCCAAATATAACTAGGGAAAAAGGAAAATAACCTATATGTTCTAACATGTTTGTAGCAGCAATCTTTGCAGTGGCAAAGAACTGGAAATTACAGGGATGCCCATCAAGTAAGAAATGGCTGAACAGGTTGTGGTATATGATTGTGATGAAATAACTACTACACTATAAGAAATGATGAGCTTTGTGATCTTAGAAAAATGTGGAAAGATTTGCACAAAATAATGAAGAATGAAGTGAGCAGAACCAAGAGAACATTGTATACAGTAACAGAAATATTGTTTTAAGAACAACTTTGAGCAAATAAGTCATTTTGACTATTATAAATATGTGTGTGTGTGTGTGTGTGTGTGTGTGTGTGTGTGTGTAATGGTAGCCATCCTTTGGAGGGGAAGGGAGAAAAAAAGGGGAAAAATGAAATTTATATCATAATTTGTTATATATTTTAAAGTAATAGCAAGTTGTACATAATAGATTTGCAGTTTCATGTACAATCATCTTTTTTATTATGCTGTGTTATGGAAATGCTTCATTTATTCCATAAGTTAGAAATAAAATAAATTTTTAAAAAATAATAAAATTCATCTATGGGATGAAATATGAAGAATCTCAATAATAATTTTAAAAAAGTAGAAAGGAATGGAATCTAGCAGTATCAGTAGTGGAGCAAAAGTGCTATTTGACAAAAACTTCTGGGAAAATTGTTTTTTAGCACTCTTGAAGAAATCAGGGTAACTCACATCTTATACAAAACTTAAGTATCCAAATGGGTATAAAAGGGTCACACCATACACAAATTATAGGGAAAAGAAAATAAATCTGTATCACAGCTTTGGATAGAGGAAGAGTTGGTTTTTGTTTTGTTTTGTTTTGTTTTTAAGCATAGAGGGGATCACAGAAGATAAAATGACCAACAAGCAATTGAAAAGCTTCTGCACAAACAAAATTAATGCATGTGAAATTAGAAAGGAATCAGTTAACTGGGGGAAATATTTGCAGAAAGTTTTCTGGTAAAGACATCATTTTTAAGATATATAAGCAACTGATTAAAATTGATGAGAATTAGAGCCCATCAAGTGGGAATAAGAGCCACTCTCTAATATATGAATGGTGAAAGGATATGAAAAAGCAGTTCTAAAAGGAAAAAATCCAAACTATGAATAACCCTATAAAAATTCCAAATCACTAATAATTAGAGAAATTTAAATTAAATAAATTCTTAAATTCTACCTCAATCTTGGCCAAAAAAAAGGAAAATGACAATTGTTAGAGGGGCTGCAGGAAAACAAGCATATTAATTTACTGTTGGTAGAGATGTCCAGCCATTCTGAAAAGCAATTCAGAACTATATCCCCAAACAAAATAGTAATATTTTACATGATTGCACATGTATAGCCTGTGTCAGATTGCTTACTGTCTCAGAGAGGGGGGTGGGGCGGGAGTAGGGGAGGGATAGAACTTGGAACTCAAAACTTGAAAAAATTAATATTAAAAAAATTTTAACATATAATTAGGGAATAAAATATCATTAAAAATAAAAATAAGGTACAGGACTTAAGCCAAAAAATAAAAATAAATACATTAACGAGTTGCTATGTATATATGTATGCTTTGTGCATACCTTTTGACCCACTGATACCACTACTTTTTTGGTCTATATGCAAAAAAAAAAGACAAAAGAAAAGTAAGCCATACAACTGCTCTGCTAAAGAAGCTTCAGTGACTTTCTGTTGTCTATAAGATCAAATACAGACTCCTTTTGCTTCACGATTCGACTTCAGCCTGCTTCTTTAGACATCTTACATTATCCTTTCTTAGATACTCCAAGTTCCAACCAACCTAGTCCACTTGCTATTCCTCATACACATCTCCCAACTCACCCTTTGTAGAAGCCATCCCCCAGTTACCGAGAGGTGTCATCTCCTCACCTCCACTTCGTAGATCTTTCAACATTCACTTCAGCTTCCATATCCTTATGGGAAGCGTTTCCACATCTTCATAGTTGTTAGCATTCTCTCTCGTCAAGTTATTTTGTGTATATTTCTGCTTATATATTGTATCTCCCAATAGAATATAGTTCCCTGGCTACAGGGAATTATTTTTTTCCATTTTTTAAAATTTTTGTATCCTCAACATTTAGAAAAGTATCTTGAATAGAGTAAGAACTTAATGTATGTTTGTTGAATTGAAAGCAGAGGGATGATTCTAAGAATGAAATACAGTCCAATTGAGCTATAGCATAGAGTTGGTAGAGGGGAGTATGAGAAAAACTGGAATGATTGAAAGTGCCAGATTGTGAAGGGTCCCAAGAGTTTCAATATTACTCAGTAAGCAAGAGAGATCCACTAAAGATTTTTGAGATCTGTAACCAAGGACAATTATTCTGGGAGTAGCACAAAAAACAGTTTGAAGTAGGCAGAAAGGGAGAGGGAGCAGAGATGATTAGGAAATTATTGTAAGGGACTTCTCTCTCTGGAGGACAGGAGGGGGAGATAGGATGTGATCCATGACTCATTTAACTGAACTCAAGAAAACTGATGATTTCAGCAATGGGTCTAAGACAAGTGTGACATGTTTAACTGGACCCATCTGGTAGCACCTTCTGTCCCTTTCCACCAATTTCAACATGCTCATGGGCACTATTAGTCCTCCATATTTGCGAGGCTGAGCCAGATGACACTAAAAATAAACATAGGGTTATTTCATCTCAGTGGATCTGCCTTCACTGCCCCCTGGAGTTAGGGGGAGGAGCTAAGGAAAATCTTCTACTACCAAGCCAAGCAACAATATTTATTAAACACCAAATCTGTGCTCTACACCAGGGCTGTCCAAAATACGGACTGCATGCAGCCTGCAGTGCAATTATATGCAGCCCGCCTGTGGGTTTTAATTTTTATGGGCGAAAAAATAAAATAATAATTTGCATGGGATGCATATTGGGTTTTTAATTCCATCACTAATATATAATCTTGTTGATGTTAATTTTCTTTGCTGTTTTTAAGCAGTATTACGGACAGAACATACCACACGGAATTTTCAATTGATCTGTGGGATGCGTTCCATCTGTATGATGCAGACTAGTCAGTATGCACCTACCTACTGTTGTGTTCTTGCTTTGTTGTTTTGTGTTTGCTTTTGCACTTTGCGCCTGTTGTATTGATGATGCGCATTCTCCCACTTTTTATGAGTGTACTGTATTTTTTATTCTGGATGCTGCCCTGGAATAATTATTTTATTTTAATGCAGCCCTAAGATAACCTAAGGTTGGACAGCCCTACACTGTCAGGCAGAAGGGTTTATCAATCCATTCTGTTAAACAACATGAAAGACAAGTCAGAAGCTGCACATCAGGGAAACATAATATGTTTCTAACCTGGAGGATAAAATTGAGTGTGAATAGAGAAGAGATGATCAAAGGTATCAGAGTGTTTTTGATGTTCCCTTGACCTTGTTGCAAAATATCTCCTATGCTTTTCATCTACCACTTCCAACCCCACCCTCACCAACTCCTTTTAGCAAAGAGCCAGGATGATTTAGTATTCAGTTCAACTTCAGCAATGGAAAGATATGCTTCTTGTACAGGTGAAAATTAATTAAATTTTGTAGTATTGCATAATAAATTATTAAAGCCTCAAAGTAATACTTATTTTTCTATCTCACCTTCCTTGATGGAATATATAATAATCTATTCCAGATCTTTCTGTTGATTTCTTCGTCTTTTTTTTTCCATCAGAGTAATGTTAAACATGTTTTTAAGGAGAAAAAGAATACTGACATTAGGTAAACCTTTACTATCAGAGAGCTTATAATCTCTCTAGGAAGACAAATATATACAAAAAGTTAAAAAAAAAAACTAAGGCAAACTCTAATCAAGTGTTTAATTACAATTGTATAATTATGCTCTGATGGGATTCATAGAAGGGAGGAATCAGTGCTGGCTGAGGTACTCCAGGGAAGCTTCAGGAAAGCCATAGCACTTATGATGGGCCTTAAAAAGGAAGGGAAGGCAACAGCTCTCTGCTAGAGAGCTAGAACCAGCTTATCCGGACTCACTAGCCAACTGTTAAATTTTCAATGTGAGCATTCACACATCAGGAATCAAAATCAAAGCTACAAATTAGGGTTTAATTTACTGTTTTATTGATTATCTAAAATTAAGAAAGTGATACAGAAAATGTTAATATTAGTGACTGAGCTCTGAAGTGTTTCGTGCATTTTTGGAGAGCCTGTTGTTGAATATTTATCAGCACCCCCCTAGATAGGGGCAGGAGAGGGGACCATATGCCAGACAACTGCAAAAATATGGGGCAGAGCCAAGATGGCAGAGAAAAGGCAGAGATTCACCTGAGCTCTTCCCAAAGCCCCTCCGAACACCTTTAAATAATGCCTCAAAACAAATTCTAGAGTGACAGAACCCACAAAAGGATAGAATGAAACAATTTTCCTGCCCAAGACAACTTAGAAAGTCAGCAGAAATCTACAACTTGAGAATATCTAACTACTACTTTAGATTTCCCAGAATCTCAACTCTTTAAGACCTTATACAAGGCAGGAAAGGAAGAAACAGGAGCAAAGGATCATAGGTTTAGAGCTGGAAAGAATCTCAGAGTTCATCTAGTCCAACCCACCACCTTATTTTACGGATGAGGAACCCAAGGCACAGGGATGGTAAGTGAGTTGCCCAGGATTGAAGTGGAGGAAAGTATCAAAGCAAAATTCAAACCTGATTCCTCAGCCAGTGTACTTTCCACTGTAGTATGGAGGGACACAAAAAATATCCCTCAGCTGCCATATGCCATGGGAAAATGTGAGGGCAACCATGATCCTTTAACTGTTTTACCTAGGAAAGCTGATAGAAACAAAGTAATTAGCTAGATTTGTTTGGTTTTTCTACCTCCTAAGGGGACTTTGTTAGGACGTTCAGCTCTTGGAAGAAGTTAGTAACCTTGGTCTTCAGATGTCCTCTGCCAAATAGTCATCCCGGAAGGTTGTTCAGGCCCCTTTTCAAAAGCCCAGAGCTTCCTCAGCAAGGCCTATTTCCTTGCCTCACTGAGTAATGACAATTAGCAAAGTTTTAGTAGAAGCAGCAGCATTTGCAAGGTAGGGCTCATTAATTACTCTGAAGAACTTCGGAGAGCAAAGAGGAAATAACCGTGTAAAGCGGGAGATGAAGATGTTGCCAGAGACCTTGAAAACATTCACAGGGAAGTCTGGAAACAGGTCCTGCTTATTCCAGTTTCCACAGGGACTCCAACAGCCCTGTTCACTAGGACATCCCCTAGGAATTTTAGAGAAGCACACTCACCCTCTATTGGTTTGTTCCCCTTTGTAATCCTCCTGTGGTCCACTGGAGGCTCTTTCAAATGTCTCTATGTACTTGACATATGTACTCCTGGTCTCAATTTATTTGCCACTTAACCTCCATCAACTGTGCCAACAGTGCGCACTCCCTCCTCACTTCTGCTCCCTAGGATTCCTCATTTCCTTGAAAGCTCAGCAAAATTGTCATTTCCTATAGGAGGCCTTTCTTAAACCCTCAGCAGCTCATGGACAGCTAAGTGGAACAGTGAATAGAGTGACAGGCTCAGAGCCAGGAATATTCATCTTCCTGAGTTCAAATGGGACCTCAGACACTTGCTAGCTGTGTGACTCTGAGCAAGTCTCTTAATCCTGGTTGCCTCAGTTTCCTCATTTGTAAAATGAGCTGGAGAAGGAAATGGCAAACCATCCTAGTATCTCTGCCAGGAAAACACCAAATGGGGTCACCAGGCATCAGACACGAGTGAAATGACTGAACTAGAACCTCATTATAAAAATTACTTCATAAGTTTTGTATAGATTTTGCACATACTTATGCATATATGCATAGTTTATGCATATACTTGCATATACTTTGCATGAACTTGTGCATATATTGTCTTCCCTGATAGAATGGAAGTTCTGTGAGGACAGGTTCTGTTTCATTTTTAACTTTGTATCCCCAGCACCCATCACAGTGCCTGCCTGACATAATAAATACTTCTCTATTAAAAAGGAGAAGCCAGCAAAGCTTTGCCACTAATTAGCATCTCTCTGCCTTTGACATCAGAGGTAGGAAACCAATCTGAAGTACTTGAGCAAGATACCACCTCTCTCTCTAGAAAATCCCTAGTTTTTTATGGCTTCATAGATGCTCTAAGAGGTGGGCTATGATTGGCAGCCTCAGGAGGTAGACTATTCTAGCATATGGGGAAGCCTTAGAATGGGGAATTCAGCCAGTAGATCTGTCATACGAGTAATGTAGGCACTTGACAAGTAGTTCTAGCATAAAAGTTTGACCTTTTGCCTTGGCAGAAGATGTATGATCCAGCTATTTCCTACACTAACAGGGACTAGAAATCTGCAACCGAGTGCGTTGAGGTACAGGGGCAGCTTCTCCAGAGGACAATTCTGCGAATATCCAAAGATCATGACACTATATATCCTAGATTCTAAGTTCTAGGTTCCAAGTTCTGGCCCTATTTTGGTGGTAACTATTATCCAGATCCTATATACTCCATCCCCTCTAAATTCCAGAAAAATCCTTCTTCCTTCTTCCCTTGCTCACTCTCTTCATATCCTTGGGTGTTTCCAAGTAGTCATATCACCTTCCCTTGAGAGCTAAGAAATGCCAAATAAAAGATGGAGTACTTTGCATCACCTGCCCTTCTCATCCTTCCACAGAGCCCCTTTAAAGTCCTAGCACTCACTTCTCAGTGAGTGATGGTTTGATGACTATCGAGCCTAAAGAGGGCCAAGTGCTTGCGTTAATTTATTCATTTTTAGTTTTATTGATGTCTTTTGTTTTTATATCATATCCACTTTGAATATATCCCTCCCCTCATCCACTCATAAAAAAAAATTTCAATATCTCCTTCCTACCTATAAAATAAAGACCAAATTCTTCAGCCTGGCTCGTAAAAGCCCCTATAATTTTGCTTCACCTTCATCATTGTTAGCTGCTACTGCTTCTCACTGTGAACCTTCTATTCCAGTCAGTTTGATCTCCTTATAAGCACACAAATACTCTAGATCCTCAAGTGCAGCCCTTTGACTGAATCCAAACTTCACAAAACAAATCCCCTAATAAAAGGATTTGTTCTGTAAAACTTGGACTCAGTCAAAAGGCCACACCCAAGGACCTAGAAGGCCACATGTGGCCGCTAGGCTGCAATAATCCTGCAGGCTTAGCCATTCATCTGTGCTTTTGTCCATGCCGTTCATTCCCCACACATGGAATACCCCCTTCCCTTTATCTGTTTGTCTAAATCTAGGTGGCGCAGTGGATAGAGCACTGGGCCTGGAGTCAGGAAGACCTCAATTCAAATCTGGCCTCAGACACTTACTAACTCTGTGAACCTGGGCAAGTCACTGATCCCTGCTTGCCTCAGTTTCCTCATCTGGAAAAGGAAATGGCAAACTATTCCAGTATCTTTGCCAAGAAAACACCAAATGAAATCATGAAGAGTCAGACACGTCTGAAACGACTGAACGACAAACAAACCAAACCCCAACCCATCTTTTGAAGGGCAATTTAAGTCTTTCTTCTTCATGATGTCATCCCTAACCACTGACTATTTCAACTCACATAACCTCTTTCCTTCTTTGAATGTTCCAGGCTTATTTTCTATGACATTCATTTTTGTCACTAATCCTTTACTAATACATATTTCAGATTCATTTTTCATCTCCTGGCCTAAATTGTAAGCTTTTCAAGGAAAGGAATGTAGTACTTCTCCTATAAAGCGGCCAGCCCTTCATGGTGCCAAGGCCACTAGGTATCACTGAAGAAGGCCTGAGTTCAGATCCAGCCTCAGATACTTATTAGCTTTGTGACCTTAGGCAAGTCACTTAATCTCAGTTTTCCTCAGTTTCCTTATCTATAAAATGGGGATCATAATAGCACCTACCTTCCAGGGCTGTTGTGAGGACTGAATGAGACAATTAATAATAATAATAATAATAATAATAACAATAAAGTGTTTAGCACAGTGCCTGGTACATAGGTATGATTTAAATGTTTATTCCCTTTCCCTTCCCAAGCAAAATCACAGCATTCAATAAACACCTGTTTAACCCATTCAGATCAAAAAGCAATGAAGATTTTCACTGTTTAGTTCCCCCTTCATTCTGCTGGACCTTATCTACAATGTTTCTTTTTTTTCCCCAACAGGTAAGTTTGATAATGGCTGGAAGCGAAAGGAAATGAAAGGCTTAATTGCATCTTCTTCAGTTAGTCAGGCAATCCTGAGATGAAAATAGGTTTACTGGTGCATAAAGGGCACAGCTGCTCTACAACCCTCTCTCTTATCCACCTTCTTTTTGTCTTCCACAATTATATATTTATCTCAAGCATGAAGATAAATATTTCCTATCTCTAAATTTCCCATAACATGCTAATGCCTTAAAGTTAACTATTTTTATTTACCCAACTAATACCTTTTATTTTTTTTACTCTGTATTTAACCAGAAAAAGAACATATTTATATAGAAAGCAAAAAAAGTAGATTATATGTGAACACATGACTTTATATTACATATATCTTGGTTTTTTAAAAAGTACATAGCATATTCAAGATGTTACTTTCAAAACTGTCCTGTTAGTCTGTGTTTCCTTCTGAACTTTCTTTAGTTCTCTTCTGTATATTTTTTTAAATGCTTCAATGGTCCTATTTTTTCCTCTTTTGATGGGTGGGGTTGGAGGAGGAAGCCTTGTTGCTAGTTCCTCTCTTCCCCTGGAATCTTCCTCAAATAAAAATCAAAGTAAAAACATAACCTTTGTGACAAAATGAGCATAGTCAAGCAAATATTAAATATTGAATTAATTTTTTTTAAAAAAAGTTGTGGGCCAGTGGTGGAGTAGAGCTGAGCCTCTATGTTATTCAGCATGTTTGAATTGTATCACATGCATGCCTCCCTTCCTCTTCACCCCTCTTGGATTATTATAATGTCTCTTCTATCCATTCCTCCACATATATGTTATTTTCATCTGAACATCTTCACAAAAAGAAGTACATATCTGAACTGGTCTGAGATACCAATCACACAGAGTCCCCCAATTCGGTTATACTTGTAACATATGAATACATGGAAAAGCAAAATATGGGAAGATTATGATTTCATTATCAGGGAATTTCTGATCTGCTCATTTCTTTCACCAACATAAATCAGAGTCCAACTATGACAAGCTCAAGCAGCTGACCTATGAGTATAGAGCAAACATCACCAGCAGGACTTTACTCTGAACATACCATTCTGTACTCCACATCATGCATCCTTTCATAATATTCACAAACAGTAAATATTTAAGGTTCATAGGTTGTTAGAGCTAAAAGAGACCTTTAAGATTATCTAGTCCAGCTCCCTCATTTTACAGACAAGGAAACTGAGTCCGGGGGATGTCAAGTAATTCAACCGAAGGCATATATATTTAATGAACTTATTTATTCTGTTCAAGATTCCATGCTAAAGTATTGCATGGAGGATACAAGAAATGTCAAAACAGTCCCCAGGCCCACTTAAAGCCTACAGTCTAGGTAGAAAAATAAGGCGTGTATACATATCAAAATATAATTAACAATATACAGCATTGTATGATAAAGGGCATTGGCAAAAAGTGCTAACAAGTTAAAAGGAGGGATAGAACACTTCTAGTTAAGTTGATAAGAGATGCAATCCTGTTCTCTGCTTCTAGCTTCCCTTATGTAAGAATTCTTTCCAGAAAATGAAGGGGAAGAAAAACACTCTGTTCATCCATATATGTAAGTGTTACTTCTCTCTCCTCTCACGTTGCATAGATGTTAAGGATATGCCATCATCAGAAAGGAAGGATGTCTCCTTAAATGGTCTGTACATTTGGAACTTAATTGAACATGCTCTGTTTTGGCCCAGATTTCTTTTAGCATTCATGCCAGGGGCATAAATAAAACTAATTAACCAAATTTACACCAAAAGACAACAATAAGTCTAGAAAGCATGGTATAACCATGGTCTCACCTTAATCCCCAGCCACTAAAATACTCATTCTTCATCTTAGTTAGCTTGATACCATGTCTGTCCTATACTCTGACTCATTTACATATGTATGTTC
Organism: Trichosurus vulpecula; assembly: GCF_011100635.1. NCBI lineage: Eukaryota > Metazoa > Chordata > Mammalia > Diprotodontia > Phalangeridae > Trichosurus > Trichosurus vulpecula. The sequence goes on along the minus strand of NC_050574.1, from coordinate 324,648,592 downwards.
ACAAACCTGTAGCCCTGTACAGAACTATTGACTGTAGGCTCTTTTTTTCTCCCTCTCTTTCCTTATTCCTGCCTTTACTCTTTCCTCTCCTCAATCCCCTCCTCTCCTCTTATCTGTCCTCCCATCTTTAATACCCTTTCCCTCTTTCTCTTCCTTCCTTCTTTCCTCTCTCTCTCTTCCTCCTTTCCTTCCTTTCTCCTCTCCTTTTCTTCTTTCCTCCATCCCTTCTTCCCTTCATTCCTCCTCTCCTTCCTCTGTCTCCCTTCCTCCATCTCTCCCTTCCTCCCTCCCTCTCTCCTTTCCTTCCTTCCCTCCTTCCTTCCTTCCTTCCTTCCCTTTTAACTACCAGCTAAAAGACTACCAGTCCTACACTTCAATAATCCAAGAAGATCCTGCCCCTCTATCAGCCCTCCACCCCACCCACCACCACCACCACCCACATCTTTCTGGGATTTGCCTGGAATGACTGCCCACTCAGAGACAAATTATCATGTATGTCTCCTCTCTACCCCACTGCAATGCTCAACTGAATTCATACCAAGTGCCAAAATTCTTAGTGACAGTTCTCCTTCCTTTCTTCCTCCTTTTCTATTTTCTGGGATTATGTAAAACTTTGCTCCACTGGAAAACCCTGGCAAAACACCTCATTTCCCCTGGCATCCTAGAAGAAAGGCAGATCAAACAGCACAATTAACTCAGCAAACAATACAATTAAGTCCTGCTCCCTCTGTACTCTCCAAGCTGAAACCAAATAAACACCTCTCAGAGCATATGGAGAAATCAGATCACAGGCAGGGATTTTATGTACAGTTCATCTTTCCTGCTCAGACTTTTGGGGAACTCAGAATATTTAGCATATGTCTCTTTACCCAGCTTCCCTTGGGCCTTTTACTGAGCCCTGCACAGTAGAGGTACCATCATTCCAGGGTCAGGATCAGGGCTGAGCCTAAGCACACTAGTGTCTGTAGGGTTTGGAAGAAATGTCTGTATACAAAAAAAAAGTTTAAGGATTGGTTCTCCCTCTAGGCTGGCCAATAATCAGAATTCTCATATAGAGATATTGATGGATAGATAGATTCATCTAACTAGATGAATCTATCTGTCTCTCTCTACACACACACACACACACACACACACACACACACACACACACACAGATATAGATATAGATACTGGCAAAACTGTGAAGGAGAAAATCTACCTGATTAAATGCTAAGATTTGCTCTGTTATCCAGGAGCTCAACACATCTTTCGCCTCCCAGATCAGTGCTGGAAACTTGCTTGATACTTAAGAAGAAATTGAAATTCATCTAGAATCTTGATGTGCAATAAGAAGTATAGTCATTACAGGAATAAGAGATTGAAATGACCTATTAAGTTATCTTGTCCATCCCCTATCAGCCCAAGATTGTTCCCTGAAGTGCTCTGTGCCATTCATTTTTAAATAACTACAGCAATGGGCTTTCTATCACAGTACTCCTCATGAGAGCTGATACTAATAGACCTCATTCCTTGGAAATGTTCCCCAAGATTCATCCTAATTTCTCGGTTTCACACACTGCTCCTTGTACCATCCTTAATGATTCCTACAACTCTTGCAGATTTCACTCTGTTGGGCACTTAGAGCTAGCATGTAGTTTCATACCATATGCAATTCTTTGTTATCATATAGATTGGTTGATTGGTTGATTTGATATTTGCTAAGTGCTTTTGGAATGCTGGGGATTTTAAGGGACACACTGAAAGACAGCCAGTGACTACATTCACGCTCTGCAAAAACAGTCAACCAAACAAAGGGTTAATAAAGTTCACCAGAATGGATTTGGATTAGACATCGACTTAACTTTCTGAGATTGTCTAGAAAGAGATACCATATTCCTTAAACTTTGACATCTTAGAGCTCATCCAGTTCAAATCCCTCATTTTACAGATGAGGCAAAAAGGCAAAAGGAGAGAAACTTTAAATGATTAGTAGACAAGAATTGGTAAAGAAATTCAGATTAAGCTGCCTCAAATCATGAATTACTCATCACCAATAGGCCTTCGAGCACAAGCTCTATAAGGTATTATAGAAGAGCTTCAAACCAGTTCAGAATTGGAAGAGATGATCCTCCAAATTTAAGATTTAAGATTAAGATAAATACAATAAATAGTTATATGGCCCACAAATGTCCAACATCCCAGCTTCTTAGAACAAGTGAGCTTTTACCAGCAAAGATTAAGGAGTACCAGGTAGATGTCTGGGACTGTACAAATCCTATTGCCAAGACTAGTCTAGTATGTACCCACCTTCTGCTGACAGAAGCACATAACCCAGTGAGCCCCATTTCTAAAAGGGGATTATAGCTGCTCCCTATTATCAAAGAATTCCTGATAAGTATGGGTCATGCTCTTCCTTTAAGTCTCTGCCTTTGTGCACAGGATAATACTGTCAATCAGATGGAATGATGCAGGACCTTGGCAAAGCACTGAGATGATCTTTAAGCTTAGCTTTATCTAGAAAGTATAAGAAGGGTGGTTCTCCCCCTCCCAACACTAATTAATGTAACCAACAAGATAGTCTACACTCTGATACTTTTATCAGTTAAAAGAATGCCTCTTACATTGAGTTAACAGAATCAATGAAATGTGCAAACTTAGTGTGAATAATTCCTAGATATTTTTATTGAATCAATTAATCAATGAAAGGTCTATACTAGGTTTGAGGAGTAAGGTGCTTCATTCATTGGAGGAAATCAGATAAAAAAATATGTTGAGATTAATTAAGAGAATTAGACACACCTTTAGGCTCCTGTGTATCAGACAAGGAGATTCCAACCTGAGCATTTCAACACCTGCTCAAAGAGTCAAACTTCCCCAGCACTTTCTGAAGGCAGCATCCTTTTGCCTGTATCAGAAGGTAGCAAGGAGAGAGGACAGGTGATCCCAGAGGGAATGTCATACTTCCCTCCCTTCCTTATTATGATTGGCATGCCAGGAAAGAGAGTGGACCAATTAAACAATGTATCCAGTTGGAAGCTGAGAGAGGACAAGCTAGTTATACTAAGGAAAGGCAGTTTCAGTGAACCTGAGCTCTTTGGAGTTGAGAATTCAAAGCTTCAGGGATCTACAAGCATCGAAAACTTCAGAGAGAACAGAGAGCTAGATACAGGTCAGTGGAATTTCATAAGGACTCTATGAAGGGGACACAAGGACTTCCATCCAAACAGCAGTCGGAATTTACCCCTTTTCCACATGCACTTCCTAAACTCAAGCCTACCTATCTGTATGGATATGTATCTCAAACTTTTAGGGGGATGTTTTATACCAATATTCTCCTAGAAAAAAAACACTTCTAAAAGATAATTAATTATTATTATTAATTATTGTTGTTGTTCAGTCATTTTTCAGTTGTGTCCCGCTCTTCGTGACCCCATTTGGGGTTTTCTTGGCAAGATACAGGAGTGATTTGCCATTTCCTTCTCCAGTTCATTTTACAGATGAAGAAACTGAGGTAATCAGGGTTAAGTGACTTGCCCAGGGTCACACAGCTAGTAAGTATTGGAAGATGGATTTTTAACTCATGAAGATGAGACTTCTTGACTCCAGGCCCTACGCTCTATATACTGTGCCACCTATCTGCCCCTTATTAACTAATTAATTGACTAATTCTAACTGACTAATAATTGATGGGAAGTGTACTACATAGTACTAGAGCATCTTTAACCCTTTAGAGTTTTCCCTAGAACCCCAAGAAGAGAACTAATAAGCCAGCCTCGGGGCAGAGCCATGCCACTGTGAGCGGGGCATGAGGACTCAGCCCAGAAGGGAAGCCATAAAAGGAAAGTCTGTAACAAGGTTTCCATACATGAACACAAAGAAGAATCAATGGACTGGATTTAATAAGATATAATTTGTTAGGGATAAATGTGTAGTCTTACCCTTGGATTAAAAAAATCAATTTCACAAATATAAAGATTGAGAAAGCAGGGTTAGACAGCAGCTTGTTTCAAAAGGATCTAATGCTTTTAATGGACTGCAAATTCATTGAGTCAACAGTGTAACTTTATAATCAACAGCCAATGGGTCACATTGATAGGTATAGTTCCAAAGGATAAGGCGATGACAGTCTACATGTACTCTGGCCTAGTAAATGCAAATCTGGAGGACTGGGTCAAGACCTGGGAACCACATTTTAGAAAGGACATTGATAAGTTGGAAACGAGCTGCAGGTGGGCAATGAGAATCACAATGGGCAACTGGCCCATTCCATATAATCAAGGACTTGGAAGAACTGAAAATCTTTATTGTAGAAAAGATTCAGGAGGAAATGACAGCTATTTAAAAGTACTTCATGTGAAAGTATTTCATGTGAAAACACTTTTTTCTTTCTTCTTTCTTTTTTTCTTTCTTTTTCTTTGCATCAGAGGACAGAGCTAGTAATAATGAATAGAAATGGCAAAGAAGCATATTTCACCTTGATAGCAAGAAAATTTTCCTAATAATTAGTTATACAAATTCTGCCTCAAGCCCCTTCTCTGAAGAAGTCCAAGCATAAGCTGCTGTGATGTAATATGGATTCTTTTTCAGGAATGGGTTGAATTGGATGACCACTAATATCCCTTTGAATTCTAGAATTCTATGATGATTAAAATTCAGTAGTCATTCAGTAAATTAATGTGCACTTACTAAGCACCTATTGTTTGCCATGCACTATGCTAAGTGATACCAAAAAAAATCCATGATGATATAAAGAAGGCAAAAAATATTCCCTGCTCTCAAGAAGCTTACAGTCTAATGGGGGAGACAACAAGCAAACAACTACATATATACAAAATTTTACAAGATAAATTGGAAATAATCCCAGAGGAAAGTCATTAGGTCATTAGCATTAAGAGGGATTTGGAAATTTGGAAAGGCTTCTTATACAAGGTAGCATTTTAGCTGAGACTTGAAAGAAGCCAAGAAATAGAGACAAGATGGGGGAGAATTCCAGGCATGGAGGACAAACCAGTGAAACTGTACAGCAGGAGATGGAATAGTTAGTGTGAGGAGCAGCAAGGAGGCCAGTGTTACCAGATTACAAAGTACGTGGGGTTGAGTAAGGTGTAAAAAAAGACTAGAAAGGTAGAAGGAAGCTAGTCTTTGACTGGGCTTTTCAAAGTCTTTGAATGGTAAAAGAAAAATTTCTGTTGTTTTTTTGTTGTTTTTTTGCCTGGAAGAGATAGAGAGCCACTGGAGTTTATTTTTTAAATAATATTTTATTTTTCCCCAATTGCATGAAAAAACAATTTTAAACTCTTTTTTTAGTTTAGATTCCCAAATTCTATCCTTTCCTCTCCTTCCCCTTCCCTGAGACATTTATTGAATAGGAAGGTGCCGTGGTCAGACCTGGGAAGATTGATTTGACAGCCGAATGGAAGATGGATTGCATTGGGGAGAGACTTGAGTCAGGGAGATTAACCAGCAGATCAGAGAAGAGAAGGTATATACAAGAGATGTTACAAAGGCAAAAAGTGACAGGATTTGGCAACCGATTGGATTTGGGGAAATAAGAGAGAGTAGGAAGTTAATGGTGACACGTTGGGTGTCACCTGTAGTCCTGGTAAACTGGGAGGATGGCAGTAATGGAGGAGTTGGGAAAAGGGGAGGATTTGGGGGTAAAAAATAATGAGTTTAGATTTGGACATGTTGAGTTGAAGCTATCTATGACATATCTAGTTAGAAGTGACCATAGATATTTAGTGAAACAAGACAGTAGGTCAAGAGAGAGGTTAGGACTGAATAAACAGACCTGAGAATCATCAGTGTAGAGATCATAATTGAATCTGTGGCAGCTAAGATCACCAAGTGAAATAGTATAGAAAGAGAAGAGAAGAGGGCTCAAGACAGAGCAGAGCCCTGTGGGACATCCACTTAGTAGATATGATCTGGATGAAGATCAAGCAAAGGAGGCTGAGTAGGAGTGTTCAGACAGATAGGAAGAGAACCAGGAGAGATCAGTATCTTGAAAACCTAGAGAGAGGAGAGTATCAGGATGATGAGGGTGATTGACAGTTTCAAAAGCAGCAGAAAAGTCATGAAGATTGAAGACTGGAAAAAGACCATAAGAGATGACATTTAAAAGATTATTGCTAAATTTGGAGAGAGCAATTTAAGTAGAAGGATGATGGTGGAAGCTAGATGGCAGAGAGTTAGCAATGAAAAGAAAGGATGTGGAGGCATCCGTTGGAGAAGGCCTTCTCAAGAAATTTCACTGCAAAAATGAGGACAGATATGGGACAAATAGGTAGTAGGGATGGGTGAATCAAGTAAGGGTTTTTTGATTATGGGAAATACTAGGGCAAGTCTGTAGGCAGTGGGGAAGCAGGCAGTACACAGAAAAATTGAAGCTAAGTGAGAGAATAGGGATGATGCAGGACAATTTTCTGGAAAATACAATGGAACAGGATCACTCGTATATATATACAAGGCAAAGACTTTTTCATATGAGACAGGAATGAAGAAGAAAATAGGGGCAGAAGGTACCTGGGTGATGTGAGATAAGTAGGAGAGAAGAGGATGATCCCAACAAATGGTCTCAATGTTTTCAGTGAAATATGAGATAAGTTTTTTAGCTGAGAGAGTAGGAGGATGGGGAGCCATGGGAAGTATAAGGAGGAGTGTGAAGGGTTAGATTTTTGTGTGACTATAACAGAATGCTGTAATAAGGGAAAATAATTTGGGCTGACTCACCAGGCCACAGAGTGACTGATAAACTGAAGGGTTGTTTGTACAGGGGACTTCTAGATGGTCTCAAAAATAGAATGTCTTCAGGATAAGAAAAAGGATCTGCGTCAATATTATGTCAACTGGGGAACAATGTTTGGTAAAGAAAAGAAGCCGGAGTTGTTTGATCAAGGATATAGAAATTGGGGCAACGTAGACGGAATTTTGTAGTGTCTTGCATGGTTACCTCCTTGCGTGTATTCAACCTACATGTATGCATTCTGCTTACCCCATAGAACAATCAATAAACTTCTCATTAACTTGAGATAACTTCTACCTCTTGATTTTTATGACCTTACAAATGAAAAGCTGCTGTGCTAAGTGAGACAGTGAGTCAGGTAGAGAGTGCAAAAGGATTGCCTTGTTGCAGTCAGGACCCAGTTTGAGAATAAATTTGTAGTAGAGCCAATTAGCACAATTTCGTGATGTCCTCCAGCTTTTCTCAGCAATAAATGAGTAGGAGCTACAGCAGGGGATAGTGGAAGTAATCCAAGGTTGAGGATTAGCAGAGCAAGATCTGGGAAAGTATAGGGGTGCAAGAGACTCTAGAGAAGAAGACATTGTAGAGATGAACTGGTTCACAGAGAAAAGATGGGAAAGGGAAGAAAGTGGATCCAGAGCAGGGGTGATAGTCTGGGAAAGAACTGAGGGACAGAAGGACTGGGAGGTCATGCTGAGGAGGAAGAGCAGCATTAGGGAACTGCAAGTCAAAGGGAGAGGTGGTGTGATCAGGAAGGGAATTTCTAAGGTCATGAACTTGGAAGTGCTGCATTTCTGGGTGAAGGCAAGATCAAATAGTCCTGAATAGAACAGGGTATTTGTCATGACTTTTAAATATTCCTAGTACATAAAATGTATAATAAATACAAATGCATAAAATACTTTTAAAATGTCTTTTTAAGAGTTTTTGAACTTCTTTGAGTCTTTTAGCTGTTGAAGTCTAGAGACACAATAGAGAAATAATAACTTAGGCAGCTGAACGGAAGATAGACTGGAGTGAGGGGAAATTAAAGGCTGGGAGACCAACTAGCAGGCTGCTGCAGTAGTTCAGGGCCTTAGTCAGGCTTTTTTTCAGGCTTTCCCCCCTCCACCACAGTCCCTTACTATTAAGGTGCCTCTCCCTTTTCATTGTATATTTTTAGTAACATTATTAATTGCATGTTGTCGATTCCACTGGAATGTGAGCTCCTTTGAGGAAAGCAACTTTTTTTTGCCTTTCTTTGTATAGTTCCTGGCATATAGTAAGTGCTTAATAAGTGATTATTGAGAAACTGACTGGCTTCCTTTTCTTCTTGTTTTGTTGTGTGTGTGTTTTTTTTTTCCTTAGTCCCTTTCACTCAAGTTTAATTTCATTTCTAAACCTTTCCCAATTTCTCCATTCGGAACCAATGGCCTTCATTCTTTATGCCTCTGTTGCGTCTCCTCCTTTCTCCAATACCCTCATCTTTGCTGCTTTTCTGCTCCTCTCCTCATTTTAAGTACAAGCAGAAACAAATTATTTATGAAGGGCCCTAATTTACAATGCATTCATGATGCCTTGGAAGACACAGATAATTTATTTAATGAGTAAAGATGCGATAATTCACAGAAGATGATTCCAGTCAGAAAATTAGTTTCATTAATTTGCTGTAAACCCTCTGCCTTGATTTAGTGCACCAGGAGCGACTAAGACCCAGTCATCTTTGCCTTGGCATTTCTGTTCATCATGCCTGAATCAGGTTGCAGGTGCTGCTTCCTCGCCATCAGAAACGTGACTGCCTGGCACAGATCTACCTGCCTGTGCCATCATCGGTAACTCAGAAACCAGAGGCTCCTATGTGCTCCCCATGAAAATTTCTTTCAAGCTTCCTTTTCAGGGTGTAGCCCACCAGTTAGAGGGACAGGCAAATAAAATTTGGGCTAGTTTGTACCTTTGTACTGTGACATGGCAGAGTCATCACACACACACACACACACACACACACACACACACATCTATAATGCCTCCTTGACAACCACTGGGGTAGCATTTGCAATTTCTTACCTGTTCACACTCCCTAGGCAGGGGGGAATCTGGTTTGAGAAAATTAACAGGAACAGAAAATGCCCTGCTGCCATAAATACATAGTCTGAGAAGACTCAGACCAGTTCTGTAAATTGCTATTTTAAAGTAGGAAGAGAAGTGAGTGTAAATTTTTCTACCTGAGATCAGAACTACAAACTGGACTGCACCAAGTTGGGCTCTCAGTTAATGAGGGAGGAGGGAGAAGAGAAGATGGGAGCAGGAAAGGAGGTCACATCAGTCTTCCTTCTGATAGCTTTTTATTTAAACTATTCTTGCTATTGAGGTGCTAAGCTCTGAGATTTCTTCACTGATGAAGGATTTGAAGTGCTATGTATTTCAACTACAAAATTCCAGGTGTCCCCCCCTGTTAAAAGAAGGCAAAAATGAGATACTAACATTTCCTTTAATGTCCAGCTCCTCCCAGGAACCTTCCCTAACTCCAATGGAAAGCATACTGGACTTGGAGGATAAGTACTTGGGTTCAAAATTCACCTCTGTCATTTTTGCTAGCAGTTTAGCTTACTGAGGTTCTTTCCAGTTCTACCTTTCTCATTTTATGATCAATGAACTAAGATGATCTTAGGCTGCATTTCAAATGAGGCATGGTATTAAGGTCTAGGGATGTAAGTGTTTTATGCTCTGCCACAGTCAGAACACATCTTAAATATTATGTTCACTTTTGAGTCGAATATTCTAGAAAGGACATTGATTAGCTGGAGAGTATCCAGAGTAGGGTAAACAGGATGACAAAGGGTCTCAGGATCATCAACAAGTATTTGTCAATGTGCCTATAATGATATTATGTGCCAGGTACTGTACCAGGTCCTGTAGGTACAAAGAAAAAACTGAAACAGTCTCTGTTTCATGGGACAGTTTGGAGGTGCAGTGGGGAGAGGCTTGGATCTGAAATCAGGAAGACCAGAGTTTGAATCTTCCCTCAGATACATTGTGTGACCCTGAGCAAGTCACTCAGCTTCTCTCAGCCTCAGTTTCTTCATGTGTAAAGTGGAGTTAATAATAGCTCCTAACTCAAAGGGCTGTTGTGAAGATCAACTGAGATAAAAGATATAAAGTATTCTGCCAACTTTAAAGGGTAATAAAAGTGCTAGTTGCTGCTGCTGCTACTACTACTACTACTACTTCTACCTCTACTACTATTACTACTACTTCTATTACTATTACTATCACTACTACTACCATAATTGTTGTGTGCCATACTAGAATCTGCTGAAGGAAAGGAAATGTTTATCCTGGAGAATAAAAGATTTAGTGAGGAACAGGGTAGCTCTTTTCAAGTATTTGAAGGGCTGAAGATGTAATGGACTTGTTTTACCTGGCCATGGAGGACAGAACTGGTCACAATGAGTAGAAGTTGCAAAGAGGCACATTTGGGCTTGATATAAAAATTACTGCCTGACAAATGAGCATTATCAAAAAGTAGAATTGGCTTGCCTGAAATGGTAATGATTTTCCCAGCAATGGAAAAGGCAAAGACCAAGTGCCTACTTTCCAAGTATGTTGTCGATGGCTGGATAAGATGGCCTCTGAAGTTGCCTCTGATCTTTAGATTCTGTGACTGCCCTTTCCCTTTTGTGAACTCCATTATTATTTGTACCACACTAACTGGCATTTGATTATAGACATTTTCTGTTTCGTGTGTCTTTTCTCCCCAAGAAGATGATAGGAGCATATATTTAGAAATGGAAGGAACCTCAAAGGCCATAGTCCAATCTTCTCCTTTTTTCATCAGAGGAAACTGAGCCCCGTAGATGTGAAGTGACTTGCAAGATCACACGGGTAGATCAAAGCCAGAGTTTGAACCCAGGTTCTCTGTTTTCAAATTTAACCCTTTATCCAGGAAACCATAAATTTTGGTTTTTTACCTCACTACCCCATCCTACTTAGTCCCAACATACACTTATCTAGCTCCTAGCTTAATGTACACATCTATACATACCATAAATACTTGCTGGTTAATTAACATTCAACTAAATTTTGATTTTCAATGCCACTCAAACTCACCATGATAAGATGCTTCACAGGCTTCCCTTCTCGATAGATGTGGGCTGATAACAATAGTACTTACATTACAAAGTTATTGTATCAAATGAGACAATATTTCTAAAGTGCTTTGCAAACCTTAAAGCATGATATCAATGCTAGCTATTTTTGTTAACTTTATAAGTATTTTATTTTTCCCCAGTTACATGTCAAGAAAATTTTTAGCATTCATTTTTACAAGACCTCGAGTTCCAAATTGTTCTCCCTCTCTCCCCTCCCCTCTTCTGAAAATGGTAGGCAGTTTGATATAGTTTATACATGTGCTGTCACGTAAAAAATATTTCCACATTAGTCACAGTTGTGAAAGAAGAAACAGATCCAAAGGAAAAAAAACACAAGAAAGAATAAAGTAAGTGAAAAAAAATGCTCCCATCTGCATTCAGAGTCCATCAGTTCTTTATCTAGATATAAATAGCATTTTCCTTTGTGAGTCCTTTGTACTTGTCTTAGATCGTTGTGTTGCTGAGAAGAGCTGAGCTGTTCACGGTTGATCATCCTACAATGTTGCCAGTACTGTGTACAGTGTTTTCTTGGCTCTTCTCATTTCACTTTGCATAAGTTCATACAAGTCTTTCCAGGATTTTCTGAAATCTGCCTGTTCATGATTTCTTATTGCACAATAGTATTCCACTACATTCACCTACCACAGTTTGTTCAGCCATTCCCCAATTGATAGGCATCCCCTCAATTTCCAATATTTTTCTACCAGGAAAAGGACAACTATAAATATTTTTGCACATGCATGTCTTTGTCCCTTTTCTATGATCTCTTTGGGATACAGATGTAATAGTAGTATTGCTAGATCAAACCATATGCATAGTTCAGTTGCCCTTTGGGGACAGTTCCAGATTACTCTCCAGAATGGTCGGATCAGTTCACAACTCCACCAACAGTGCATAAGAATCCCAATTTTCCCTCATCCTCTCCAAAATTTATCATTTTCCTTTTTTGTCATAATAGACAACCTGATAGGTGTGAGTTGGTACCTTAGAGTCATTTTCATTTGCATTCCTCTAATCAAAAGTGATCCAGAGCACTTCTTCATATGCAGATAGATACCTTTGATTTCTTTATCTGAAAACTACCTGTTCATATCCTTTGATCATTTATCAATTGGGAAATGTCTTAATACAAGCTATTTTTTAATGTAAAATAAGACTAGAAATCATCTAACTCAATTTCCCATGCAACACAAGGATCCTTTTTAGAATCCCTCATCATTTAACCTCTGCTTGATAATTTCCTGTGACAGGGAACTTACTACCTTCTAAGACAACCGCTTGTCCTACTTCTGCACTTTGAAGACAAAAAGCATATGTGAAATCCCTCTTCAATGACAAATATATCACTGAATACTTCAAAATAAGCATCATATTCCTCTCAAGTCTTCTCTTCTCCAGGTTAAAAATCTCTAGCTCTTTCAAGTGCTCCCCCAGCCCCATGAGAGGTTTCTAGGGCCTTTGCCATCCTTGACAAGGTTTTCTGGACAACTGTAGCTTATTAATATCCATCTTAGATGTTGTACCCATACCTAAACACAATCTTCCAAGAAGATGGATTCAACAGGAAGAAAGGGAAAGCTGAGTGGGTACTTGAAGCTGGACACTGTGACATTGTATCTTTACAGTTATAAAGAAAATTTCCTGATGGCAAAAGTTGTCAAATATGAGAAAGGCAATGACAGAGAATCTCCTTTTTCAAAAGGTTTAAGAATAAGACTGAAGTCTACCTGTCTGGGATGAATTGTTGTTGAAACGTTTCCGTTGTGTCCAACTTTTTGTGACCCCACCTGGGGTTTTCCTGGCAGAGATACTGCAGTGGTTTGCCATTTCCTTCTCAAGTTCATTTTACAGGAAACTGAGGTAAACAGGGTTAAGTGACTTGCCCAGTGTCACGCAGCTAATACATGTCAGAGGCCAGATTTGAACTCAGGAAGGTGAGTCTTCTTGACTCCAGGCCTGACACTCTATCTACTGTGCCACCTATCTGCCCTGATGGGGCATAGATAGACCAGGGGCTGTCCAATCTGAATGGCCAAGTATTAAAGTCTCTTCCCATCCAAAGAGTCAAGGATGGATGACTTCTAACAAGTCCAAAATGAATGGTATCTGCTTAATAAACACTTACTGACTTACTAAAATGACTGACTGGAAGGATCTTAACCACTCATTCTACAGATAAGGAAACAGACAAAAAGTGACTTTCTCAAGATCAGTAGGGTAACAGGGATAGTATTTCTTAAAATATTTCCTCAAGTATTATGAGTTACATATATATCCAAATAGATCCAATCCAAGATCAAAGATCCTAGTCACAGTATACAAATGCATAATAAACATTTTGCATTTGCCCTACCAAGACATATGATTTTAAAAATATGCATATTTTTGCTCATGTGCCCTGAAAAAAAAATGCAGTTTTCAGAAGTAACCAAATTGCTAGGGCAATACAGTTATGTGAAAATGCCACTGCATCCCAACTGAGACTAATAGTGGCTTCATTCTAATAAAAATTTTACTACATTTTCTGTTGACGATGTAAAAGCATGTTTAGAAAACACTTTGCTTTTAAATAACCCTCTTGGTTCTTTTGAAATGAAAAATCAAGCATGAAGCAAATTTCAAAGAACTTTTTACCCAGAACTTCCAAATGGCTACTGTAAGCAGGTGTCTTTCTATCTTGGGAGAAGAGGAAAAGAAAGTAAAAAACAAAATTAAAATGGTTCCCATTCTTCCACTCTTTCAATATTCCCCACTCCCACTCCTTTGAAGAATAAGAGAAAAAAGGAATAGGAATAGAAGGGAAGAAGAAGAGAGAGAACAATGAAGTGAGAAAAAATAGCAGGAGTATCCCAGGATACTAAGAAGGACCAACTCAGAAGTAGGGAGGGTATCAAGAAATGACAAGGCCTAATAGAAAATCTTATTTAACATTACAATGTCATGAGATTGTTGTGTACAGGTATCTTCACTTAGCTTTGACTTTGGGCAGCTAAGTGGCACAGTAGATAGAGCATTGGGCTTGGAATGAGGAAGACTCATCTTCATGAGTTCATATCCAGCCACAGACACTTACTAGCTGTTTGACCTTGCACAAGTCACTTAGTCCTGTTTACCTCAGTTTCCTCATCTAAAAAATGATCTGGAGAAGAAAAATGGCAAACCGCTCTAGTATCTTTGCCACATAAACTCCAAAATGGGGTCATGGAGAGTCAGATTTGACTGAAAAAAAAAATGACTCAATAGCTTTGGGCACATAACACCACAGAGGCCTCTGTCCTCTGGCCCATGCCTGTTGCTGAGAGTCTTTTCTCTAGGACATGGAATTGGAGGTGAGCTCAGCTGGCACAATTAATCAGGATGGATCTGAGCATAACTTACTCCTCCATTTCTGGCATACGGGTTCTGAAACAGCATGATTTTCAATCCTGGACCAACACAAAGACATATGAATACCCTTATCCACCACAAATATAACTGAAAAAGAAGGGGAGAAAACACAATGGCCTCAACAGGTCTTTCCCTTGTACTTAATCCACTGGCTTTCAACCCACCTTCTGAGTATCCCTATGTATAGGCTGGTCTCATCAGTGATACTCCAATCTTCCTTTCCATTATCAAGTTTCCTTAATCCCCTGGGAAACCTGTGCAATCAGAGGTTTCCCTCAACCTTGTTACTGCCAATCTAATCCAATCTAATCAGATAAACATTTATTTACCTTCTTAGCCACCTAGGTCTCCCATTGCATCCTGGGCCATCTCCTGTCATCCTGATGGATATCTGGCCACTGGACCCAGATGGCTCTGGAGGAGAAAGTGAGGCTGGTGACCTTGCACAGCGCTCCCTCACTCAAATCAAAGTCAACTGCAAGTCATGTCATCATTTCCCTGATATCATGGTCCTCTTCAAGAACGAAGGACAAACGCAACATGTGTCAGGCACTGTGCTAAGCACTGGGAATACGATTAATAAAAAGAAAGACAGTCTCTGGCCTCAAGGAGCTTACAATCTAATGGGGAGGGGGAGAAGATATAAGAGGAGGAAGGAAAGGGGAGGAAGGCCACAAGATACTATTGAGGGGAAGTACATCTCATTCCATGGAGTTCTAAACAGCAGATGCAAAGCAGAGTGAGCTGAAAGTCATGTTTCTGCCCTCTCTAAAGAAAGACATTGTGAGGAGTTTGGTCCTCCACCCTCCAGTCCTCCAATCAGAGAGAAGAGGAGGTTGGAGGAGGTGGTGGTGTCAATGGAGATTTGAGTTAGTAGCACAGTGATGACATCAGAGGAGCTGAGCTTAACCCAGGAGGGGCATCTTGTCCTGTGGAGGTGAAACTAGGCAGAGCAGCAGAGGCAGAGCTACAGCACTTCATTCTCCCTACTAAACTGACAGATTCAGTTAATTCACTTAAAGAAAACAGTCGTTTAACAGCCTGGACTCGCAGGACCAGACTTCTCATCCTGACTCTCTTGTTTACTACCTCAGGCAAGTCTCTTAACCCCTCTGTCTCCTCATCTGTAAAAAGAGAAAACTGAGCTTGATGACTGTAAGGGCCTTTCTTCTTCTAGATCTATGAATACTGGTGCCATGTAGACCACACAAGTAACTGACAGATTTTTTTTTTCGCTTTTAGACCTTTTCTTGCATTATAGCATAAAATATCTTTAGATGTCTGTAAGGCCATACAGGAAGAGCCAGGGAACAATTTTTGTGATCAAGCAATCAACAAGCATTTGCTAAATATCTCCTATGTACCAGGCTGTATATAAGGAGAATTTTGTTATCCTTTTCGAGTTCAGTTTCTCAGGATCCATGTCCATGGCAATGTCTAGTTTCCAGGTGTTAGATAAAAACTCCCGGAATTGCCCCAAGGATCCTAGATAGTAATTCCTAGAATCATAGAGATAGACAATCCTACTGAGGCTGCACTGTGAGATATAGGGGTGACAAATTGTGATATTTACTACACCTGTGCAGAATGACAATACTGCTAAAATTAACCCGTGAGCGTAATGTTGGCAAGATGCCTTCTCTGTCTGTTGCCCTATAAAGCAAGTGGGCACTGGTCAATGACAGGGGAAACTACAGGGAACCCATAGTGGAATCTGTGTGTGCCTTAACCAGCCCCCATCAAGACTTGAGGGGATTCAGGGTAGTGCATAAGCTGTGCCTGTCTCAACTGACCCCATAGAGAGGTAGGGGCAGTTGCCCCACCCACCCACCCTTGGGAGAAGGGTGATTAGGGAATGCTGTAGGAATTGGTGTTCCCATTATCAGCAACCCATCTGAAAAGAGTAGACTAGAATAAAGTAAAATTATTAATCTCTCTGAAGCTGTCTTCCTGTCCTTTCTGTCTGACCAGATCAAGAGTGAACCTGTTAGAGGTTAGAATCCAAAAACTCCAGTGCCTCCTGTGAGTTATCTATGAAACACAGGCAGTGTCCTCATTTTTGAGAAAACAAAGATAAAGAGAACTGAGGGAAGGAACATGCACTTATTAAGCACCTACTATGTGCTAGGCAGTGTGCTAAAGCTTTACCAATATTATCTCACACGAGCCTCACACAGCTAGTGTAGGAGGCTGGTTTTGAACTCATAAAGATGAGTCTTCCTGACTCCAGGTCAGGCACTCTATCCGGTGCCTGGATACCTACCTGCCTCATTATTTGACATCAATGATTAGAAAAGACAGCTGGTCAAATTCATTACTGATTATCAGTCAAATTTAGCAGTCAGGCTCCTAATTTTGCATAAACTAAGTCAATTCTCTTATGTTGTGTTTAAAGTAGATTCTTCTCAGAGATAAGATCAGAGGGTCCTGCTATCCCTTCTCTAAGGATAACTGATGTGGAAAAAGAATTTTTTGAGCAAATGCATTTGATTGGACCCTGCATATTCTTGGTTGCCTTTGGATTTCCCTAGTGAAATGAAGAATTAGGATACCCTAAGGATCAGGTGAAAAAACAGCCCTCAAGCCACAACATCACAGAAGCATTTGGTGGTTTCTTTGGAGAACTCATTTCTAAATAAAGGCTTTTTCCTGATCCCTTGGACAATGCTGATAAAACTGGTCTGTTTTGTGAAATTAAATGCTATGTAACTTTGATGACCAAGCTTGTCCCTGAAGAAAAGAAGAAAAAAATGTACCTTCTTTCTTTCTTTGCAAAGGTGGAGGAGTGGGGAGGGATGTTGCTATGGGTATGGAACACTGCATATGCTGTTAAATTTAGTTGATAAGTTGGTTATATTTGAAGAACTGCTTTTTTCTCTCTTTTTAAAAATTCTTTGTTCAGAAGATGGTTCACTAGATTGGGAAGGGGGAATGGATGAATTCAAAAATAGGAGGTGATATTTTTATCCCCATTTTATAGTTGAGGAAACTGAGGAAGATGAATTAAGTGACTTGCCCAGGGTCACATAGCTAGTATGTATCTAAGGCCAGATTTGAACTCATGTCTTCCTAACTCCAGGCTCAGCACTGTGACTGTGCCACATAGTCAAAATGAAACAAAACAGTCCTTGCCCTCGTGGAACACTTAATCAAGATAGATGATATGTACATATATGAGCAATATAAAATATTTTAAAAATAAATAATAACAGCTAGCATTACATAGCACTCTAATGTTTGTAAACACATAGACAGATAGACAGACATAGACAGACAGATATATAGTTATTCAGTTGGTTTTCAGTTGTACGTGTCTGACCCCTCATGACCCCATTGGGGATTTTCTTGGCACAGATACTAGAGCAGTTTGCCATTTCCTTCTCCAGCTCATTTTACAGATGAGGAAACTGAGGCAAACAGGGTTAAGTGACTTGCCCAGGGTCACACAGCTAGTAAGTGCCTAAGGCCAGATTTGAACTCAGGAAGATGAGTCTTCCTGACTTCAGAGCCAGCATTCTATCCACTGAGCCACCTAGCTGCCCTTGACCAGTATGTGGTGTGTGTTATAAACCTGTGATCATTTTTCTGTCCTGGAGGCAATTGGGGTTAATTGACTTGCCCAGGGTCACACAGCTAGTAAGAGTTTGAGGCCAGATTTGAACTCAGGAAGATAAGTCTTCCTGTCTCCAGGCCCAGCACTCTATTCATTGTGCCACCTAGGGGTGTGTGTGTTTGTGTGTGTGTCTGTGTCTGTGTGTGTCTGTGTGTGTACGTGTATGTATCCATATGCATAGATATAATTGTATACAACATAGTTTTTCAGGTATGATACTAGCAGCCATGGGGATCAGCAAAGACTTCATAAGGGATGGCATTTGAGGTGAACTCAGCATTTTGCTGTCTGGTTAATATTTCTGTTAGTGGATAGACTTCTTGGACTTAATTCTTCGAAGCACTATAGACTCCTGTCAATGAGCCCATTCCTATGCCCCGGGAAGTGCTCTAAGGTCACCCAAATGAATAGCAGAATCCCCACCCACCTACATACACACACACACACACACACACACACACACACACACACCAAACTTGTTGCTCTATTATGGTTTGGAAGCAAATGAGAAACAGAACAGTGAGGTGAACACTTCCCAGGCTTGCCCTGACCCATAGGAGAGGTAGGAAGCTCAGACAGTTCTCTCCTTTTCCATGGTTAAGGGCAAAATGATCCCACTGCCAAACTCATCCCTAGACCGGAGTCATGTGAGCTGGCAAAAAGGCTTTTAATTATGAGTTCGTTCCGTTGCATCTCAGCCTTTTGACTTCCTCCAGGAGAGCAGACAAATGCTCAGGTCAAGATAAACTTGAATTACAAAAGCAACTGGCACACAAACAAGCCGGAGAGAGTCCCCTATCTTAAATCAGACACCTGCACTGGCTCTGATGGATCTGTCCCCAAAGGCCATTCTCCGAGCTACAGTGCAGCTCAATCTAGAACAAACACTTCCCTCAGAAGGCTATTTTTTTCTCCATTTAATAAAGTTCAAACTGAGTGCTCAGAAACCTTACTGTTTTGCTTCTCCCTCCCTGTCTCCTACAGCATGATGGGGACTCCCCAGGCTCCCATTAGAAGGGAAGGCTCCAGGCTTTCTGATTTAGGAATTCTGCTGTTTCAAATTTTCAAAGCTTCAACAACTCGTTGCAAAGTCAGTTGACAGGGCAAGGTTAGGGGCTGACTGGTAATGGTGGGAAGGTACAGTGGGCTTATATCTAATGGCTTACATCATGCCATTCTTCCCTTCATGTTTCTTTTAATTACTTTACTAGCTGTGTGACCATGGGGGTGCCACTTAGCTTTAGAGTGAGAGGACAGGGGGATGATAAATGCCTTGCTCTTAGAATCAGAAGCCCCCTAGTCTCAGACCTGAGATGTCCCACAGCAAATTACTTGCCCTTTCTGAATCTCAATCTCTTAATCTTTAAAATGGGGTTAATAACATATCCCCTAGAGGCATCACCTAGTCCCCTCAGTGGGCCCACTAAGTAAAATTATCTCAGGTTAGAGGAACTCCATGGATCTTGCTCAGTCATTTTTGGTCATATCCAACTTTTCCTGACACCATTTGGAGTTTTCTTGACCGAGATACTGGAGTGATTTGCCATTTCCTTCTCTAGCTCATTTTACAAATGAGGAAACTGAGGCAAACTGGGTTAAGTGACTAGCCCAGAGTCACAAAGCTAGTAAGTGGCTAAAGTTGTATTTGAATTCAGGAAGATGAGTCTTCCTGACTCCAGGCCCAGGACTCTATCCACTCCACCACCTAGTTGCATCTGCTCCAAACCAGAGCCCACAAGGCCATACCAATATGTTTACTTTTGTTAATCAGACAGCAGAAGCTGCAGCATATACAATGGCCACACCCCAGCAAAACCATTTCAGCAGACAGGCTAAATCAGGTTGAGTAAGTTAGAAGGGTGGGTAAGTTAGAAGGGTATCTATCTACCCCAAGCATGTGAAAAGGTCCCCTGGTGTAATGGGCATATGAAAACAATTTGTTCCAATGGTCACAAAGGCAGCTAAAGCAGGCACTGTGGGGCACTCAGAGCTTGTTCAGACACTGAAGATGCTAAGGTGCCCTAGTGCCTTCTACTTTAAGCTTATTTTGCAATCTTAACTTCCTGATTATAGGACAGCTAGGTAGTGAGTGGATAGACCACTAGCCCTGGAGTCAGAAGGATCTGAATTCAAATCTGGCCTGAGACACTTACTAGCTGTGTGACCTGGGCAAGTCACTTAACACTGTTTGACTCAGTTCCTCATCTGTAAAATGAGCTGGAGAAGGAAATGGCAAATCACTTCAGTATCTTTGCCAAGGAAACCCCAAATGGGGTCACGAAGAGTCAGATACAAATTCTTTGTTTATCATCAAGCACCATTATGGAACCCACAAAACGAGGGAGTGTCTCTAACATGTGTCAGAAATGATGCCTTTTGTATACAAAAGGGAAAAGCCAGGAAGCCATTTTTGGAGCTGCTATACCATTATCTCAGTCTGGAGAGTTGCTACACCATCACCTCAATTTGGAATTAGAAAGACAAGTGCATCCTGGTCCCATCCCTAGCCCTCCAGAGGCCTCAGTTGCTATAAAGTTGCTATAAAGAATTCTTTAATGGTTTTTTTGGACATGTCTTATCTGTGGCCCTTTTGCTTGTGCTGTTGAAGATGCTAAGTTTCCACACATAATCATTCATTTTGTAGAGTCTTTTGTAGGAACTCCCACAGAAAGCCCTCATTGTATGCTCCCTAATTCAACTCCAGACTTATTTCAGGAAGGGAGGCTTTGCAAAAAAAAAAGTCATAGTTTAAATAGCACAGTGGATCTGACCTACGCTTTCTTGTACCCTTACCCACCTCTTTCAGTTCTCTGGTATTACCTCACAAATTGATCTGAGCTAGGAGAGGTCAAGGCAGGGGAGTGCTAGTAAATGTTGAACAACGAGCTCTCTGAAAAAAAGTACCCAGACACACTTTTGAGTTTAATCTGCCTTGTTGACATTTTCTCCAACACTTAAATCTAGATGATCAACAAAAGTATAAACCAAGCCCTGAACTGTTTTGATGAAGAGTCGGGGACAGCTTGGGTGCCCTAGGCACCTCACAGGTTATCCAGTCCAACCCATACAAATCTTGTCTTAGAGAAGAATTATCGTCACTTACCCTCTCCAGGTCTCCATTTCCTCAATTTTCGTATGAGAGGATTAAACTCTGAGTGCTCCAACATCCCTCCTAACTGTAATATTCCATTATTCTAGAATTCTAATTTTTCAGAGACTTGAGTGAGAGAAGACAATTGCAGTCAGCAAAGACAGAGAAAAAGGTTGGAGTGGGTGTGGAAAGGCTAGTGGGTCAGGAGAACCATTCCATTCATTGTCTATAGAAAGCTCAGATTGAAATACATGCTGTCCCTAACTCTCAAATGTTCAGGATAAGTGGCAAAATGCCTGTTTCCCTTTTACTGATGCCCCTCCTGAAGGACTTAAGGCTTCCTTTGGGTCTTAAAGTCATAGATGGAGATCAGGAGCAATCTCAGAGGCCATCTAATCTAATATCTTCATTTTACAAATCCTAGCCTCATGGATTCAGAGCTTGAAAGGACCTTAGAGGCCATTAAGCTCAATGTCCTTGTTTTATAGATGAAAAAAATGAGGTAAAGAAAGGTTTAATGACTTTCCCAGAGTCACACAAGAATTAAGCATCATATGAAGCATATGAACCCGGGTCTTCCTTTGTCAATTCTAGTTCCCTATTCACTGCCCCACCCTCTCATTTTAACTATGTCATCTGAGACCCAGGGAGGTTAAATGCCTTTCCCAAAGTCACATAGTATTAAGATCAGAGGCAAGATCTGAACCCAGAAAGTTGCCTGACCTTTCCAGTTCTAAATCTATGACCCCATATTCTGTATTCCTATGGGCTTTGATTTATATGCAAACCTAGAGAGAGGGAAAGAGAGAAGAAAGAGGAGGAGGAGGAAGAAGAAAGAGGAGGAGGAAGAGGAAGAAGGAGAGGAAGAGGAAGAGGACAAGGAGGAAGAGGAGGAGGAAGCAGCAGTAGCTGCCGGAAAGGGGGAAAGGAAAAAAAGAAAGAGAAATGCAGTCACCAGCAGCTAAGATAATGATAAAGACATATACATATACATATACATATACATATACATATACATATACATATACATATACATATGCGTATATGTATACATATACGTATACACATACATGTACACATACACCTACACATACACACACATATATACACATATATATATAAAGGTTATGCTCTTACCATATATATATATATATATATATATATATATATATACACATGAGGTTTGAAGTTGCAGAGTTGGAGGAAGAAGGTGTTGACTAACTGAGGCTACACTTCTTTTTATCAAAGTTCAGATCTGAGTTCATCAGTAATTTTACAAACTACAGCTTGGCTATTTTGACCTGACCTTAGCCACGTCAGAATAAACCAAGAACAAAACAAACAAAAGAAAAAACAAACACTCTTGCCTGGAAAATATTTATTTTTTGCTATTTGGCCAATGTAGTTGAGGAAAGCATTTCAAGTGTCATATAAAGACTGCCATTATCCAACTTCAAACTGTTTACAGAAGAGATCAAAGTTAGACTGTTTTTCCACTGAAATCTGTGTCCCAGTTAAGATTCACAGAAGAGGGTGGGGGGCGGCACAGGGAAGGGGAGAAGTCTGTCATAATTAAATACAAAGCAAAAGAAAACATACGGTTCTAAAGTCAGAAAAGCCACAAAAATCCACTGACAGGCACTGGGAGGAATTATCCTTCTTATATAAAGCTTTTCCTACCTAATGATAACTGAGGTGAGGTTTCCTCCATTGATTTCCTCCAAGATTTCAAGGCCCATTCCTCACCATTCCCACATAAATGATGCGTCTATACCACTTCTTGAATATATCTAACTTGTTTTTCTGGTCTTTGGGTCCACGGGAAACCATCTCTTACACCTATTTACAAACAAAGAGGAGAGGGAGTCACATTGTCCTGGTGTTCCATGGAAAACGTTTAAAACAAATGTTACAACCTGGTCTGTTTTGACAAAGTAACATATAATAAGCTGTGCAAGGAGATACGAAACCCAAAACTTGTTACTTTTACAGTATTCTCAGGAAGATTGGAGATCCAGGGTTCTCCAGCCTTGTCATCCCTCCAGGAAATGCTTATAAAGGTCCATTCAAGGTAGTTTCCATACACAGAGTACAAGCAATCTATACCAGGAACACAAAGGGTGGTAATATTCTAGCTGGTGGTGAAGATGCAGGAAATAATTCAGTGGTGTTTGTGTACATTTTCAAAAACAAAGCTATTGGACTAAAGGGCGGGGGGAGAGAATTCAGGACTCTGTTTTTTATACCAGTCCACTTCCTTAAATGTTAGAGTGGTTTTTTTTTTTCTCTCTACTTACCTTTGGAAGCCATGATCTTGCGCTACATTGATCTGGAAAGGAAAAAAAGAATTGAATAAAAATTTCTAATTGGTGATAAGAACTATTGCGGGGGGGGGCGGTATTCTAGATCTCTACCACTTTGACTTACATCATATTTCGATGGTCACATAAATTTCATCAAAGGAGAACTGGAGGGCCAAGGGTACCAACTTTCTTCACCATCTGTATACCTCGGAACTCAATTCAGTTGAATTCAAAGAACATTGATTTATTTGTTCATTTGTCCATGCATTTATTTATTCATTTAGTTGTTTTTTGTATTAACAAAATATTTTTTCTCTTTCTCCCACAACCACCCCAATGGAAAAAAAAATAACAGAAGTATAAAACCTTCGCAAAAATACACATACTTAAGCAAAACAAATTCTCACATTGGCCATTTCCAAAAACATGTCTCATTCTGCTTCTTGAGTTCATCACCTCTCTATCAGATGTATTCATCATCAGTACAACCAGTATGCATCAAGTCATCTACTATGTGAAAGACTCTTTGGACATAAAAAGGAGGGAGAAAAAAACCACTATAGTCCCTGCCCTCAAGGAGCTTATGGTATAATAGGAAGGACATGACATATATACAAATAACTATAATTCAAGGTGGACTGTGATTAGGGCAAAGGAGAGAACCAAACAAAATACTCTAGGGAAATTTAAGGCACTAGAACTAACCATTTCTACTCCAGTCCTAAAAAACAAAACTTTACATCACATCACATTTTTCCTTCAGATACAACTGTACAATGTAGTAGTGATTTGAAGAAAGAAATGAAAGGGATTTTAGACCAGAAAGGATAAAAGATGTGATGAGGAATGGAACAATCAAATTAAAGCCTGCCTTAGAGGAAAGGGCTACATATTTTGAATTCTTTGGGCTCTCTATTCTCACCTTAACAAATGGATATCAAAACAGAATTTCGTCTATCCTGAAAGAATAGCATACTCTGAGGAATTTAGGCTAATCCTTTGTTCCTTAACAGGCAAGAATCTGACTTGTGAGCGCCACAATTTGCTCATCTTGTAGCCATACCACCTAAACACAGCCACACTCCTCTACTCTTTCCTTGATTCTATCTAGAATCTCAGATCAGCAGTGAGATTCCTCTACAACCTCCAGAAGCACACATCTCTCAAATAAGGACAGAGCCTCAAACTTAGGGCACCAAGTCAGTGTAAATTTGAGGTTTCTGTTTCCTTCCTTCAGTGGGATTTAATGGAGCCAAGACGAATTAGCCTACTTCACAGTCATCTCTGAGAGAACATGTATTACAACTGCTGCCACTCCTTAAAAAAGAATGTAAAAATATCTCCTGGAAAAAAAAAACATTATAAAACCTATTTAAAAATTTTGCCTTAAAAAGTATAGGTTGCTAATAATTATATGACTATTATGTTTATTTGAGTCTTCTTTCCCTCTTAGAATTATTGCAAATAAATTTTTAAAAAATCTTTTTCATCCTAGATAATTCTGTTATTCTCCACTGAATTCTTAATCTAATGTCTCATCATTTTGCATAGAATAGACCCTAGTTGTAGAAGGTTCTGCAACTCTTTGTTCTACAAAGCTCACAAAACTTAGAGAATGAGCCCAATGATGGACTGTGTGTTGGTTGTCCAAGAACCAGCCTAGCTAAGTTTAAGCGAGGGAGTCTTAATCTTTTTTTGTGACACAGACCCAAGTTGGCAGTCTGGTGAAGCTTATGGACTCCTCTGAATAATGTAAAGTACAAAGGAAACCAAAGGTTAGTGGAAAATAGAGATGCAATTGGTTTTCCCATTCCAAATTCATGGACCTCCTAAAATCTTTCCACAAAACCCTTAGGGTTCATGGACCACATGTTAAAAACTCTTGGTTTACTGAGGCTCAGCAGCAGCAAATTGGTCACAGTAATTCACAAAGACCATCTGCCAAGGCAGGAGTGGTTGTGACCTGTGTGAGTGTAGCAAATGCCCAGGCCAATGAAATCATGGATCCTTAAAGTATTGACCTTAGTATTTTTTATATCAGAAATATCCCTCAAGTAGCATCATTTCTAAATCCATTAAAAACTCTTTTAGAAAAAAAAAACTGTTGGCAAAAATTCTACCCCTCTGATGTCTATTTTGATTTTGTTTCCTCTCGATTTACTGTAAATATTTTTTCTTTTTTTTTTAATTTTATTTTAGACTCAAACACCAGAACGCAAATACAGAATAGAGAAAAGAAACAAAAACATATCATAAACTTAAATATTGGAACTTAAATACAAAGTAAGAAAGGGGAAAAAAAGTATGTCATGTGCATAGTAGAAAATGAGAGGATTCAAAATATGTAACAATAAATTTTCATTTCAAGAAAGCCTGTATGATAAATCCTACATGTTGTGCTGAGAGCTGTCCATCTTTTCTTCCTTGTAAGTTTTCTTTTCTTCTCTGCTGTGTACTTTTTTACTTTGTTCTTTTTCCCCCCTCCCTCCCCCAGAAGGCTACAATTAAGTGCTGATATATTTCTCTATACCTAGAGATATATACATACACGTATACACATATACATACATACATAGACATATACTTTCCCAAACGAAATCTACTTCTGATCTTTGTTTGTTTTTTGGGTTTTTTTTGCTTTTTGGCAGGGCAGTTGGGGTTAAGTGACTTGCCCAAGGTCACACAGCTAGTACATGTGTCAAGTGTCTGAGGTCGGATTTGAACTCAGGTCCTCTTGAATTCAGGGCCGGTGCTCTACTCACTGTGCCACCTAGCTGCCCCTGATCTTTGTTTTTATGTTCCTGCCTCCTCTACTTTACTTCTACCCCCACCTTGCCCTCCTGTTACTTGCCTACCCCCTTCCAAAGTTCCCTCCTCTATTCTCCCATTCCCATCAATTTAAACACCCTTCTATAGCCCACTATTACCCACTCCCTCACTGCCCCCTCTAAAAATCCCTTCCTTGTCCTCTCCCCCCTCCCTATCCCCTTACCATTTTATTTCTCCTGAATTTAGAAGACTTTTATACTCTTTTAAATATGTACGTATTGTTCCCTCTCAAACCCATTCCCGATGAAAGTAGGTTACCAGATCTACCAGACCTCCTCCCCCATCTAATTCCTCTGTATTAATTCTTCCTCTTGCACCTCATTTGTATTACATAATTACTCTTTTTAGCTGTTCCTAAATGGTTTTACTTTTTAAATTCATATCATGCTCAGGTTTACCCCAATCTTTCTTTTGAGCTACCCAATTATTAATAAGAATCTTAGACATACATTTTGCATTTTTCATATATAAAAAGTAAATGGTCTGTCCTTCTTGAATTCCTTATAATCAGTCTTTGGTATGTTGTGTTTCTCTTGGCTCTTGTATGTCAAATCTTCTATTAAGTTCAGGTTGTTTGTTTTTTTTTTTGACAAAGACTTTAATGTCTGACAATTGATCAAATGGCCATTTTTTTTTCATTCAGGATTATGTTTAACTTTGCTGGGTATGCTATTTTCAGGCAGAGGCCCAGTTCTTTTGCTATTCAATACATAGTGTTCCAAGACCTGAGATCCTTTAATGTCCCTGCTGTGAGGTCTTGTGTGATTCTAATTGGGGCACCATAATATTTAAGTTGTTTTATTTTTGTTGCTTTTAAATTTTATCCTTGAGCTGGAGGCTTTGGAATTTGATTATAATATTCCTACGAGTTTTCCTCGTAGGATCTCTTTTAAGTAATGATTGATGGATTTTTTTTCTATTTCTACTTTTCCCCCTTGTTTTAACGCTTCAGGACAATTTTCTTTATTTCTTGTATTATTGTATCAAGATTCTTTTTTTGATCATAGCTTTCAGTTAGTCCAATTATTTTTATGTTTTCTCTTCTTGATCTATTCTCCAAATCTGTTGTTTTTCTTATTTCACTTTCTCTTCTATTTTTTTCATCATTCATATTTTGTTTATTTCTTGATCTCTTATTTCGCCAGCTTTGCCTTGTCCCATTCTAACTTTCAAGGTGTCATTTTCTTCCTCAAGATTCTGGACCTCCTTTTCTAGTTGGTTGACTTTCCTTTCATAATCTTCTTGTTTTTCTTGGATCATTTTTTTTTTCATTTTTCCTCTATCTCTGTCATTTGATTTTTTAAGTTTTTTTTAAGATCTTCTATTAATTCTTTTTGGTGACCATTTGACGTTACTCTTTGGGGCAGAAGGGGGTTTCTTTACTTCAGTAGCCTCCTCTGAAGATGAACCTGGTCTTCTCTATTCCCATAATAGCTTTCTGTGGTTGGCTTCTTTCTTCTTTGCCTATGCATTTTTTTGTGGTAATAGCTTAATTTTTGTAATCACCTCTCGCCCTGGGATGTGGGGAATGGTGCCTCTTGTCCTAGATCTTCAGTTCTCCCCTCTAGCCTGGAACCAAAGCCAAACCTTCAACCTCCTGTAAGTGACCACAGCCAAGGGCTTTCTGCCTCACTGCTTCTGCACTCACCTGGCTTGTGCTCTTTCCTTCATACCCTCCGCAGCTCTTTGCAGCACAGCTGGGTCTGGAGTTCCTAGTCAGCAGAGGTTCCCTTGATCTTCCCTGGCTCAGAAGCCCAACTATCCTCAATATCCCAGGGGTAAAATTTCCTGTGCCTGGGGCCAAGGCAGTCTCCCAAATCAACTTAACCCAGGGCTTACCTCTTGTTGTTGAAGCTACCCCTAGCCTGGAGGTGTTTACTCTTCACTGGGACCAAACCTCATCCTGGAATTTTTCTTCTGATCTTCTCAAATCTTCCCAGGAAGACACCTGAAGTGCCCCATTCTTATTTATTTTTACTGGCACTTACTTGGTAATTTATCTCTTTCGTGGGGGGAAATCTTGAGAGCCTGGAATTTTCTGACCTACTCTGCCATCTTCCCAGATGTTTTTTTTTTGTTGTTGTTGTTTTTTTTTGCTTTTTGGCAGGGCAGTTGGGGTTAAGTGACTTGCCCAAGGTCACACAGCTAGTACATGTGTCAAGTGTCTGAGGTCGGATTTGAACTCAGGTCCTCCTAACTCCAGGGCTGGTGCTCTACTGACTGCGCCACCTAGCTGCCCCTTCCCAGATGTTTTAAAAAAACTTTTGATCTTCAGTAACTTCTTGAACTTTATTCCTCCTTTGCCACCTTCAGATGACAGGATGAGATTTCCATAGCAACTTCCAATGAGGTTACTCTTGTGAAAGAGGATGATGATGTAATTTCATGTAAGATAAAAAAAGGTGTTCTCCTCCAAGGAAAAATCTCCTACTATTTGTCTGGGCCATTTGTAGCTATTTAACACAAAGTGGTGAAGAAATAAATCATTAGAAAAATCTCTAAATAAATATTCAGCTTTAAATTTGATTTCACTGTCCCCTTAATGGGCAGATCGCATTTCACTAGGCAGAAAAATGTTGGTGTACCTTCAGTATAACACATATTCTAATAAACTCTCATTGAGCACAGCTGAAATGTCTTTGTTAGCTCTGGGGTATTTAAATCCTGCTCTTTTAATAGACCAATCTGAAATCAGTAGCTACACATTTAATATTTGTCTAAAAATCATTACTCTGTCTACTTGTGCTTTCATTTAGTTTTTTTTTTCCCTAATGAATGATTTATAAGCATGATAAACAATACCGGATATTGATTTAAATGGGTTTCTCTCTCGCACATTGTGGGCTACCATGCTACCATGCTGCAATGCTGCAGCTACTTATTAGGGGATGGGCTTCTTAAGTTCAGCCAGCTCTAACTGGCCAAATTGTAAAATGTCCTTGGGCCTTCCTTAACCTCTTTAATATCATTGTCTACAAGGACTGAGCTCCAGGAAGGATGCACAATCCTGATCAAGCTGCACCCAGAGTCTTGATCCTTTTATGAGGTTTTCCTCCATGAACAATAGTAATAGACTACAAATATTCAATATTCTAAATACCTAGCAAGATAACCTGGTGGCTAAAATTCCTCATTAAACACACCTCTTCCATGGGTGGTCGGATGACAAATCTCCCTGCTAAAAATACAGACCTCAAAATATCCTTAAAAATTCAACAATAAATTTTACAGGAAGTAGAACTTCACCCAGATAAAACTGATAAAGAACACTTATAATAGATGTCGTCCTACCAAATGCTTACAATCTCCAAGTGACATGGAATGAAAAGCTTTGAAAATAGAACTCTAGTAGAAGAAATCAAAGTTATATGGGAACAGGATGAGAGACATATCATCCCCATAATCCAGTCTGCCATATTCAGTGAGAATACAGAAGATGATTTACATCCTAATATTTTTATTCAACTAAAAAAAGTAGTCATTTTATCCACCTTTGCAATAGTATCCAGAATATTGAATCTAAAAGAATGAAAATAGAATAGCAACATGTCCCAGGACCATTTCTATCTGAACAATGGTGTGGTGTCGATTTGTTGACTGTGACCAAAGTGGTTTGTTTCTAAATGGAGCCTATGAAATGGTTAAGATATAAGAGTATAATCCAAATAATCTCCATGGACAACATTCACATGAATTCTACCAACAACATATTTAAAAGAATCATTGAACAAATGGATGAGCCATGCAGATTTGTTTATAAATCTCAAGAAGTTTATGATGCAACTCAGGATCAGATCATCACCACTAGAAATTACAGAAGGCTTATCCTGAAGAAGCCTGTACTTTCTCATGAATATGCATTATTAACTGAAACTAGAAACTGTACAAAACATCATTGCAAGAGGAAAGGCACAACTAGTGTGTCGGGGAACCATTAACACTTTAAGGTAACTACAAGGCTTATTGATAGCATATAAACCACTGAGAGATTACTCATTCATGCAAAAAACACACAGAGACGTATATGCTCTACCATCCAGTCTGCCTGTGGGAAATGAAGTTATAATACCATGAAGTTGACAATCTGCACAAAAAGCTTAATTTTGAACAGACCACAAATGTTAGGGACTACATGATTTTATGAGAAAGAGAGAGAAATGAGGATTCTTACAAATACATCTACCTCAAGTAAGCACATCCAAGGAACTTTTTAATGCACAAATCATGAGTAGGTCAGACAAGAGTAAGCACAAAAGTGAATAAAATACTTTGGTGTCAGAGGTTTCAATCATGGATTCATCCATCAGTTACTCTAGCCATCCCTATTTATATATTCCTTCTATTCTCTCTTAGAAATAGAGACTGCTCTAACCAGTCTACATCAGAGAGTCATTTTCAAATAAGCTTTCTGAGTTGAGTTATTCCACTGAATTGTTAGAGAAAATATCAAACTCCATACCAAATGAAGAAAATAAAAATTAGAAAGAGCAGCATGCAGTTGAGAAAACTTAGCCCTCATCCTATTTAAATAAGTTGTTACTGTCAAAAATTGGGGGAAAAAAAACCTCCTGGGAAACTTTAACAAATGTAAATCGATCAGCACAATGAGGAGGCCAAAAAAGCCAGGAAACTGTCACAACCAGTAAAAACTCAATCTCTTTGCCAAAGGGCAGCCAAGAGTAAACCAAAACTCTTTAGGATGTTGATGAAAGATAATGAACAGTTTCACCTCATCAAAAAAACAAGAAATAGTATCTAAAAACCCCAAGGTTTCAGAAAGTCTGTGGAGAGATATAAGTAAGTCAGATCATCCCAAGAGCAGCTAGGGATAACAATGAAAGAAGGTCAACAAATGAAAAATGAAGACATTGAAAAGATTGCTATACCAAACTCTTTTCTCCATCAGGGAAAATAGAGTCACTGGATTTGTAGTCTAACATCAGAAAAATCAGTGGGCTGTATCAATTCACAGAAATGGCTCTAAAGGAAACAAAGGCAATCAAGAGTAGCTTGACTAGAACAAATATTCATAGAGGAGACCTGGACTGAGAAAGATATACATTTTCAGAAATTGAAGTATTAATGCTCAAGAAATGTGAAAGAAGAAAAGATAAATACTTAGAAAATTATTCAGTTGTTTCAATCATATCCAATTCTTCGTGACCCCATTTGTGGTTTTCTTGGCAAAAATACTGGAGTGGTTTGCCATTTCCTTCTCCAGCTCATTTTACAGATGAGGAAACTGAGGCAAACAGGGTTAAGTGACTTGCCCAGGGTCACACAGCTAGTAAGTGTCTGAGGCCAGATCTGAACTCAGGAAGGTGAGTCTTCCTAACTCCAGACCCAGCACTCTATCCACTGTGCCACTTAGCTGCTCCCTCTTAGGAAATTACAGATATTATTACACAAAAAGGTGATAGAGAAACTATCAATGACTACCAACCCATTTGCCTACTTTCCAATTTCAACAAAAACTCTGAGAATAGTCTACTCACTTCATCAAGGGTATCCTTTATGAAAGTATGAGGAGACTGGCAAGGTTTCATGGATAGTATTCCTCAGGAGAATATATCCTTATAGTTATACAACTAATTGAAAGAGCTAGATCATATTGTATTTATCAATTGTATTTACATATTGTCAACTAAAAAAGCATGAGAACAGAATGCTGCTTTAAAGGCACTCCGAGGTGTCTCCTCTGTATAAGTTAAAACCATACGAGTTTCTCTGAGAGACACAACAGAAGTAATTTTGTTTTGTGATCTGACCATTAATATCAAAGCATAAAGCAGAGAAGTATTAGCTCACCAAAAGCATTTACCATTGTTATGGAGGGTGTCCAATGCCAAAAATGCAAACAAAAATTCTCTCTATAAATGATGAGGTCCTCCTTTTGCATCTGTTTGCTGATAATATTATGCTGAATGCATAAATCCCCAGAACATTTCAGAGCCTCCCAAAGAAGATCTAAAAACATCACTCAGAAGAGTTTAGTCCAGGGATTCTTTGCCTGGGTCCATGGACTCTTAAGGGATCTGTGGATGGAAAAAATTACATTTTTTAGTTTCATTAATCTGTGGTTTGCTTTATAAACCCGTGTATTTTAAATTATACATTTAAAAATATTATTCTGAGAAGAGATATATAGGTTTCAGCAGGCTATAAAAGGAATTTATTTCATATAAAAGTTAAGAACCCCTGATTTAGTCTAATCAACCATATAAAGTAAAACCATGTGTCTTTACAAGACTATGATGTGCAGTAAGATGGATCACCCACCAAGCTGGCTAATTAATGTATATATCATGGACAGACATTGTAAATAGAAAATTTAATTCTTGAAGCAGGACAGTGGGCAGGATTAGTATTAGGAAATTCTGCAATGCATAATTACCTCAAGTTTGCTCCTGAAACAAAACCTTTTTTAATTCCTCTAACCCTAATTACTCTTTTGATTCTACATGGCAACAAGTCACAGCGTTCCATAGCCTCCAAAGATAGCTTCCAAAATTCCGTAACCTTCAAAAAATACTATCCACCTTCTGAGTGAGAGCTGATGAACTCAGAGTACAAATTGAAGTAGAATTTTGTCACTTTCTTGATTACTTTTTTTGCTTTTTTAAAAAATAGATGTCTGAGTGGGGGCGGAGCCAATATGGTGGCTGGTAAGGAGGGACTAGAGTGAACTCCATACCCGAGTCCCTCCAAAAACCTATAAAAAATGGCTCTGAACCAATTCTAGAACGGCAGAACCCACAAAACAGCAGAGGGAAGCAGGGCTCCAGCCCAGGACAGCCTGGATGGTGTCTGGGTGAGGTCTATCCCACATGGAGCTGGGAGCTGGGAGCTGGGAACGGAGTGGAGCAGAGCCCAGGCTGAGCAGCATGGACCATCCAGACCAGAAGCCGGGCGGAGGGGGCCCTAGCGCCCTGAATCAGTGAGCTGCGGCAGTTACAAGACTTCTCAACCCACAAACACCAAAGACTGCGGAGAAGGTTAGTGGGAAAAGCTGCGGGAGTGGAAAGAGTTCCTGTTCCGCTTCCAGCCCCGGGGGCAGCGGAGGTGGGGCAGCTACAGCTGTTGTTACTTCCAGCTCCAGGCCCACCTGGTGGGAGGAACTAAGTGGCAGATCAGAGCAGGAGTGCAACAGCCTGCTGAATATCTAAGCCCAGTCTGGACTGGGGGTTCTTGGGGAAGGAGGAGTGCAGGTCTGACAGAGCTGGCACCTCCCCCCAAACGTAGAACATAGAACTCTTTAGTCTACAAGCAGTCATACCCCACTGAAAAACTCAAGGGTCAAGTTAGTTGGTTGGGAATATGGCCAGGCAGTGAAAACACACCCAGATTCAGTCTCAGACTTTGGATTCTTTCTTTGGTGACAAAGAAGACCAAAACATACAGCCTAAAGAAGACAACAAAGTCATAGAGCCTGCAACAAAAGCCTCCAAGAAAAACATGAACTGGACCCAGGCCATAGAAGAGCTCAAAAAGGATTTGGAAAAGCAAGTTAGAGAAGTAGAGGAAAAATTGGGAAGAGAAATGAGAAGGATGAGAGAAAACCATGAAAAACAAGTCAATGACTTGCTAAAGGAGACCCCAAAAAATACTGAAAAATACACTGAAGAAAACAACACCTTAAAAAATAGATTAACTCAAATAGCAAAAGAGCTCCAAAAAGCCAATGAGGAGAAGAATGCCTTGAAAGGCAGGATTAGCCAAATGGAAAAGGAGGTCCAAAAGACCACTGAAGAAAACACTACTTTAAAAATTAGATTGGAGCGAGTGGAAGCTAGTGACTTTATGAGAAATCAGAATATTATAAAACAGAACCAAAGGAATGAAAAAATGGAAGACAATGTGAAATATCTCATTGGAAAAACCACTGACCTGGAAAATAGATCCAGGAGAGATAATTTAAAAATTATTGGACTACCTGAAAGCCATGATCAAAAAAAGAGTCTAGATACCATCTTTCAAGAAATTATCAAGGAGAACTGCCCTGATATTCTAGAGCCACAGGGCAAAATAGAAATTGAAAGAATCCATCGATCGCCTCCTCAAATAGATCCCAAAAAGAAATCTCCTAGGAATATTGTTGCCAAATTCCAGAGCTCCCAGATCAAGGAGAAAATACTGCAAGCAGCCAGAAAGAAGCAATTTGGGTATTGTGGAAACCCAATCAGAATAACCCAAGATCTGCCAGCTTCTATATTAAGAGATCGAAGGGCTTGGAATGCGATATTCCGGAGGTCAATGGAGCTAGGATTAAAACCTAGAATCACCTACCCAGCAAAACTGAGTATCATGTTCCAAGGCAAAATATGGATTTTCAATAAAATAGAGGACTTTCAAGCTTTCTCAGTGAAAAGACCAGAACTGAATAGAAAATTTGCCTTTCAAACACAAGAATCAAGAGAAGCATGAAAAGGTAATCAAGAAATGGAAATTGCAAGGGACTTACTAAAGTTGAACTGTTTTGTTTACATTACTACATGGAAAGATGATGTGTATGATTCATGAGTCCTCAGCATTAGGGTAGTTGAAGGGAATATGCATGTATGTATATACATATATATATATATATATATATATATATATACATATATATATAAGTGAATGTGAATGTATGTATATATCTATGTGTATATGTATGTATGTGTATATATATATATATATGCGTTTATGTGTGTGTATATATATATATATATGTAAAAGAGAGAGAGTAGACACAGGGTGAGTTGAGGATGAAGGGAAGATATCTAAAAGAAATAAAATGAAATTAAGGGATGAGAGAGCAACATACTGAGAGAGGGAGATAGGGAGAGATAGAATGGGGTGGATTATCTCACATAAAGGTGGCAAGAGGAAGCAGTTCTGTGGGAGGAGGGGAGAGGGCAGGTGAGGGGGGAATGAGTGAACCTTGCTCTCATCAGATTTGGCCTGAGGGGGAATACCATACATACGCAGTTGGGCATCTTACCCCACAGGAAAGAAGAGGGAGGAAGATAAAAAAAAATAAAAGGGGGGGATAATGGGGGGAGGGCAGATGGGGGTGGAGGTAATCAAAACAAACACTTTGGAAGGGGGATGGGGTCAAGGGAGAGGATTCAATAGGGCGGGATGGGTTGGGAAGGAGCAAAGTGTAGTTAGCCTTTCACAACATGAGTGTTGTAGAAGGGTTATACATAATGATGCATGTGTGGCCTAGGTTGAATTGCTCGACTTCTTAGGGAGGGTGGGTGGGAAGGGAAGAGGGGAGAGAATTTAGAACTCAAAGTTTTAAAATCAGATGTTCAAAAACAAAAAAAGTTTTTGCATGTAACTAAAAAATAAAATGCACAGGCAATGGGGCGTAGAAATTTATCTTGCCCTACAAGAAAGGAAGGGAAAAGGGGATGAGAGGGGAGGGGGGTGATAGAGGGGAGGGCTGACTGGGGAACAGGGCAACCAGAATATAAGCCATCTTGGAGTGGGGGGGAGGGTGGAGATGGGGAGAAAATTTGTAATTCAGGCTGTTGTGAAAGTCAATGCTGAAAACCAAATATGTTAAATAAATAAATTTAAATTAAAAAAAAATAGATGTCTAATAAGGAACTATGTTGATCATGATTTCACATGTACAATTGGCATCATTTGCTTGCCTTCTAGGTGGGTGGGGAAGGCTGAGAGAGAGAGGGAGGGAATTTGGAATTCAAAATTTAAAAAAGGAAAAAAATGTTAAATATTTTTAAACGAGATCTAGAAGAAGATCTTTGCCACGTTGGGTAGACCTTGTTGCATAGGGTGAGAAGGCATGGAATTCTGTTCCGTACCACCTGACATGCACATTGATGAAATCATGGACCAATCAGATTATCAACAACAAATAGCCTTTCTATGCCATATTCTTGTTATGGGCCATATTCCATAAAGTTTCAGTGTTACATACATATGACAGGACTACAGCCCCCATTTCCCCATAACAGAGATTAATTTTCCCTGAAAGACAGTAAGTTCATCCTCAGGACCTGATTGGCTCCTGCATCCTTGTCCTAGATTCTTGTTCACCGAAGTACATTAAAAAGTCCGCTCCACATGGAGTCAGGGCCTCTCCAACTTAGTGGTTGTCAAAAGACCACTCAAACACCGTGCGCTACCCTGCTGCATCTACAATAATTAAGTGCCACTTTTATCCTTGTTGTATATTCTTGCTATTAGGGCAAAGTAAGCCCTTTTTTTGTTTGTTTACTGGTCAATGACTTATGAGTACCTCATTTAGTCCCAAAGTCTAAACCTGAATTAATAGCTTTCTGGCATCAGAATTCCCACTAACACCATGGGAGCAAATTAGTCTTTTGGAATTAATCTCTAGTTCACTCTGCTTATTACTTAGACTTTATACATTTTATGTAGACATATCTAGGTCATGGGTTTTATCGCTGGTTCCTTTCCTGAATTTTATAACCTATGGATTTCTGTGTATCCCTATTATTTCTTTTTTACTTCATCACAGATATTTGCTATGATATCTAGCCTGGCAGATATACGTAAAAAGTTTTTTTCCTCTCCCTCCCTCTTTCTTTCACAGTGTTAAGTCTTTTTGGTTAGATTTGCAAGATTCCAGGAAAACGCATTTTTATCAGCCCTTGTTAGGTACACTCTACACTTTTCTAGGAGGCTATAATTTCTTAATGTTCAGCTATGGTACAGAAACTCAAAACCCATTCTCAGACATATTATCCAGCTTTCACTTCCCAAATATATATTTCTCTTTTAAAGTCTTTGCTGTCCATGGGCAGCATAAATGAAAGTACCACCTGTCCTCCTAAGATCTCTAGCTTCTTGCCCAAACCTTCATACACCTTAGCATTTCTTTCCTTGCAACAATATCTTTTTTCTTTCTTTTAACATATGAATCACTAGAGATGAATCGTAATCATGACTTAAACCACTTCGGAGAGGTTATCTACCACATTCTGGATATGTGCCCCAGGAAGACAGGTGACCTCACTACAGTCGATCTAAAATGAACAAATAGCTGCCTCAGAACCCCTGGAGAGAGGCATCACAACTCACTACTTCTCTGCATTTCTTCGTCTGTCTCCTATGAGATGATTTCACACCTGGAGTCACCGCAAAATCCACATCATCATTTCTTAGAGGGAAAGCATCCTTCTCAAGTGACCTGGCTGCCACCAATTCAGAAGGCTGTGTATAAGAATTAGGCACGTTTTAAACCAGAGGTGCCAGACAGACAGCACTCAGTTGCATGTGGCTTGCAACACTCCTGAGTACAGCAGGGACCAGATTAAAATGGAAATGGAAATATTTAACAAAATAAATAAAAATACAATAAAACATAGATAATGTTAATATGTGGTTTTCTAAGTCAAAATGTGGCTCCCACAGTGATCCTTATGTATGGCTTAATGGCCCCTGTTTCTATTTGAGTTGGACACCACAGTTTTAAACAATTTAGTAATCACAAGTAGAAATATACTCAGAATAAATAAGAAGGATGCAGTGTCCATTTGGGAAGTGTCTAATAGATATAAAGGTTGAAGACATGATAATGAAAGCAATCCCTGAAGAGTGAAAGAAAAAGATTCAGGGTCACCTCTCAGAATAGAGAGAACAAAGACTAATCTTTCAGGGCCACACTAGTTAGAAGAAGGAAAAGGAAAAGGAGCCATCAAAAGAAACAGAAGGGGTGGTGAGGAAATTAGAAAAAGTAAAGATGCTAGGTATGTCATACATACCAAGCTAAAAATAGAACTTCAAGAATATGAGGTTATAAAAAGGTACAAAAGGCCAAGGAGTGAAAACGTTTTAAAAGCCTGTAGATTCAGTGATTAGGGAATCATTGGCAACCTTTAAGACCTTTGAGATCTTTGAGAAGAGAGCTAAAATATAGTGGGACCTGCCAACAACAGAGGGCTCTAACCAAGGGAAATGGCCAAGATGTAGCAACTCTTTCTGTAGCTGGACCTCATTAGACCAAGCAGTGAGTGAGTATTTGCTGATTTTTTTTAATAATGAGGGAATATGTGCAAAACTTTCTTATTTAAAAAAAAACAAATAACCAAATCAGAACTCTGCAATGGTCTCAGAGAATGGAATTTAGGAAATTCTTTCATTGTCAACTAGGAGAGCAACCTGAACTGAAGAAATGCTCCTAGGATGGAGACCAGGCAGAAGAGCAGGGAAACTATGAATTATTTACTAGCATGAGGGTCAGAGAGGTTCTTAGGGGGTCTTTAGGCCTTTTCATGCACTGTGACTAGCAGAGAATGGAGCTAGGATCCAGAAAGAAGGCCAGACAGATTAAGAACAGGTAATATCTAGGTGGCACAGTGGATAGGCTCAGCATCAGAAAGACCTGAGTTCAAATCCAGCCTCAGAAACTTCCTAGCTGTGTGGCCTTGGGCAAGTCAATTAACCTCTGTCCACGGATCAGTTATCCACTGGAGAAAGAAAGAGCAAAGCATTCCAATATCATTTTTTCTTTAATGTGTACACTTTTATTTGAACTGATCTTAAGTCAGTGTACATGTAAAGCTCCTCCCCTCCCCCAAGTACTGGCACCAATCTCAAAAAACTAGCAGGGAGATTGTAAAGTCTTCATTCACATCTATGTTGGGAGCAGGGAGGGAATTTGGGGGGCCATTCATTATAGTTGACAATTTTTTTTGTTGTATTGTATTTTTATTTATTTTGTTGCACATTCCTCATTTACATTTTTTTGAATTAATTTATTTAACATATTTAGTTTTCAGCATTGATTTTCACAAGAGTTTGAATTATAAATTTTCTCCCCATTTCTACCCTCCCCCCACTCCAAGATAGCATATATTCTGGTTGCCCTGTTCCCCAGTCAGACCTCCCTTCTGTCATCCCACTCCCTCCCATCCCCTTTTCCCTTCCTTTCTTGTAGGGCAAGATAGATTTCTATGCCCCATTACCTGTATATCTTATTTCCCAGTTGCATGCAAAAACAATTTTTTTTAACATCTGCTTTTAAAACTTTGAGTTCCAAATTCTCTTCCCTCTTCCCTCCCCACCCACCATCCCTAAGAAGGCAAGCAATTCAACATAGGCCACACATGTATCATTACATAAAACCCACAGTATTCATGTTGTGAAAGACTAACTATATTTTGCTCCTTCCCAACCCATCCCCCATTATTGAATTTTCTCCCTTGATGCTGTCCCCTTTTAAAAGTGTTTGTTTTTGATTACCTCCACCCCCATCTGCCCTCCTCTCCATCATCCCCCCCCCTTTTTTTATCTTCTTCCCTCTTCTTTCCTGTGGGGTAAGATACCCAATTGAGTATGTATGGCATTCCCTCCTCAGGCCAAATCTGATGAGAGCAAGATTGACTCATCCCCCCTCACCTACCCTCTCCCCTCCTCCCACAGAACTGCTTCATCTTGCCACTTTTATGCAAGATAATCCACCCCATTCTATCTCTCCCTACCTCCTTCTCTCAATATATTCCTCTCTCATCCCTTAAATTGATTCTATTTCTTTTAGATATCTTCCCTTCATCTTCAACTCACCCTGTGTCTGCTCTCTCTCTCTCTCTATGTGTATATATATATATATATACATACATATATACATACATACACATTCACTTATATATTTATATACATAAACATATATATATATATATATATATATACATATATATATGCATATTCCCTTCAGCTACCCTAATACTGAAGTCTCATGAATCATACACGTCATCTTTCCATGTAGGAATGTAAACAAAACAGTTCAAATTTAGTAAGTCCCTTGCAATTTCTTTTTCTTGTTCTTTTTCTTGATTACCTTTTCATGCCTCTCTTGATTCTTCTGTTTGAAAGTCAAATTTTCTATTCAGCTCTGGTCTTTTCACTGAGAAAGCTTGAAAGTCCTCTATTTTATTGAAAATCCAAATTTTGCCTTGGAGCATGATACTCAGTTTTGAAGGGTAGGTGATTCTTGGTTTTAATCCTAGCTCCATTGACCTCCGGAATATTGTATTCCAAGCCCTTCAATCTCTTAATGTAGAAGCTGCCAGATCTTGGATTATTCTGATTGTGTTTCCACAATACCCAAATTGTTTCTATCTGGCTGCTGGCAATATTTTCTCCTTGATCTGGGAGCTCTGGAATTTGGCGACAATATTCCTAGGTGATTTCTTTTTGGGATCTATTTGAGGAGGCGATTAATGGATTCTTTCAATTTCTATTTTGCCCTGTGGCTCTGGAATATCAGGGCAGTTCTCCTTGACAATTTCTTGAAAGATGATATCTAGGCTCTTTTTTTGATCATGGCTTTCAGGTAGTCCAATAATTTTTAAATTATCTCTCCTGGATCTATTTTCCAGGTCAGTGGTTTTTCCAATGAGATATTTCACATTGTCTTCCATTTTTTCATTCCTTTGGTTCTGTCTTGATTTCTCATAAAGTCACTAGCTTCCACTTGCTCCAATCTAATTTTTAAGGTAGTATTTTCTTCAGTGGTCCATTGGACCTCCTTTTCCATTTGGCTAATTCTGCCTTTCAAGGCATTCTTCTCCTCATTGGTTTTTTGGAGCTCTTTTGACATTTGAGTTAGTCTATTTTTTAAGGTGTTGTTTTCTTCAGTGTATTTTTCATATTTGGGGGGGGTCTCCTTTAGCAAGTCATTGACTTGTTTTTCATGGTTTTCTCTCATTCTTCTCATTTCTCTTCCCAATTTTT
This sequence comes from Trichosurus vulpecula, assembly GCF_011100635.1. Taxonomy (NCBI): domain Eukaryota; kingdom Metazoa; phylum Chordata; class Mammalia; order Diprotodontia; family Phalangeridae; genus Trichosurus; species Trichosurus vulpecula. Next base: position 324,607,806 of record NC_050574.1, on the reverse strand, counting down.
CCTCTACTTCTCTAACTTGCTTTTCCAAATCCTTTTTGAGCTCTTCCATGGCCTGGGACCGGTTCATGTTTTTCTTGGAGGTTTCTGTTGTAGGCTCTTTGACTTTGTTAACTTCTTCTGTCTGTATGTTTTGGTCTTCTTTGTCTCCAAAGAAAGAATCCAAAGTCTGAGACTGAATCCGGGTGTGTTTTCGCTGCCTGGCCATATTCCCAACCAACTAACTTGACCCTTGAGTTTTTCAGTGGGTTATGACTGCTTGTAGACTAAAGAGTTCTATGTTCCACGTTTGGGAGGAATGTGCCAGCTCTGCCACACCAGCACTCCTCCTTCCCCAAGAACTCCCAACCTGGACTGGGCTTAAATCTTCAGCAGGCTGTGCACTCCTGCTCTGATCCGCCACTTAATTCCTCCCACCAGGTGGGCCTGGGGCCGGAAGCAACTGCAGCTCTAGCTGCCCCACCTCCGCTGCCCCAGGGGCGGTGGCCTAACCTCGAACTCCTTCCACTCCTGCAGCTTTTCCTACTAACCTTCTCCGCTGTCTCTGGTGTTTGTGGGTTGAGAAGTCTGGTAACTGCTGCAGCTCACTGATTCAGGGCGCTAGGGCACGCTCCGCCTTGCTCCTGGTCTGGTTGGTCTGCGCCGCTCATGCTGGGCTCTGCTCTGCTCCGCTCTTCTCCCAGCTCCATTAGGGATAGACCTCACCCGGACACCATCCAGGCTGTCCTAGGCTGGAGCCCTGCTTCCCTCTGCTGTTTTGTGGGTTCTGCAGTTCTAGAATTGGTTCAGAGCCATTTTTAATAGGTTTTTGGAGGGACTCGGTGGGGAGCTCACACTATTCCCTGCTTTCCAGCTGCCATCTTGGCCATAGTTGACAATTTTTTTTAAAAAAGGAACAAGTATTAAGGCAGAAGATACAAAAAAAATTTTTAAAGGATTACTTAGTGTACATGTAAAGCAATACTAGTACCTTCCCCCTCCCCCCTCCCCGTCTGGATTTTTGTTATGTAGCTCATTTGCTCTAGCACAGGACAGCCTTCACAGAGGCTTGTAACTCTGTAACAATGCATTATACAATATTTGGAATGACTATTTAAAAAAACAAATGTATAATCAGAGTCCTGAAGACGCACTGTAGAATTTTGGGGATGTTTGCCTCCAACATACTTAGACTGCTCATCACCTTCACCGTTCCAGCTTTTAAATCCTGAGTCAAGTGCAAAAGAAAAAAAAAACACCAAATAAAGCCATGCCAATCTCATCTCTTTTTTTTGGGCAATTATCATGTCACTCCCTTTGACAGAAAAAAAATTAAAAAACACAAACAGTCCATTTAGAGGCATTTGCGGCGGACAATGGAGGGCCCAGATTCATCATACTCCTGCTTGCTGATCCACATCTGCTGGAAGGTAGAGAGAGAGACCAGGATGGAGCCTCCAATCCAGACAGAGTATCTGTGCTCAGGTGGGGCAATGATCTTGATTTTCATTGTGCTGGAAGCTAGGGCTGTAATCTTCTTCTGCATTTTGTCAGCAATGCCTAGGTACATGCTAGTACCACCAGACAATATGGTATTGGCATACAAATCCTTACAGATGTCAACACCACACTTCATGATTGAGTTGAAGGTAGTTTCGTGGATTCCACAGGATTCCATACCTAAGAAAGATGGTTGGAAAAGAGCTTCTGGGCATCAGAACCTCCCATTGCCAATGGTGATAACCTGACCATCAGGGAGTTCATAGCTCTTTTCCAGAGAAGAGCTAGATGCAGCAGGGGCTATCTCCTCCTCAAAGTCTAAGGTGACGTAACACAGCTTCTCCTTGATGTTATGCATGACTTCCCTCGCACCTGTGGTAGTGAAACTGTACCCTCTCTTGGTCAGGATCTTCATGAGGTAGTCCATCAGATCATAGCCAGCCAGATCCAGACAGAGGATGGCATGGGGAAGGGCATAAGCACAGTGTGGGTCACGCCATCACCGGAGTCCATCACAATACCAGTGGTATGACTAGAGGCATACAGAGACAGCACAGCCTGGATGGCAGTGCACATGGCTGGGGTGGTGAAGGTCTCAAACATAATCTGAGTCATCTTTTCTCTGTTGGCTTTGGGGTTCAGGTCCTATCACTTGCAACAACCTGTCCATGGGCAGAGTGGCATATGGGAACCGGATCAGGGGGTTTGCTTAGCCATCTAAACCTGACTGGTTGTAGGCATTCTGTAAGGTAGGGACAGGCAGGAAGAATTTGGACAAGGAGATGCAGTTTGACTTCTGAATTCAGAAGAATTGCTACAAAAACTAAGAGGAGGGGAATAGTTGGAAACCTTCAGCAGAAATCTAATCCCCAAATCACACAGCAGTAAATTCCTGGGATGCATTGCTTATCATTTCCAACCCCTTTATATCTTCCCAGCCCCTGGCACTCACCCTGTACTAATTCATGCCTCCTGGAAGCAGAGCACCTAACTTGCTCTTTCTCTGTCCCTATACCTAAAGTTTCATCTGTGTAGAGTGAGTTTTCCATTTCCAGAGCAATGAAAAGGACTATTAGGATGAATAAGTGTTGGAGATGGAGGGGGTGGGGGGGATGAAGATAAAGGGAAAATCTGGAAAGGAGGGGAGGGTTATGCACAGAGAGTTATCACCTCCTTTCCCATTTTCATGCTTCCTATAGGTGTCTTCAGACATGAAGAGAGGGGTCATGATGTTCACCTACCCAGACAGAAGGAAAGAGTCTGAGTTGGGAGGACAAATTTAGGATGTTGTCTTTGAAGAAGATCTAGCTTCAATATAAGCAGCAGGACCAGTTCTGCACTCTTTACTGGTAGCTGAAGATCCGATGGAAGGAGAGTAGAGTATGGGGGGACAAGAGAAGGAAAAAATGCAAATTTCATTTCTTTTTCCACTCTATCCATTGTATATAGAATTGTGTATTCCTGCAGGGCCCACATATAGTCAACACCTATCTATTATGTTAACTTTCACCTTCATGCTTCAGAATCTAAACCAGGTTGGACCAATTTCCAGGCCAAAGAAGAACAAAGAGATGAATCAGAAAAAATTAAATCATATGTATAATCTCAAGGTAGAGATTTCAGTACTTGGCACAACACAATCTGCTAAAGTTTAATCATCTTTAATCCTCCAAAGGGTTATCATTTACCATATATTATATATTTCTTACATTTTGCCTGCTGCAACCTTTTTGAAAACAATGGGATTCCTTTTTGCATCAGTCAACACAGATGAGTCCTTGAGCACTGATTTATAGCCATGTAAATTCAAATTATACCAGGAAAGCTGAAAGAATAGGATTCATTGTGCTAACTGACACCAAAAAAAAGAATCTTCTTGTGTGCAAAAGCTTGTGGCCAATGAAATCTCTTTCTTTACAGCTTTGTTGGTATTTGTAATAAACATGTTTGTTTACTCACCTGTAGAAATGGCATGAGGTACTATATAGCTAGCAAATTTGAGGATGCATTTTTACTCGAGCTGTTCACTCAGGGTATGTGACTATCTCTCTGTCTCTGACTGTCTCTCTCTCTCTCTGTCTCTCTGTCTCTCTCTGTGTGTGTCTCTCTGTCTCTCTGTCTCTGTATCTGTCTCTTTCTCTGTCTCTGTCTCTGTCTCTCTCTGTCAATCTGTCTCTGTCTCTCTCGCTGTCTCTGTCTCTCTCTCTGTCTCTCTGTCTTTGTCTCTGTCTGTGTCTCTCTCTCTGCCCCACCCCTATCTCTCTTTCTTAAGACTTAGCTCTCTTAAGACAAAGCTAAACTACTTCAAATCCTGTCACATAATTCTATGGATATGAGGCGTAGATTGGTTTTCTGGTCCTTTCAAGTTCTGATAAACACTCCAGATTTTCTAACACAACCCATCCATTGCAGCAATTTGGGTGATAGGAAAGGTGTCTCAAGCCTGGGCTCTAAGATAATCAGAAATTTGCTTATGAGGGACATGAAGAGGGTTTTCCTTGCAAATGTTTAACAATCAGCTCACTGAAAAAGAAAAAAAAAGATGTGTTATGACACACTTTTAAGTATAATCTACAATTATAAATTTTCTCCATTACTTTCTTAAGTCTAGAGGAAATTGACAAAGCAACGAATAAGGTACTGATTTGCAACATTTGCCAATTTCCAAGGTGTAAATGTTCACACTGCAAATTTTAACAACAGGCTCTCAAAACCAGCTCCCATACTCCACGGGCCATGAAGAATAAGGGACAAGAGTGAGTAGAGAGCCAAGCCAAAGCATTATCATGTCCAAACCAGGGTGCTTTTTCATAGTTCTATCAGTAGCATGAAAGCACAACTAAATGTGATATGCCAGGAGAAAGAGACAAGCAACATCAACTTATTTGCCAAAACAAAGGTTGAAAAACCATAGGAGATATTAAAAAGTCAGAAGGAAGCCTGAGGAGTGACAATAGGGTAGAAAAAAATTTGTTAACTCCAAAATTTCCGGGAGCCATTTGCTTTTCAAGCCTGCCTCATCCAAACAGGATTAATGAGAATCAAGTGGCACTGAAAATTCATTCCATCACAGTTTCAGGAAAGGCTTAAAAATGACCCATCTGGGGTCAGAGCCAAGATGGTGGCTGGAAAGCAGGGACTCACCTAAAGCTCTCCCCCAAGACCCTCCAAACACCTATAAAAGTGACCCTGAACAAATTCTAGAACTGCAGAACCCAAGAAATAACAGGGAAGCAGGACTCTAGCACAGGACAGCCTGGATGGTCTCTGGGTAAGGTCTATCACTTGGAGCTGGGAGCAGAGCAGAGCACAGCCCATCATGGGCTGCGCCCAGACCAACCAGACTGGGAGCTGGGTGGAACAGGCCCTAGCACCCTGAATCCGTGAGCTGTGGCAGTTGCCAGACTTCTCAACCCACAAACACCAAAGACAACAGAGAAGGTTAGTGGGAAAAGCTGCGGGGACAGAGTGAAAGGAGTTCCCAGTTCAGCCACTGCCCCGGAGGCATCAGAGGTGGTGCAGCTACAGAACTACAGCTGCAGTTGCTTACAGCCCCAGGCCCACCTGGTAGGAGGAATTAAGTGGTGGATCAGAGAAGAAGTGCAGAGCCTGCTTATATTTGAGTCGCAGTCTGGGTTGGCGGTTCTTGGGGGAGGAGGAGTGCTGGTATGACAGAGCTTGTGGTGTAGAAATAGCTCTGAAAACAACAGTGCAGCCTCTCAAGCTTGGGACAAAGTAATCTCTATTCTATAAGCAGTCATACCCCAATGAAAAACTCAAGGGTCAAGTAGCTGGCTGGGAACATGGCTGGGCAGCAAAAACACACCCAGATTCAGACTCAGACTTTGAAATCTTTCTTTGGTGACAAAGAAGACCAAAATATATAGACAGGAGAAGTCAACAAAGTCAAAAAACCTACATCAAAAGCCTCCAAGAAAAACATGAACTGGTCTCAGGCCATGGAAGAGCTCAAAAAGGATTTGGAAAAACAAGTTAGAGAAGTAGAGGAAAAATTGGGAAGAAAAATGAGAGTGATGCAAGAAAATCATGAAAAACAAGTCAATGACTTGCTAACGGAGACCCCAAAAAATACTGAAGAAAATAACACCTTAAAAAATAGACTAAGTCAAATGGCAAAAGAGCTCCAAAAAGCCAATGAGGAGAAGAATGCCTTGAAAGGCAGAATTAGCCAAATGGAAAAGGAGGTCCAAAAGACTACTGAAGAAAATACCATCTTAAAAATTAGATTGGAGCACGTAGATGCTAGTGACTTTATGAGAAATCAAGATATTATAAAACAGAACCAAAGGAATGAAAAAATGGAAGACAATGTGAAATATCTCATTGGAAAAACCACTGACCTGGAAAATAGATCCTAGAGAGATAATTTGAAAATTATTGGACTACCTGAAAGCCATGATCAACAAAAGAGTCTAGATATCATCTTTCAAGAAATTATGCTCTGATATTCTAGAGTCAGAGGGTAAAATAGAAATTGAAAGAATCCACTGATCACATCCCAAAAAGAAAACTCCAAGGAATATTGTCGCCAAATTTCAGAGCTTCCAGATCGAGGAGAAAATACTGTAAGTAGCCAGAAAGAAACAATTTGAGTATTGTGGAAACACAATCAGGATAACACAAGATATAGCAGCTTCTACATTAAGGGAATGAAGGGCTTGGAATATGATATTCCAGAGGTCAATGGAGCTAGGATTAAAACCAACAGTCACCTACCCAACAAAACTGAGTATAATGCTCCAAGGCAAAATATAGATTTTCAACAAAATAGAGGACTTTCAAGCTTTCTCAATGAAAAGACCAGAGCTGAATAGAAAATTTGACTTTAAACAGAAGAATCAAGAAAAGCATGAAAAGGTAAACAAGAAAGAGAAATCATAAGGGATTTACTAAAGTTGAACTGTTTTGTTTACATTCCTACATGGAAAGGTGATGTGTATAATTCATGAGACCTCAGTATTAGGGTAGCTGAAGGGAATATACATGCATACACAGACATACACACAGACACACACACACAAACACACACACAGACACACACACAGACACACATATATATAGATAGATAGATAGATAGATAGATAGATAGATAGATAGATAGAGGGCACAGGGTGAGTTGAATATGAAGGGATGATATCTAAAAAATAAAATCAAAGTAAGGGATGAGAGAGGAATATATTGAGAGAGGGAGAAAGGGACAGATAGAATGGGGCAAATTATCTCACATAAAAGTGGCAAGAAAAAGCAGTTCTGTAGGAAGGGAAGAGGGGGCAGGTGAGGGGGAATGAGTGAATCTTGCTCTCATTGGATTTGACCTGAGGAGGGAATAACATACACACTCAATTCGGTATCTTACCCCACAGGAAAGAAGGAGGAAGGAGATAAAAAAGGGGGATGATAGAAGGGAGGGCAGATAGGAGGAGGAGGTAAACAAAAGCAAATACTTTTGAAAAGGGACAGTGTCAAGGGAGGGGGATAGAATAGGAAGGAGCAAAATATAGTTAGTCTTTCACAACATGAGTACTGTGTAAGGGTTTTTCATAATGATACACATGTGGCCTATGTTGAATTGCTTGCCTTCATAGGGATGGTGGGTGGGGAGGGAAGAGGGGAGAGAATTTGGAACTCAAAGTTTTAAAAGCCGATGTTCAAAAAAAAGTTTTTGCATGCAACTAGGAAATAAGATATACAGGCAATGGGGCATAGAAATCTATCTTGCCCTATAAGAAAGTAAGGGAAAAGGGGATGGAGGGGGAGTGGTGTGACAGAAGGGAGGGCTGACTGGGGAACAGGGCAATCAGAATATATGCCATCTAGGAGTGGGTGGGGAGAGTAGAAATGGGGAGAAAATCTGTAATTCAAATTCTTATGAAAATCAATGCTGAAAACTAAAAATATTAAATAAATAAATAATGATTAAAAGAAAAAAAAAGAATTGGTGAGAACTTGGGAGAGGAAAAGTCTTAACATTACATTCTGATATGGGAGTCGCCTTTATTAAAGATTAAAGAACCAGAGAAAAGTTCCAGCATATTTGGTAGATCCATTAAGGAGAATGTATGGAAAGACATGGGCAAGAATCACATGAGATGAAAAGATACGAATGGGTTATAATCTATTTCAGTGGATGGAGCATCCAAACCAATGAGACCATGAATCAAAATGAATGAGTCGGATTAGATGGTCTCTACCTCTAGATCTGTGATCCTATGATCTCAAGTAAATAGTAGTGTATGTGTGTTCATAGATTTTAGACAACCCTAGGAGGGCTATTAGAGATTATATATTCCAATCCCCTTCATTCTGCAGATGAAAAAACTTGGGTCCAGAGAAGAAAAGTGATTTGTTAATGTCCCATTGATAGTAAGTAGCCAAGCCAGGATTCAAATCCAGAAATAGTACTCTTTCCACCATTACACACTTTGTACATGCCTGTATGTGTGTTTGGATATGCACGTGTTAGGAGTGATGAAACTTGTTAATTAATAGATTATTGCTTAATTAATAAACCTTTAAAAATCGGAAAAAATGATACGTCTTCAAAGCACTTAAAAGATGTTTTTGTTTTTGTTTTACGTAAAGGTTTCTCTCTTGGTAGAATATTGAAGGTTCATTTGATTGTGTGTGCCTGTGTGTGAAAACCAATGAGTTTGGCCTTTGGAAATGTATTCATAAATTCTGATCTGTGCTGGGATTAGGAAGCCAGGTGCTAATTCTAATTCCTCTTCTAGGATCCACCAAATATCCTTATCCTCGACTTCACTCAGCCTCCTCAGGTAGCACTCAGGTACATTTGGGTTTGTTCCCCTGCCCTTCATTTCTGCCTGTCTAGTGCTTAAAAGCATAGAATTTTTAGGAGATTCAGCAAAGACAAATAAAATATGGTGCTAAAAGGAATCCACAGTAATTTACAGATACTAAAATTACTACATATCTTACAATGTATCTTTTTCTCTCTTTCCTACTGTTAAGTATAATAAGACACATCCTTGACTAAAATCTGCTTTCGGTGACTGAGTCACCACGATGTAGAGATGATGCTGAGTTCTCTAAAGCCATGCCTACTTATGATTGGTCCTATAAAGCTGGAAACACTATAAGTATGGGCTCAGAGAGAGGCTGTACCCTCTGAGGACCAGTGTAACAAAACTCAGAGGTTCCTCATTCTGTTGTCTGCAGAGTGATGAATTTTTTGTCACAGCAACTCCCAAACGCCACTGAGAAAGGTTGCAAGCTATGTCAATGCAAGAAGTAGAAACTTATGCCAATGTAAGATGTAGAAACCCATGCCAATGCAACACAGAAGAAATCATGCATGGATTCTTGAAGTGACATGCTAATATAAATCTATAATAGAGCAATTAGTTTCTCTAAGTCAGTCTAAACTTTCAAAGATTGAAGATAATTAACAGCTCTCACTCTCATTCAGTCTTTCTCTTTTCTCGTCTTGACTTCTTTCCTTCTCTTTCTTCTTTGCATTGTATCTTCTTCCTATTCTCTTAACCTTTTTCTCTTTTCTCTTTCTCTGCTTCCTAACAATTCCCTCCATTCTCACTGTTCTCCTTCCACCCTCATCTGTCCCTCTTCTTTTTACTTCCTTCGTTGCTCAGGTAGATGGTGTAGTAGATAGAGCCTGGGAGTTGGATTCATGAACACCTGAGTTCGTACCCTACCTTTAACACCTATTATCTAGGTAACCCTGAGTAAGTTACTTATTCTCTCAGCCTCAGTTTCTTCATCTGCAACATGGGGATGATAATTCACTTACCTCACAGTGTTGTTGCTAGGAGCAAATGAGATAATATACATAAAGTGCTTTGTAAACCTTAAAGCACTACACAAGGGCTAGTTATTTTTTACTATTATTATTTTTATTTCCACTTTCTCTTCCTTCTCCACATCTGACCCAACTTCCTTCACTATCTAATACCCACCTTCCATCCCACAATGGCTGACCTTAAGTATAACTATTTGGGGGGAGACATTGTGTGTCATAAATTTAAATTCTGAGTTTCCAAGTGACATTTCATAAAAGATACCTACTCCTTTATTAGATATAATATATAAAGTTTGCTTAATAAAGGACCCCTTCTTTCTATGCTCTTGATTGAAAAACAGAGGCCCCTTGAACACTGTTTCCAACTATGGGCAGAGTCTTTGTCCTGGAGTTCTTACCCAGTATTCCATTGACTTCCCAAAAGAAACAGATTGGTGACATTTCTGTTAGTCTTTGCTCCATTAACACCCCTTTGTAATTTTTGAAGCACTTGACCTTGAGATTTTTTTTGAGGGACTAGTCATTGACTAAGTTTAGGTCTTAATATAAGTCATTTACCACAGCCTCATTTGTTTTCTTTTTATTATTATTATTCTGACTAATTCATTGGGCTCAAAAGAAAATAACAGTGAAAGGCATTATTACTCCTTCTGCAACACCCAGAGGACCCATAACACTAATTCCTGCTCTTATTTCTTTCATAATGAAAAAAAAGCAGGGCAAAGAAAGGAGAATGAAGGAAAGACAGCATGGAAATAAATTCTCCCTTTTCTGTTTAAATTCAAATGAGCATAATAAATACTCATTATTATTTATTCCTTAGAATGCCCAGAAGCTATTTTGTGACTGACAATGATATTAGTAACATTTTAGAAGTAGAAAACAAAAGCAAGAAGCCCTCCTATTAGGATTCCCTTCCATTCTGAAGAAGGGTTCAAAATGGAGCAGAAGGGGGGAAAAAGGTGGATACGCTGAAGGCCGCCATCGTGCTATTGTCATACTATCCCCTCCCAAGTTTTCATACTCCAAAATCAGATCTAATTAAAGAAAAATGAAAAAAAAGACTCTCAGCCTATTCAGCTCTAGAGAACATGCAGACAAATAAATTAAAAAGTGGGAGAAGTGGAACTAACCCAATAATCCGTGAAAACCTAATTTCCCTCGCTACCATCGCTGACGCAACAGTGTCCTTTCTCCCTTCCCGTTCTCTAGTTCAGGGGCAGTGAGTGAAGAAATTGGCTAACAAGATCAGAAAATTTAATTACAGTTCTGCCTCCCCCTTCCACGAAATTGGATGTCACACTTCCCTGTTGCCTGCTTTTTTTGGGATGTGCTGTCTCTGATTTTCACATGATTTGATCCCCATTTTCTCCTCCCTTTTCCTCATCTCCTCCACCATGATTCCAGCTTTTATCTTAACATCTTTTACAGACTATAAATGCAAATACTTTCATTTGGGGCTTTAGGAAAATCCGACATGAAAGCTTCAGAGGGACAGCTTTAGAATAGAAAGCCATTATCCCTCATCTTTGTTGATATTGATAAAACATTGCTATTTAATTTGGTTTTGTTTCACTTGATTTTATTTTTATTGGGACGGAAGGATTGATGCTGTATCCAAGTGACCCTGGATACCCAAACTTAAAAACCCCTTGAAATATTTACCTAGAAACATAGTTTGGCACAGTTGATAGGCTACTGGATTTGAGACCTGAAAGACCTAGTATAAAATCCCACCCCTGTCTTTTAGTAACTCAAGATCATTGTTACAATGGAATGAGATGATTGACATTTTTGTAATTGTGAAACCCTAATGATACTTAGCTATTTTGTTTATTTGCCAGATTGGCTTCCTCCATGTTGCTTTTTATTCTTGGGTACCCCTAAACAGTACAAGGTAGAGACAAAGGAAGAGGAACCCAAAGATGCTTCCCGTGGAACAAAACAATGCTTTGTACAGCTCTCTAGCTGATTCACTTCAAATCTCTATAGAGATTCAGGTAAAATACAAAAAAAGAAATAAGTGTAACAAGGGTTTAACACATACTAGTGATGACATCATTCATGTGGAAGATTCTGGAGACCCACTTCTGGGAGACTGAAAGACTGGAATATATATGGACATTATTTATTGACAACCTTTTTCTGGAACTGTGAGTGCTTTTAAAATTGCCTAACTCAGCAACAGGGAGGGCTTTTTTCTGCCTTCATGTCTGAGGGAGGACCAACTGGCTGCCTCCTTTCCCCAATCCACAAAGTTGAGGAACAGACCTGGGCCTTTGGCGTTTTCATTGATTCTTTTCCATTCTAGATAGGAGTGAAGTCTCCAATGTGGCCTGGTTATGTGAGATGTGGGGAGCCAGAACTTCAGGAGTCCAGGCTGTTATTACCCCCAACCCAATGGCCTTTGGACCTTGAGTCTCAGTACTAGCACTGCCAGTTATAGGCTTGAATCTGATGGGATTAATGCTAGGTAGGAACCTAGCTGTGAGCTTTATCTTCCCCCTCCCCTCCATGACAAGATGGATGGGGGTGGAGGTATTATGCTAACAAGATATTGGGGAAAGTATTTGTATGCTTGTTCTTCTACGTCCTTTAAGCAAATATCCCTTCGTAAAAAAAAAAAAATTATCCAATGTTGAGTGGTTAAATGGAATTGAGGTGCTAGTGAGGGGACCCCTAAAATGGGGGAACCCAGCTGGTAGAAAAGGTGCTTCACCCCTCTGGTTCCCTAGAAGCCTGTGGTAGGTAACATGTAACAGGTCTGGTCCTCATAGAGGGGGATCCAAAGTCAACTATGTTGCCTAATCACAAATAAGGACATAGTATCAATTTCAAGTCAGGTTTTGACACAGAGAATAGAGTGCCAGGCCTGGAGTCAGGAAGACTCATCTTCCTGAGGTCAAATGTGGCCTCAGACACTTGCTAGCTGTGTGACCCTGAGCAAGTCACTTAACCTTGTCTGCCTCAGTTTCCTCATCTATAGAATGAGCTGGAGAAGGAAAAGGCAAACTACTTCATTTTCTCTGCCAAGAAAACCCCAAATGGGGTCATAAAGCATTGAACATGACTGAAGAACAACTGAATCACAATAAAACAGAAATAGCTATACTCTGATGTGGTTAATTCTACTTCAATATCTGGTCCTGCAATTTCACTCGATATAGGATCATGGCTCTTGAGCTGAAAGGGACCTCGGAGATCCACTAGTCCAACCTTCCCCATTCATTTTACACATGAGAAAATTGAGGCATAGAAAAGTTAAGCAACACTAGCAACAAGTCCCTGAGGTAGGATTTGAACCTAGGTCCTCTGATTTCAGAACTAACTTTTCTTCCCACTGTACTACTTTCATACTTGCAGACCCAGAAACTAAAATGCATTAGCTATGATTAGACCCTAATGAATTAATTCATGATTTTAAAAAAAAATCACAGGAGACTGATTTATAGATGAGAAAGCTAATGAGTTAATTTGAAATGGGAAATGCATCTGGCCCAATAACCAGAACCAGGGCATTTCCTGTAGTGGGCATTTTCCTCTCGGTGGGTTGACAGACTTAGAAAACCAAATTATAGATTAAAAGATTGCTCGATGAGCATAGAATTGGAGCTAAGGGAGTGTGATGGTCTTAAAGGATATTGCAGAGAATCATAAAATGTTAGAGTTGGGAGAGGCTTCAGAGATGATCTAGATCAACCTACTTATTTTACTGATAAGCTAACCAATGACTAGAGAGTTGAAGCGATTTTCCAAAGTTCAAGATTAAGACCTGGGTATTAGAGCCTGGGTCTCTAGATTACTGCTGCATTATTCTAACACAACCACTCTGGGTCTTATAAAGTTCTCTGTTCCATGTCCATCAGTCTTGTCTTCTCAAGTGACATTAAAAGCTTCCCAAGGAAAAGGGCCATGCTGTCTAATTCTTTTGAATCCCCACCTAACCCCATTGAGCCAGTCTGAAATATTACCCTCTCCATTCTAAGGCTAATAACTGGGACTGGTCACCTGAAATCATAGTATTCTCTTGTTTGGATTGTAAAACAGAAAAGCTGACAAATTCTTATTGTCACCACCTTCTTTCTCTAAATTCCATATTGACCCATACTTTTAATTCCTATATTTTGACCACCTTGAGATGCTTTCATGAAGTCTTTGTTATAAAATTTCATTTTCTTAATTTGAAAACATAGATCTAAGCTGGAAAGGATCTTTTCAGTTAGATAGCTAATTTGACTGGAGAACCTGAGGCTTCAAGGCCACATGTGGCCCTCTAGGTCCTCAAGTGCAGCCCTTTGATGGAATCCAAACTTTGTTGTTCTGTGAAGTTTTGATTCCATTAAAAGGCCACACTCCAGGACCTAGAGGAGTTTGGATTCTGTCAAAGGGCTGCACTTGAGGACCTAGAGGGCCACATGTGACCTCAAGGCCGTAAGTTCCCCACCGCTGAACTACTTCATTTTCTATGAAGAAACTGGGGCTCAAATTTTTTTTAAGAAAAAGAAACCAAGGCTCAGAAAAGTGAAATATATTTCATAGTGTCAGTCAGGTGGCAAGGGGTTTTACTCTTCACCACACAACAACCTAAAGGAGCATGTATCTTTTCAGGGGACCATCGATACTACTGCACCAGGGAACCTTTTTATTTACCCTGTAATTCCAGCCATGGCAAGTAGACTTCATTCAGCCTCACAGGAAATACCATTTTTTATTTTTTGCTGATTATCCTTCATCCCTATGTTCATCTTCATGTCATATTATGGAAAGCGAGGAATGACAAAGAGATGGACAGACCAATGGATACATAGTACCCAGCATGTTGGGTAGATATCCTATCAAATATTTAGAAGGTATCAGTGGGTCAAGATATACAACATAGAACATATATGACATAGAATAAGCCCACATCAACAAGATTACATCCCTTTAAGTACTGAATGTACGTCCATAGTGTCCACTTCTAACAAAGTGTATCAAGAATTTTTTTATAAATGCATTATTATTAGAATTAGTTCTTTTATAAGTCTTCACCTGTCATAATCAACTCTAGCTCCCTCATTATACTTCCACCTATAATTCAAAAAGGGGTGGAAACACAAGGTAATAGAAGATCAGAGGCTTAGAGGTGGAAGGGACTCCAGAGATTATTTAGTCCAACCTGCTCATTTCACAGATGAGAAAATTGGAATCTTAGGGAAACTGGGAGTTGCCTAAGATTATATAGGTGGTAACCATCTAAGGCAGGATTTGAAGCCAAATCCTTAAGCTCCAGAGACAGGATGCTTTCCAATATACCAGCCTGCCTCCCTAAGGTGTTAAACTTCAGATAAAAGTCTTTAACTCAAGCCTTATTATTTAACCTCTTCATGCTAGGGACTCTGGGATTCAGTTAGGTGGCACCATGTCTGGATTTGGAGCCAGAAGACTTCAGTTCAAATCCTCCCTTAGATTCTCCCCAGCTCTGTGGCTCTGGGCAGATCACTCAATCTTTTTCAGACTCAGTTTCGTTATCTGTAAAATGAAGATAATAATAGTACCAACTTCACTGGGTTGTTGTGAGGCTCAGATGACATAACCTATATGAAGTACTTTGTAAACCTTAAAGCTTTATATAAATGCTGGCTAGCTTAATGGGGCCCTGCAACAGAATTTTACTCTACAAGGGATATAGTCAGTAACCAGAGTGCCAGGTCCTAGATATAATATATGAAACTCCCACAATGGAGAATGAGGAATAATTCATCTGCAGTTCTAAGGGGGATGTCTTTTGAATCCTCTCTTCCAGATAGTCGCAGTACAAACATGGCCAAGGATCATTGTCAGCATATTAGACAACCACAATGAGTTGAGATGGCTACTTATGCAAAAATGATAGCCAGAAATGAGTAGGACCCATCTGTTGTGTGGTGTATGTGTATGTTTTTTAATAGCCATCGGGTAACTAGGACGGTGCTTTGCTGATAGTCAGAACTGCCCTGCTTATGCCCTCACCTCTATTACACTTACTTCCAGTGGATGTGCTTGATTTGTGATAGACAGCTAGATGACAGAGTGGATAGAGTGCTGGATAT